>NC_069499.1:1239436282-1239797948 GCF_027579735.1 Bombina bombina
CAGATAAAGGATACCATTTTTAAAAAGTTTCCAATTTACTTCTATTATCATTTTTTTTTCATTCTCATGTTATTCTTTGTTAAAGAAATACCTAGGTAGGTAGCGTGCACTTGCCTGAAGCCCTACATGACAGGAAATAGTGCTGCCATATAGTGCCCCTGCTAATGTATAACATTGTTGCCAAACTTCTGCTATATAGTGCTGCAGATACGTGTACACTCTTGAGCTTATATTTCTGCTTTTCCACAAAGGATAACAAGAAAACTAAGAATTTTATAATAGAAGTAAATTAGAAAGTTGTTAAAAATGTTATGTTCTATCTAAATCATGAAAGAAAAAATTGGGTTTTATGTCCATTTAATGCTCTTTATCTTACAGTCTTTGTAACTATTAGAGTAAATATTTTTAATTTCTTAAAGCAGTAAATTGACTCTCCTGCTTGCAAGTCATCAATCCTTGTTACTGCAGTCTCCTGATGTTTCACATAATGTGCAGGATTAAATGTACTGACTTTTTACTGAACTCCTGATGTCCAGCAAAACACACATCCTCAAAATATATCAGGAAAATCATTTGCAACTGGATATGAAACTTATTCATCAAATTATTCAAGAAAATGCACCACCTATCCCAATTTTCACAAAAGTATTACAGGAACCGTTCCTGGCTGTAATATGAAGTGGCAATAGTGGTCAGCTACTGCACAGTATTATTTTTCCCTCTGTATTCTTAATCTGTCTGCTAGAATTTGTCTCCACTGTTACTTCTTCTAGTATATTATTTTTATTTGTCACGTATCTTATGTCTGATATACCTCTTTTTATTTTGGCCCATGTCTGTAATTGTCCTTTCTTTGTTGCTCTGGTCTCTTCTTGGTGTTTGTGCCATTATCTTTTGTTCCTATTTGCTCCTTGCGGCTAATCTTGTCTGCCTCCCTTCTTTATCACTTGTCTCCTGGGCTTTAAGTTGGAGACAGCTGATCATGCTACCTGGTGCAACTGAAATATAATAATACCAAAGTAAATATAACTAACAAGCAATCAAAAATACAAAGCCCACATGTCCACTCCAGTTTTTTTACTTGCTTTATTTTTGTGTGTCTCATATACCTGTGTTTCCTCTTTGTTTTGTATTCTCAGAGCATTTATTTAATTACAGTGGTTGGTTATTTTGTGCAATGAACATACAAATAAGAATTTGTGGCGTAGCCAACTACAAAAGTGTGTACATGATGGCACTCACCACCATCATGACCACTATAAGAGTAAGTCAAAATGTTTCTTTTTAAGAAACAGAAAATATATGTGACAAAATTGAATCCCTTTAATATGGGAGTACATTACAATAAAAACAAAACTTTATTAGTTGTGATTGAAATTGGGAAAAACACAAATAAAAACAGTGTGAAAACAAGATGATTAGCACAGAATTGTTTTTGTGCTGTACTGTATATAAGTTGAGAATGGGCAAAACATAGGTAATACACTTGTGCATATATAATGACCTCCTGGTAAATGGTTATTATGCAAAAATGGGGATTAACCTAATAATAACAATAAAAGTGTTTTTTCTGAAGTTAAATTAACACTGCTGGCATATTGCATACGAATCCCTCTCACAGAGTGTACATAACTTCTCAATAGTAGGTGGTACTGGGTATAATTGTGTATACTTCCCACGTAGTCAGTCTCCAAATTGTTAATAATATAGCTCTGTATTCAACTATTCCTGTGCAAATGTAGCAATAAAATACTGGCTACTATTAGATAAGCAGTATTAGGTAACTGTTACCATTATGTATCTAAAGGTTATAACTGCTACTGAATAAGCGGTATTGATATGAGCTAAATGTATAGGTATTAAGGTATCATTCTTTACAATTTCTTAACATTTTCAAATCAATTCTATCTCCAAGTAAAGGGGACTGCTATGGGCACTGCATGTGCCCCCACCTACGCAAATTTATTTTTGGGATGGTGGGAAAGACAAGTTGTCTTTTCGGATTCCAACACTATAAACACAGAGAAGATACCCCTATGTATCAGGTATATAGATGATATACTATTCATATGGGAAGGCAACAAAGAAGACTTGGAAATATTTATAACTGAATTGAATAACAACAACCTTGATATCCGCCTAACCCACACAATGGACCAATCATCAATCGAATTCCTTAACCTAACTATTCGCAACCTAACCTAACTGCAACAAATAGCCTACTTCATCAAAGTAGTGCACATGCCCCTGGTACTATTACATCCTTACCAGTGGGAGAATTCTTGCTAATCAGAAGGAACTGTAGTAAGCATGCAGATTTCCACATACAGGCCAAAGAACTAGAAAATAGACTCTTGGATAGGGGCTATAGTAAAAGGAGCATTAAAAAGGAAAAAGTGAGAGCCTCAAGTACTAACAGAAACCGTCTATTACAGAAAAAATATACACAACCAAATAGATAATCAAACAAGACTAATACTGACCTGTAATTCCCAAATTCACCAGGTATTAAATATCCTCAACAAACATTGGAAAATATTACTCTCAGATGTAGATTTAAAAGCTGTACTGGGGAATTCAATATCGTAGGCTACAGAAGATCAAGCAATTTGAAGAACATGCTAACAAGCAGTCACTATACATTAAAGAAGACTACTACAGCCTACAATAAGGGCTCCCACTCATGTGGAACCTGTTCAACCTGCTCACATATGGACAAAACAAAGAAAATCCAAGACAGATTCAGGCACTGGCATAAAATAAACAAATATCAGTTGTACCACTGAGGGAGTGATTTATGCACTTAGATGCGACTGCCAAAAGGTCTACGTTGGAATGAGAAGTAGAAAACTTAGAACCCGCTTGCAAGAGCATATAAGAAATATCAAAAATTCCAAAAAAGATAAGGAAGATGATAAAACACTAACCACTGTGGCATCGCACTTCTTATATTTCCACAAATCGAACCCAAAGAATCTAAAATGTACAGGACTGGAGAAAATCTCCCTGGGAATCATGGGGGGGGGGGGCAATTTTTTTAAATAACCAAGCTCCAAAGTTTTAGGAGAATACCGACATATACCTACTGCAGCTTGCTTCTGTTTTTGTAAAGGGTCTTTTCATATGCAAAAATTCACATTCACACACTGCTAATAAATAGCTACTTTAGTTATTATCCCTATAACAACAATATTAGTACTTTGAGATAAACACCCCCCTTCTTTCACTATAGACAGTACACCACTCCACATTCACTAAAAAGCTCACATTATATAATATCATAATAGTGATACACTAAACTACACTCACTTATTTTGGACTTCATTAAATTGAATGAGACTAGTAAATGTATTTGTAGATTTTTCTTTAATATTTTTATCACAATTTGGTTCTTTTTGTTGTTGTTTTTTCCTATGGATTACATTTTCCTATTAATTTCACTTAAAGGGACAGTCAACACCAGAATTGTTGTTGTTTAAAAAGAAAGATAACCCCTTTATTACCCATTCCCCAGTTTTGCATAACCAACACAGTTATAATAATACATGTTTTACCTCTGTAATTACCTTGTATCTAAGCTTCTGCTGACTGCCCCCTGATTTTATTTATTTTGACACACTTGCATTTTAGCCAATCAGTGCTCACTCCTAGGTCACTTCACGTGCATGAGCTCAATGTTATCTATATGAAACACATGAACTAATGCCCTCTAGTGGTCAAAATGCATTCAGATTAGAGGCAGTCTTCAAGGTCTAAGAAATTAGCATATGAACCTCCTAGGTTTAGCTTTCAACTAAGAATACCAAGAGAGCAAAGCAAAATTGGTGATAAATGTAAATTGGGAAGTTGTTTAAAATTACATGCCCTATTTAAATCATGAACGTTTTTTTTTTGGACTTGACTGTCCCTTTAAAGGACCAGTAAACGCAACAGATTTGCATAATCAACAAATGCAAGATAACAAGACAATACAATAGCATTTACTCTGAATTTCAAATGAGTAGTAGATTATTTTCTAACACATTTCAAAGTTATGTATATTTCCACTCCCCCTGTACCATGTGATAGCAATCAGCCAATCACAAATGCATATACGTATAGTCTAAGTTCTTGCACATGCTCAGTAGGAGCTGGTGACTCAAAAAAAGTGTAAATATAAAAGACTGTGCACATTTTTTTTAATGGAAGTAATTTGGAAAGTTGTTTAAAATTACATGCTGTATCTGAATCATGAAAATTTAATAAAACCTGAGTGTCCCTTTAATATTTCCCTCTCTCATGATTTTCACTTTAGCTATATAACAAATTGTGTTGTATAAAATTATAATATTCTGGGAATCTACTATCAAGATAGAAATAAGGAATCATATCATCTAACATTTTTAACTTACAAGGGGAAATGTCTAAATAACTGCCAAACAAATAGACACTTTTGAAATTATCCCTCATTCATTCCATTATATGATATCCAGAGCAGCTCTCACACGGCTACAAACAAGAAAGTGATAGACATACCGCGTAGCCTATCAGGACACATCCTGACTGCCCAATGAACTCTGCCTTTACCCTTTAAATGAGGGGATGCTAGGCAGATCCGCCTTTGAAAAAACGTTAATCCACGAAACATGTCAGGGAGCTAGCCAGAGGGTTTGGGATCCTCTTTTTTTTTTTTTTTATCTGTGAAACAATTTAGATAGCACAGGTATTATACTTTGTTGTGGGCTAATACACAGTGGGCATTCGATCAGTCTCTGCTTTAATAACAGAACCTAATTGCACTACTGCGTGCTTGTTAAAGGGACACTGAACCCAATTTTTTTCTTTCATGATTCAGATAGAGTATGAAATTTTAAGCAACTTTCTTTGTTCTCTTGCTATTTTTTTTTATTTTTAAAGCAGGAATGTAAATCTTAACAGCCAGACCATTTTAGGTTCAGCACCATGGATAGCGCTTGCTTATTGGAGGCTTACATTTACTCACCAATAAGCAAGCATAACCCAGGTTGTCAACCAAAAATGGGCCGGCTCCTATTCATCACATTCCTGCTTTTTAAATAAAGATAGCAAGAGAACGAATGAAAATTGATAATAGGAGTAAATTAGAAAGTTGCTTAAAATTGCATGCTCTATCTGAATCATGAAAGAAAAAAATTGGGTTTAGTGTACCTTTAATAACACGGCTTTATATTTTAGCCACTTAGAAAATGCACTGCGAAGCAGTAGAATATTATATTGACTGATCGAATTTACAAACCAATGCATGTTTGTTATGGTTAGCGTGTAATATAATGGGTCTATTATAGACTTAATATCCATAAATACACTGCTGTACAAATAATGGCATTTTGCGGTTTGCAAAACTACTAAAACATCAGTGGATAGAGAGGAAAATATACTCTAATATCTCTAACTGAATATTTATATTGTAGTCATACTCTCCTGAATACCTATACATTTAGCTCATATTAATACCGCTTATTCCATAGCAGTTATAACTTTTACATACATAATGGTAACAGTTACCTAATATTGCTATTTCATTGCTACTTTTGCACAGGAATAATACGGTTGAATACAGAGCTATATTGTTAACAAGTTGGAGACTGACAACATGGGAAGTATACACAATTATACCCAGTACCACCTACTATTGAAAGGTTATGTATACTCTGTGATAGGGATTATTATGCAATATGCCAGCAGTGTTAATTTAACTACAAAAACCCACTTTTATTGGTATTATTAGGTTAATCCCCATTTTTGCATAATAACCATTTACCAGGAAGTTATTATATATGCACACGTTTATTACCTATATTTTGCCCATTCTCAACTTATATACCTTGTGTACAGCACCCTACCCTTTACTGATAGTAGTATAAAACTCTTTATTTCTCCAACATAGGTGTGTCCGGTCCACGGCGTCATCCTTACTTGTGGGATATTCTCTTCCCCAACAGGAAATGGCAAAGAGCCCAGCAAAGCTGGTCACATGATCCCTCCTAGGCTCCGCCTTCCCCAGTCATTCTCTTTGCCGTTGTACAGGCAACATCTCCACGGAGATGGCTTAGAGTTTTTTGGTGTTTAACTGCAGTTTTTATTATTCAATCAAGAGTTTGTTATTTTAAAATAGTGCTGGTATGTACTATTTACTCTGAAACAGAAAGGTGATGAAGATTTCTGTTTGTAAGAGGAAAATGATTTTAGCAACCGTTACTAAAATCGATGGCTGTTTCCACACAGGACTGTTGAGAGGAATTAACTTCAGTTGGGGGAAACAGTGAGCAGACTCTTGCTGCTTGAGGTATGACACATTTCTAACAAGACGATGTAATGCTGGAAGCTGTCATTTTCCCTATGAGATCCGGTAAGCCATTTTTATTACATAAGAAAAAAAGGGCTTCACAAAGGCTTTTAAGACTGTAGACATTTTCTGGGCTAAAACGATTGATATATAAACATATTTTAATACTTCATAGCTTTGAGGAATTATTTTATTCTTGGGATTTATGTAAAATAACCGGCAGGCACTGTATTGGACACCTTATCCTCTAGGGGCTTTCCCTAATCATAGGCAGAGCCTCATTTTCGCGCCTCTATTGCACACTTGTTTTTGGGAAGCATGACATGCAGATGCATGTGTGAGGAGCTCTGATACACAGAAAAGACTTTCTGAAGGCGTCATTTGGTATCGTATTCCCCTTTGGGCTTGGTTGGGTCTCAGCAAAGCAGATACCAGGGACTGTAAAGGGGTTAAATATAAAAACGGCTCCGGTTCCGTTATTTTAAGAGTTAAAGCTTTCAAATTTGGTGTGCAATACTTTTAAGGCTTTAAGACACTGTGGTGAAATTTTGGTGAATTTTGAACAATTCCTTCATACTTTTTCACATTTGCAGTAATAAAGTGTGTTCAGTTTAAAATTTAAAGTGACAGTAACGGTTTTATTTTAAAACATTTTTTGTACTTTGTTATCAAGTTTATGCCTGTTTAACATGTCTGAACTACCAGATAGACTGTGTTCTGTATGTGGGGAAGCCAAGGTTCCTTCTCATTTAAATAGATGTGATTTATGTGACACAAAATTTAGAGAAAATGATGCCCAAGATGATTCCTCAAGTGAGGGGAGTAAGCATGGTACTGCATCATCCCCTCCTTCGTCTACACCAGTCTTGCCCACACAGGAGGCCCCTAGTACATCTAGTGCGCCAATACTCCTTACTATGCAACAATTAACGGCTGTAATGGATAATTCTATCAAAAACATTTTAGCCAAAATGCCCACTTATCAGCGAAAGCGCGACTGCTCTGTTTTAGAAAATACTGAAGAGCATGAGGACGCTGGTGATATTGGTTCTGAAGTGCCCCTACACCAGTCTGAGGGGGCCAGGGAGGTTTTGTCTGAGGGAGAAATTTCAGATTCAGGGAAAATTTCTCAACAAGATGTGATTACATTTAAATTTAAATTGGAACATCTCCGCGCCCTGCTTAAGGAGGTGTTATCTACTCTGGATGATTGTGAGAATTTGGTCATTCCAGAGAAATTATGTAAAATGGACAAGTTCCTAGAGGTCCCGGGGCCCCCCGAAGCTTTTCCTATACCCAAGCGGGTGGCGGACATTGTAAATAAAGAATGGGAAAGGCCCGGCATACCTTTCGTCCCTCCCCCTATATTTAAGAAATTGTTTCCTATGGTCGACCCCAGAAAGGACTTATGGCAGACAGTCCCCAAGGTCGAGGGGGCGGTTTCTACTCTAAACAAACGCACCACTATACCCATAGAAGATAGTTGTGCTTTCAAAGATCCTATGGATAAAAAATTAGAGGGTTTGCTTAAAAAGATGTTTGTTCAGCAAGGTTGTTCAGCAAGGTTACCTTCTACAACCAATTTCATGCATTGTTCCTGTCACTACAGCAGCGTGTTTCTGGTTCGATGAACTAGAAAAGGCGCTCAATAAAGATTCTTCTTATGAGGAGATTTTGGACAGAATTCATGCTCTCAAATTGGCTAACTCTTTCACCCTAGACGCCACTTTGCAATTGGCTAGATTAGCGGCGAAAAATTCTGGGTTTGCTATTGTGGCGCGCAGGGCTAAAATCTTGGTCAGCGGATGCGTCTTCCAAGAACAAATTGCTTAACATTCCTTTCAAGGGGAAAATGCTGTTTGGCCCTGACTTGAAAGAGATTATTTCTGATATCACTGGGGGCAAGGGCCACGCCCTTCCTCAGGATAGGTCTTTCAAGGCCAAAAATAAACCTAATTTTCGTCCCTTTCGCAGAAACGGACCAGCCCCAAGTGCTACGTCCTCTAAGCAAGAGGGTAATACTTCTCAAGCCAAGCCAGCCTGGAGGCCAATGCAAGGCTGGAACAAAGGAAAGCAGGCCAAGAAACCTGCCACTGCTACCAAGACAGCATGAGATGTTGGCCCCCGATCCGGGACCGGATCTGGTGGGGGGCAGACTCTCTCTCTTCGCTCAGGCTTGGGCAAGAGATGTTCTGGATCCTTGGGCGCTAGAAATAGTCTCCCAAGGTTATCTTCTGGAATTCAAGGGACTTCCCCCAAGGGGGAGGTTCCACAGGTCTCAATTGTCTTCAGACCACATAAAAAAACAGGCATTCTTACATTGTGTAGAAGACCTGTTAAAAATGGGAGTGATTCATCCTGTTCCATTAGGAGAACAAGGGATGGGGTTCTACTCCAATCTGTTCGTAGTTCCCAAAAAAGAGGGAACATTCAGACCAATCTTAGATCTCAAGATCCTAAACAAGTTTCTCAAGGTTCCATCGTTCAAAATGGAAACCATTCGAACAATTCTTCCTTCCATCCAGGAAGGTCAATTCATGACCACGGTGGATTTAAAGGATGCGTATCTACATATTCCTATCCACAAGGAACATCATCGGTTCCTAAGGTTCGCATTTCTGGACAAGCATTACCAGTTTGTGGCACTTCCGTTTGGATTAGCCACTGCTCCAAGAATTTTCACAAAGGTACTAGGGTCCCTTCTAGCGGTGCTAAGACCAAGGGGCATTGCAGTAGTACCTTACTTGGACGACATTCTGATTCAAGCGTCGTCCCTTCCACAAGCAAAGGCTCACACGGACATTGTCCTGGCCTTTCTCAGATCTCACGGGTGGAAAGTGAACGTAGAAAAAAGTTCTCTATCTCCGTCAACAAGGGTTCCCTTCTTGGGAACAATAATAGACTCCTTAGAAATGAGGATTTTTCTGACAGAGGCCAGAAAATCAAAACTTCTAAACTCTTGTCAAGTACTTCATTCTGTTCCTCTTCCTTCCATAGCGCAGTGCATGGAAGTAATAGGTTTGATGGTAGCGGGAATGGACATAGTTCCTTTTGCGCGAATTCATCTAAGACCATTACAACTGTGCATGCTCAGTCAGTGGAATGGGGATTATACAGACTTGTCTCCGACGATACAAGTAGATCAGAGGACCAGAGTTTCACTCCGTTGGTGGCTGTCCCTGGACAACCTGTCACAGGGGATGAGCTTCCGCAGACCAGAGTGGGTCATTGTCACGACCGACGCCAGTCTGGTGGGCTGGGGCGCGGTCTGGGGACCCCTGAAAGCTCAGGGTCTTTGGTCTCGGGAAGAATCTCTTCTCCCGATAAATATTCTGGAACTGAGAGCGATATTCAATGCTCTCAAGGCTTGGCCTCAGCTAGCAAAGGCCAAATTCATACGGTTTCAATCAGACAACATGACAACTGTTGCGTACATCAACCATCAGGGGGGAACAAGGAGTTCCCTGGCGATGGAAGAAGTGACCAAAATCATTCAATGGGCGGAGACTCACTCCTGCCACTTGTCTGCAATCCACATCCCAGGAGTGGAAAATTGGGAAGCGGATTTTCTGAGTCGTCAGACATTTCATCCGGGGGAGTGGGAACTCCATCCGGAAATCTTTGCCCAAATTACTCAGTTGTGGGGCATTCCAGACATGGATCTGATGGCCTCTCGTCAGAACTTCAAGGTTCCTTGCTACGGGTCCAGATCCAGGGATCCCAAGGTGACTCTAGTAGATGCACTAGTAGCACCTTGGACCTTCAAACTAGCTTATGTATTCCCGCCGTTTCCTCTCATTCCCAGGCTGGTAGCCAGGATCAATCAGGAGAGGGCATCGGTGATCTTGATAGCTCCTGCGTGGCCACGCAGGACTTGGTATGCAGACCTGGTGAATATGTCATCGGCACCACCATGGAAGCTACCTTTGAGACGGGACCTTCTTGTTCAAGGTCCGTTCGAACATCCGAATCTGGTCTCACTCCAACTGACTGCCTGGAGATTGAACGCTTGATCTTATCAAAGCGAGGGTTCTCAGATTCTGTCATTGATACTCTTGTTCAGGCCAGAAAGCCTGTAACTAGAAAAATCTACCACAAAATATGGAAAAAATATATCTGTTGGTGTGAATCTAAAGGATTCCCTTGGGACAAGATAAAAATTCCTAAGATTCTATCCTTTCTTCAAGAAGGTTTGGAGAAAGGATTATCTGCAAGTTCTTTGAAGGGACAGATTTCTGCTTTATCTGTGTTACTTCACAAAAAGCTGGCAGCTGTGCCAGATGTTCAAGCCTTTGTTCAGGCTCTGGTTAGAATCAAGCCTGTTTACAAACCTTTGACTCCTCCTTGGAGTCTCAATTTAGTTCTTTCAGTTCTTCAGGGGGTTCCGTTTGAACCCTTACATTCCGTTGATATTAAGTTATTATCTTGGAAAGTTTTGTTTTTGGTTGCAATTTCTTCTGCTAGAAGAGTTTCAGAATTATCTGCTCTGCAGTGTTCTCCTCCTTATCTGGTGTTCCATGCAGATAAGGTGGTTTTGCGTACTAAACCTGGTTTTCTTCCGAAAGTTGTTTCTAACAAAAACATTAACCAGGAGATAGTCGTGCCTTCTTTGTGTCCGAATCCAGTTTCAAAGAAGGAACGTTTGTTGCACAATTTGGATGTAGTTCGTGCTTTAAAATTCTATTTAGATGCTACAAAGGATTTTAGACAAACATCTTCCTTGTTTGTTGTTTATTCTGGTAACAGGAGAGGTCAAAAAGCAACTTCTACCTCTCTCTCCTTTTGGCTTAAAAGCATCATCAGATTGGCTTACGAGACTGCTGGACGGCAGCCTCCTGAAAGAATCACAGCTCATTCCACTAGGGCCGTGGCTTCCACATGGGCCTTCAAGAACGAGGCTTCTGTTGATCAGATATGTAAGGCAGCGACTTGGTCTTCACTGCACACTTTTACTAAATTTTACAAATTTGATACTTTTGCTTCTTCTGAGGCTATTTTTGGGAGAAAGGTTTTGCAAGCCGTGGTGCCTTCCATCTAGGTGACCTGATTTGCTCCCTCCCTTCATCCGTGTCCTAAAGCTTTGGTATTGGTTCCCACAAGTAAGGATGACGCCGTGGACCGGACACACCTATGTTGGAGAAAACAGAATTTATGTTTACCTGATAAATTACTTTCTCCAACGGTGTGTCCGGTCCACGGCCCGCCCTGGTTTTTTAATCAGGTCTGATAATTTATTTTCTTTAACTACAGTCACCACGGTATCATATGATTTCTCCTATGCAAATATTCCTCCTTTACGTCGGTCGAATGACTGGGGAAGGCGGAGCCTAGGAGGGATCATGTGACCAGCTTTGCTGGGCTCTTTGCCATTTCCTGTTGGGGAAGAGAATATCCCACAAGTAAGGATGACGCCGTGGACCGGACACACCGTTGGAGAAAGTAATTTATCAGGTAAACATAAATTCTGTTTTATTGGGTCACTATCCAGTAGTGCCATTCTCTTTCTCTGCTCCCCCCCCTCTATTGAACATACCAATAAGTTGATAAATGTTTATAACACAATTTTCTTGTCTTTACCACACAGGACACTCTTGTAGATGCTGATGTCGCCATCAATGCCATGATGTGGCAGAACGGGGGCATGTCCGGTTTGGATCACTGGAACTTTGTAATGCATCCAGTTGATGCTGCCATGACATGTGACCCGTATGCAGCTTATGTAAGGAAGTTTTGTCCAGAGCTTGCTGGTTTGCCTGATGAATACATCCATAAGCCCTGGAAATGTCCTCCTTCTCAACTTCGGCGGGCTGGTAAGAGCTTCAAAAGTGGGAATTATATTTGTCAAATACATGCAATAAAATATGAACTTGTACTGGTGGCTTATTATCAGTAGTAATAAGACCCCGTTTAATTGTTAGTGAATGGCCGGAAAGATGCAGTATGGGGAAGACAGGAGGGATCCTGGTGAATGCTGCCTAGGGATGTGAGCAAAGCTATGGATGTGTGTTTTTTTGTTTTACTTTGGCTCACTCTAGAAGAATAACCAGTGGACAATTAATAGCTAAGCAATGAGAATAAAAATGGTTTGGAAAAAACAAATTTTTAAAGTCAAATATAGGCACAGTATCAATGAGTAAAGATAGGATAGAGGAGGTAATGTATATAGCCTCGGTGCTGCCCCTTTAAATTAACATAAAAAAATAGGAAAAGGAAATGGGAGAGTATAGAGGGGATATTAAGCACTCTTACACCTATCACTTGTAATAAGCTGTAAAATTACAGCATGAAATATCTGCTAGCGAATAATAAATGTATATACTGGTATTAAAACCTATAATCTTTATTAAGGAATTTATTTAAAAATTAATGACTAAGGTGATAAACATCACCTATCATTACCCACACAGATATATTACCTAAAGGTAAACCACAATTACTGCACTGCTGCTATCATGTCACCCCCCTGTATTCCTGGCCGATATCAGGAACCGTCGGCTTCAGGTGCCAGGGGTAGCATGAGGCAACAGTTAATGCAGCAAAAATAATTATAAGTGGTATAAGTTAAGTAAAAAAAAATAGTTTAAAAACAAGTTGAACTACACAAACATGTTTCAGCTGTTGCACAGCCTTTCTCAATGTGATTCAGCAAGTGAACTGACAAACCTGATTCACTGCCAGGTGCTGCCTTTTAACCCCTAGGTAAGGAGATGCTAAACCAATCAGCTGAAGGCTGTAGTGCACGCCTCTAGGATAACCTATCAGTGTCCTCAGTTTATCTGAGTCCTAGTTGTGGTTGGTAGCAGTCTCCTAATTGGATGAAAATTGTCACAGTCTATTCCTCTCATAAATTACTATTCAGTACACACCTCTGGGAACCCCCCCCCCCCCACAAACAAAACAAACAAAAAAAAAAACTGACTATTATTGTATAAGTCTTCATTCAATGATATGTACTCCTATGTAATCATAACATTAACTATTTGTTGACATATATTCCATGGCATCTGAAAACTGCTGTTAGTAGCTGAAATGATATATTCTATACTAATACCAATGAATACATTATGGATATATTATCCTTACTTATGTATTTGTCAGTTATTGAAATCATATAAGGCTTCATATCTTTCCAAATTGGGTCGGTGTGTTGATTATGTGATATAGTCAGATCTGTATAATTTTAATCATCCTGGGGATACGCATGAATATTTGAATAAATAATAATTATAAATACAAATATATAGGAAGTATGCACCATATGAATTTATAGCTTCATGAGCTAAAGTGATATGAAATATGTGTGTGCATTATGCACAAGTTACCTTACTCAATTCACTATACATTATTATAGCTCCATGAAGTGGCTCTCACAGTCAAATGTATTATGTGTTTAACACGCTCAGATAGGGACTTTTTTAATCTTGTCAATTCTAAACATTGTACACTTTTCATGGCATAATGGAAAGTCAATTCGGGGTGCATACCCTATATTAAGGGTTTACTATCTACTAAATCATGATATGTATATCATCATAAATTTCTCTTCCCAGAGTTATCCTAATTGCATATTCTCAATTACGAATTAAAAAATAATAAGATGATGCATTGATACAATATACAGTGGAAAACAACTATCATTCTGGATTAATATATACAATCCCATATTAATGTCATCCACCAATGTAGTAATGTTTATATCATAGTGGGTCCCCTGTGTATAATTCACCCATATTACTCGCATATGGAAATGAATATTTGCCCACATATATAGTAATATGTTCATGTAATAGTCCACTATGTAATAAGTATCTTAGATTAGTAGTTTACAAATAAACCCAGAAATTATTATTTTCATTCATGCCGTGGGGCATCACAGAGTTTAATTTAAAAATCCATCTGGCTTTTTTTTTAAGTAATATTTGTTCAATGTTCCCTCCTCTAATCCCAGGTTTAGTAGTTTCTAATCCCCAGCATTTGAAAGACTTAGTGTTGCCATTATGGTGTTGTAGGAAGTGTCTGGCTACACTGGTTAATTTCTTGCCTCTCTCTAGAGTCTTACTGGCAGATCTAATATTGCTTATGTGCTCTATCATTCTTGTGCTGAGGCATCTGGTCGTCATTCCTACGTAAATTAAGTTACATTCGCACGATACACAGTATATAACATTGGTGCTTTTGCAGTTAATATGACTGTTGATTATCCATTTTTTTATGGAATCTGTCAAATATAAACTTCTTTTCTCCAACATTGGTGTGTCCGTTCCACGGCGTCATCCTTACTTGTGGGATATTCTCTTCCCCAACAGGAAATGGGAAAGAGTCCCAGCAAAGCTGGTCACATGATCCCTCCTAGGCTCCGCCCACCCCAGTCATTCTCTTTGCCGTTGCACAGGCAACATCTCCACGGAGACGGTTAAGAGTTTTTTGGTGTTTAAATGTAGTTTTTATTCTTCTATCAAGTGTTTGTTATTTTAAAATAGTGCTGGTATGTACTATTTACTCTGAAACAGAAAAGGATGAAGATTTCTGTTTGTAAGAGGAAGATGATTTTAGCAGACAGTAACTAAAATCGGTTGCTGTTTCCACATAGGACTGTTGAGATGAAGTAACTTCAGTTGGGGGAAACAGTTAGCAGACTTTTCTGCTTAAGGTATGACTAGCCATATTTCTAACAAGACTGTGTAATGCTGGAAGGCTGTCATTTCCCCTCATGGGGACCGGTAAGCCATTTTCTTAGTCAAAAACAAACAGAATAAAGGGCTTATTATGGGCTAAAAAACTGGTAGACATTTTTATGGGCTAAATCGATTGCTTTATTTGTGCATATTATTCAAATTTAGGCTAACAATTGACATTTATTATCTTGGGGAACGTTTATAAAACGGCTGGCACTGTATTGGACACCTTTTTCAGTCAGGGGGCCTTTCTAGTCATAGACTGAGCCTCATTTTCGCGCCATTAATGCACAGTTGTTTTTTGAGAACAGGGCATGCAGATGCATGTGTGTGGATCTAAGAATCTCTGAAAAAGCTTTTAGAAGGCGTCATTTGGTATCGTATTCCCCTCAGGGCTTGGTTGGGTCTTAGCAAAGACTGTATCTGGGACTGTATAGGGGTTAAATTGAAAAACGGCCCCGGTTCCGTTATTTTAAGGGTTAAAGCTCTGAAATTTGGTGTGCAATACTTTTAAGGCTTTAAGACACTGTGGTGAAAATTTGGTAATTTTTGAACAATTCCTTCATACTTTTTCACATATTCAGTAATAAAGTGTTTTCTGTTTGAAATTTAAAGTGACAGTAACGGTTTTATTTTAAAACGTTTTTTGTGCATTGTTGACAAGTTTAAGCCTGTTTAACATGTCTATACCTTCAGATAAGCTATGTTCTATATGTATGAAAGCCAATGTGTCTCCCCATTTAAATTTATGTGATAATTGTGCCATAGCGTCCAAACAAAGTAAGGACAGTACTGCCACAAATAATGATATTGCCCAAGATGATTCCTCAAATGAGGGGAGTAAACATGATACTACATCATCTCCTACTGTGTCTACACCAGTTTTGCCCATGCAGGAGGCCCCTAGTACATCTAGTGCGCCAATACTTATTACCATGCAACAATTAACGGCTGTAATGGATAACTCCATAGCAAATCTTTTATCCAAAATGCCTACTTATCAGAGAAAGCGCGATTGCTCTGTTTTAAACACTGAAGAGCAAGAGGACGCTGATGATAATTGTTCTGTCATACCCTCACACCAATCTGAAGGGGCCATGAGGGAGGTTTTGTCTGAGGGAGAAATTTCAGATTCAGGAAAAATTTCTCATCAAGCTGAACCTGATGTTGTGACATTTAAATTTAAATTATAACATCTCCGCGCACTGCTTAAGGAGGTGTTATCTACTCTGGATGATTGTGACAATTTGGTCATTCCAGAGAAATTATGCAAGATGGACAGGTTCCTAGAGGTTCCGGTGCCCCCCAACGCTTTTCCTATACCCAAGCGGGTGGCGGACATAGTAAATAAAGAGTGGGAACTTTTGTTCCTCCCCCTATATTTAAGAAATTATTTCCTATAGTCGACCCCAGAAAGGACTTATGGCAGACAGTCCCCAAGGTCGAGGGGGCAGTTTCTACTCTAAACAAACGCACTACTATTCCTATCGAGGATAGTTGTGCTTTCAAAGATCCTATGGATAAAAAATTGGAAGGTTTGCTTAAAAAGATTTTTGTACAGCAAGGCTACCTTCTACAACCAATTTCATGCATTGTTCCTGTCACTACGGCAGCGTGGTTCTGGTTCGAGGAACTAGAAAAGTCGCTCAGTAGAGAAACTCCATATGAGGAGGTTATGGACAGAGTTCACGCACTTAAATTGGCTAACTCTTTTATTTTAGATGCCGCTTTGCAATTAGCAAAATTAGCGGCGAAAAATTCAGGGTTTGCTATTGTGGCGCGCAGAGCGCTTTGGCTAAAGTCTTGGTCAGCGGATGTGTCATCCAAGACAAAATTACTTAACATTCCTTTCAACGGTAAAACTTTATTTGGACCTGATTTGAAAGAGATTATTTCAGACATCACTGGGGGAAAGGGCCACGCCCTTCCACAGGATAGGTCTTTTAAGGCTAAAAATAAGCCTAATTTTCGTCCCTTTCGCAGAAATGGACCAGCCTCTAATTCTGCATCCTCTAAGCAAGAGGGTAATGCCTCACAACCCAAACCAGCCTGGAAACCAATGCAAGGCTGGAACAAAGGTAAGCAGGCCAAGAAACCTGCCACTGCTAACAAGACAGCATGAAGGAGTAGCCCCCGATCCGGGACCGGATCTGGTGGGGGGCAGACTCTCTCTCTTTGCTCAGGCTTGGGCAAGAGATGTTCAGGATCCTTGGGCGCTAGAAATAGTTTCTCAAGGTTATCTCCTGGAATTCAAGGAACTACCCCCAAGGGGAAGGTTCCACAAGTCTCACTTATCCTCAAACCAAATAAAGAGACAGGCATTCTTACATTGTGTAGAAGACCTGTTAAAGATGGGAGTGATACACCCAGTTCCAATAAAGGAACAAGGAATGGGTTTTTATTCCAATCTGTTCGTAGTTCCCAAAAAAGAGGGAACGTTGAGACCAATTTTGGATTTGAAGATCCTAAACAAATTTCTCAGGGTACCATCGTTCAAAATGGAAACTATTCGAACGATTCTACCCACCATCCAGGAAAGTCAATTTATGACTACCGTGGATTTAAAGGATGTGTACCTACATATCCCTATCCACAAGGAACATCATCAGTTCCTAAGGTTCGCTTTTCTGGACAAACATTACCAGTTTGTGGCTCTTCCATTCGGATTAGCCACTGCTCCAAGGATTTTCACAAAGGTGCTAGGGTCCCTTCTAGCGGTTCTAAGACCAAGGGGCATTGCAGTAGTACCTTACTTGGACGACATTCTAATACAAGCGTCGTCCCTGTCAAAGGCAAAGGCTCATACGGACATCGTTCTAGCCTTTCTCACATCTCACGGATGGAAGGTGAACAAAGAAAAGAGTTCTCTGTCCCCGTCAACAAGAGTTCCCTTCTTGGGAACAATAATAGATTCCTTAGAAATGAGGATTTTTCTGACAGAGGTCAGAAAATCAAAACTTCTAAGCTCTTGTCAAGTGCTTCATTCTGTTCCTCGTCCTTCCATAGCGCAGTGCATGGAAGTAATAGGATTGATGGTTGCAACAATGGACATAGTTCCTTTTGCACGAATTCATCTAAGACCATTACAACTGTGCATGCTCAAACAGTGGAATGGGGATTATACAGACTTGTCTCCATTGATTCAAGTAGATCAAAAGACCAGAGATTCACTCCGTTGGTGGCTGACCCTGGACCATCTGTCCCAGGGAATGAGCTTCCGCAGGCCAGAGTGGGTCATTGTCACGACCGACGCCAGTCTAGTGGGCTGGGGTGCGGTCTGGGAATCCCTGAAAGCTCAGGGTCTATGGTCTCGGGAAGAGTCTCTTCTCCCGATAAACATTCTGGAACTGAGAGCAATATTCAATGCTCTCAGAGCTTGGCCTCAACTAGCAAAGGCCAAATTCATAAGGTTCCAATCAGACAACATGACGACTGTTGCTTATATCTATCATCAAGGGGGAATAAAGAGTTCCCTGGCGATGAAAGAAGTGACCAAAATAATTCAATGGGCGGAGGATCACTCCTGCCACTTGTCTGCGATCCACATCCCAGGAGTGGAAAATTGGGAAGCGGATTTTCTGAGTCGTCAGACATTTCATCCGGGGGAGTGGGAACTCCATCCGGAAATCTTTGCCCAAATAACTCAATTATGGGGCATTCCAGACATAGATCTGATGGCGTCTCGTCAGAACTTCAAGGTTCCTTGCTACGGGTCCAGATCCAGGGATCCCAAGGCGACTCTAGTAGATGCACTAGTAGCACCTTGGACTTTCAACCTAGCTTACGTATTCCCACCGTTTCCTCTCATTCCCAGGCTGGTAGCCAGGATCAATCAGGAGAGGGCCTCGGTGATCTTGATAGCTCCTGCGTGGCCATGCAGGACTTGGTATGCAGACCTGGTGAATATGTCATCGGCTCCACAATGGAAGCTACCTTTGAGACAGGACCTTCTTGTTCAAGGTCCATTCGAACACCCAAATCTGGTCTCCCTCCAACTGACGGCTTGGAGATTGAACGCTTGATTCTATCAAAGCGTGGGTTTTCAGATTCGGTGATAGATACTCTGGTTCACGCCAGAAAACCTGTAACTAGAAAAATTTACCATAAAATATGGAAAAAATATATCTGTTGGTGTGAATCCAAAGGATTCCCATGGAATAAGATAACAATTCCTAAGATTCTCTCCTTTCTTCAAGAAGGTTTGGAGAAAGGATTATCTGCAAGTTCCCTAAAGGGACAGATCTCTGCTTTATCTGTCTTACTACACAAAAGACTGGCAGCTGTGCCAGATGTTCAAGCATTTGTTCAGGCTCTGGTTAGGATCAAGCCTGTTTACAGACCTTTGACTCCTCCCTGGAGTCTAAATCTAGTTCTTTCAGTTCTTCAAGGGGTTCCGTTTGAACCCTTACATTCCATAGATATTAAGTTACTATCTTGGAAAGTTTTGTTTTTGGTTGCAATTTCTTCTGCTAGAAGAGTTTCAGAGTTATCTGCTCTGCAGTGTTCTCCTCCTTATCTGGTGTTCCATGCAGATAAGGTGGTTTTGCGTACTAAGCCTGGTTTTCTTCCTAAAGTTGTTTCTAACAAAAATATTAACCAGGAGATAGTTGTACCTTCTTTGTGTCCGAATCCAGTTTCAAAGAAGGAACGTTTGTTACACAATTTGGACGTTGTCCGTGCTCTAAAGTTCTATTTAGAGGCTACTAAAGGTTTCAGACAAACATCTTCCTTGTTTGTTGTTTATTCTGGTAAAAGGAGAGGTCAAAAAGCGACTTCTACCTCTCTTTCCTTTTGGCTTAAAAGCATCATCCGATTGGCTTATGAGACTGCCGGACGGCAGCCTCCTGAAAGAATCACAGCTCACTCCACTAGGGCTGTGGCTTCCACATGGGCCTTCAAGAACGAGGCTTCTGTTGACCAGATATGTAAGGCAGCGACTTGGTCTTCACTGCACACTTTTGCCAAATTTTACAAATTTGATACTTTTGCTTCTTCGGAGGCTATTTTTGGGAGAAAGGTTTTGCAAGCTGTGGTTCCTTCCGTTTAGGTGACCTGATTTGCTCCCTCCCTTCATCAGTGTCCTAAAGCTTTGGTATTGGTTCCCACAAGTAAGGATGACGCCGTGGACCGGACACACCAATGTTGGAGAAAACAGAATTTATGCTTACCTGATAAATTACTTTCTCCAACGGTGTGTCCGGTCCACGGCCCGCCCTGGTTTTTTAATCAGGTCTGATGAATTATTTTCTCTAACTACAGTCACCACGGTATCATATGGTTTCTCCTATATATATTTCCTCCTGTCCGTCGGTCGAATGACTGGGGTGGGCGGAGCCTAGGAGGGATCATGTGACCAGCTTTGCTGGGACTCTTTGCCATTTCCTGTTGGGGAAGAGAATATCCCACAAGTAAGGATGACGCCGTGGACCGGACACACCGTTGGAGAAAGTAATTTATCAGGTAAGCATAAATTCTGTTTTTTATCATATGTGGGCATACACTACAATCTCCACAAGCGATTGATCATTTATATAAGGGTAATTTTTTCGCATTTCTGGAGAAGTGACTGGTTGTTAGGCAGTCACTTAAGTTGTCTGCCCTTTTATATGTAAAGAGTGGTTTATCAGGAATGACAGTTTCCAATATTTCATCTGCTTTTAAAATATGCCAATGTTTCTGAACAATGCTGGAGATTGATTGGCTCTGATTGGTATATGTAGATATAAACCTGAGAGAATTGGAGGATTCTTTATTATTAGGTTTTAAAAGTTCAGCTCTATCTCTTCCTAAGGCTCTATTGTACGCTTTGGCTAGAGCTTTCTTAGTGTAACCTCTTTGTAGTAGCCTCAACCTCAAGTCCACTATATATCGAAGTCTACATTGATGCTAGACTTCGATATATAGTGGAATCCCTCCCATCTCACACTAGAGACACAATGCATATGTTGAACAAAATTGATCACCTTACATTATCTCCCAATTCTATTCTAGTTACGTGTGATGTTGAATCACTTTATACTAGTATTGACACCAAATGGGGATGCAAGTCTGTTAAAAAACAAGTCATTATCTAATGAAACTAAAGAATTCCTAATAAAATTATTGGAATTCGTACTAGGACACAATTATTTTGTGTTTGATGACAAGTTTTATTTGCAAACTTGTGGGACAGCGATGGGGACATCCTGTGCCCCCACGTATGCCAATATATACCTGGGCTGGTGGGAAGAAACCGTAGTATTTCATGATACTAATAATCGTTTCACACAATTCATCACCCACTGGTCCAGGTATATAGATGACATCTTCTTTGTGTGGGAGGGAACCACAGAATTGTTGTCAGAATTTATTGCCACCCACCCTAAATACGAATCCTTTAGGATTATTCCTTACCATGAATAATGACAAACACAAATTGGAGTTTCTTGATATCACTATCAGAAAGAGTGAAAGCTACCTGGAGACAGACACCTATAGAAAACCAACATCTACAAATAATATATTAAGTGCTGACAGCTTCCACCATCCCAATACCATCAAAAGTCTATCCATGGGGGAATACCTCAGAATTCGCAGAAACTGTTCCTCTGTAGAATCCTTCAAGAAAGCGGCAAACGACTTGAGGTTGAGGCTACTACAAAGAGGTTACACTAAGAAAGCTCTAGCCAAAGTGTACAATAGAGCCTTAGGAAGAGATAGAGCTGAACTTTTAAAACCTAATAATAAAGAATCCTCCAATTCTCTCAGGTTTATATCTACATATACCAATCAGAGCCAATCAATCTCCAGCATTGTTCAGAAACATTGGCATATTTTAAAAGCAGATGAAATATTGGAAACTGTCATTCCTGATAAACCACTCTTTACATATAGAAGGGCAAACAACTTAAGTGACTGCCTAACAACCAGTCACTTCTCCAGAAATGCGAAAAAATTACCCTTATATAAAGGATCAATCGCTTGTGGAGATTGTAGTGTATGCCCACATATGATAAAAAAGAAGTTTATATTTGACAGATTCCATAAAAAATGGATAATCAACAGTCATATTAACTGCAAAAGCACCAATGTTATATACTGTGTTTCGTGCGAATGTAACTTAATTTACGTAGGAATGACGACCAGATGCCTCAGCACAAGAATGATAGAGCACATGAGCAATATTAGATCTGCCAGTAAGACTCTAGAGAGAGGCAAGAAATTAACCAGTGTAGCGAGACACTTCCTACAACACCATAATGGCAACACTAAGTCTTTCAAATGCTGGGGATTAGAAACTACTAAACCTGGGATTAGAGGAGGGAACATCGAACAAATATTACTTAAAAAAAGAAGCCAGATGGATTTTTAAATTAAACTCTGTGATGCCCCACGGCATGAATGAAAATAATAATTTCTGGGTTTATTTGTAAACTACTAATCTAAGATACTTATTACATAGTGGACTATTACATGAACATATTACTATATATGTGGGCAAATATTCATTTCCATATGCGAATAATATGGGTGAATTATACACAGGGGACCCACTATGATATAAACATTACTACATTGGTGGATGAATAGCTACGCCCATCTGACATTAATATGGGATTGTATATATTAATCCAGAATGATAGTTGTTTTCCACTGTATATTGTATCAATGCATCATCTTATTATTTTTAATTCGTAATTGAGAATATGCAATTAGGATAACTCTGGGAAGAGAAATTTATGATGATATACATATCATGATTTAGTAGATAGTAAACCCTTAATATAGGGTATGCACCCCGAATTGACTTTCCATTATGCCATGAAAAGTGTACAATGCTTAGAATTGACAAGATTAAAAAAGTCCCTATCTGAGCGTGTTA
Source organism: Bombina bombina (assembly GCF_027579735.1). Classification (NCBI taxonomy): domain Eukaryota; kingdom Metazoa; phylum Chordata; class Amphibia; order Anura; family Bombinatoridae; genus Bombina; species Bombina bombina. The sequence continues at coordinate 1,239,459,123 of NC_069499.1, forward strand.
AACACATAATAAATTTGACTGTGAGAGCCACTTCATGGAGCTATAATAATGTATAGTGAATTGAGTAAGGTAATTTGTGCATACTGCACACACATATTTCATATCACTTTAGCTCATGAAGCTATAAATTCATATGGTGCATACTTCCTATATATTTGTATTTTATAATTATTATTTATTCAAATATTCATGCGTATCCCCAGGATGATTAAAATGATACAGATCTGACTATATCACATAATCAACACACCGACCCAATTTGGAAAGATATGAAGCCTTATATGATTTCAATAACTGACAAATACATAAGTAAGGATAATATATCCATAATGTATTCATTGGTATTAGTAGCTGAAATTATATATTCTATACTAACAGCAGTTTTCAGATGCCATGGAATATATGTCAACAAATAGTTAATGTTATGATTACATAGGAGTACATATCATTGAATGAAGACTTATACAATAATAGTCAGTTTTTTTTTTTTTGTTTGTGGTTTTTTTTCCCCCCAGAGGTGTGTACTGAATAGTAATTTATGAGAGGAATAGACTGTGACAATTTTCATCCAATTAGGAGACTGCTACCAACCACAACTAGGACTCAGATAAACTGAGGACACTGATAGATTATCCTAGAGGCGTGCACTACAGCCTTCAGCTGATTGGTTTAGCATCTCCTTACCTAGGGGTTAAAAGGCAGCACCTGGCAGTGAATCAGGTTTGTCAGTTCACTTGCTGAATCACATTGAGAAAGGCTGTGCAACAGCTGAAACATGTTTGTGTAGTTCAACTTGTTTTTAAACTACTTTTATTACTCAACTTATACCACTTATAATTATTTTTGCTGCATTAACTGTTACCTCATGCTACCCCTGGTACCTGAAGCCGACGGTTCCTGATATCGGCCAAGAATACAGGGGGGTGACATGATAGCAGCAGTGCAGTAATTGTGGTTTACCTTTAGGTAATATATCTGTGTGGGTAATGATAGGTGATGTTTATCACCTTAGTCATTCATTTTTAAATAAATTCCTTAATAAAGATTATAGGTTTTAATACCAGTATATACATTTATTATTCGCTAGCAGATATTTCATGCTGTAATTTTACAGCTTATTACAAGTGATAGGTGTAAGAGTGCTTAATATCCCCTCTATACTCTCCCATTTCCTTTTCCTATTTTTTGTTGGAAAAAACAAAACAAGATTTTTTTACCTAAATATGGCTATTGTAGACTGACAAAAAAAACTTTTTATAATGATAGAGGTATGCGGTGAGTGTTGCTTGATAGGTCTGCAACTGAGGTATCTGCTTCAGCCACCCAGTATGTAAGTACAGCTATAGTGGATTTAAAGTGACATTCCAGGCAAAGATGGAATCCATATGGATGCATTTCAGTTTTTGAATAGGAGCATTTTTGTAATATGCATGTATTAGCAAGAATGCTTCTAATAAAAGCTATAGTTGTTTCAAAAGTGTATTTAAAAAAGATAGTAAACTATGCGGATACGCTATGGTGCATGTGAATAATGCATTAAAATGAATGGAACTTTCATTCATCAGTTCTGTGTATTGTGAGCACAATGTTATCTATATGATACACAAACTAGCGCTGTCTAGCTGGGAAAAATTGTCAAAATGCACTAAGATTAAAGGCGGCCTTCAAGGGCTTAGAAATTGGCATATGAATGTACCTAGGTTTAGCTTTCAACAAAGAATACTAAGAGAATAAAGCAAATTTGATGATAAACTTACATTGGAAAGTTGTTTAAAATTGCATGCCCTATCTGAATTATGAAAGTTTTAATTTTGACTAGACCTTTAAGAAATCGAAGGGCCAGGTAATTCAGCTGCCCTGTGTAGGATAGTAAAAAAAATCAGGAGAAATACTCCTATTATTCAACAGGCATTCATTGTCTGTAAATCTAAATGTACTGGGGAAAAGCAAATATTACACAGAACTACTACTTCTGTTTTGGATATAGCATCCTTGACTATGAATAATACATGAGACTTCCTTATGTTGAGGGCGTTCTATTCCATCTTAACCGCGCCGGGCTTTAGCGCCGTTAGGATGGAATAGAACGTCCTAGCCGTTTGGCTGTCCTGAAGCCAACGACACTTCCTGGATGCGATCACGGTCTGGAGGGTGTGCTTAGCATCATAGGGACGCCCCCCTGATCCGATCCCATCATTGAAATCTCACGATTGCAGGATTTCAATTTAATAACTGGGTTACTTTGTCTACATCGAAACAAAGGGTTAAACAAATGTAAATGTTCCTTTGCTACAGGTGAAAGAATTGAGCTGTAGCGTTAAATACGTAACTTTAGCACACTGAAGAGCTGCACTAATCTCGACGACTCCTAGCACAGCCCAGGGCTCTGTGAAGAGGGTTTAGCGCACTCTAAGCCTCCTATAAGTGCAGCCTGGGGTTCTGTGGAGAAGTGTCAGATTAGCGCTTCTAAAGTAATTTAAAGGAAACAAATTAATTTTGTCAATATTTTAGTTTTTCTTTAAATTTTGTGGTGCATTCATTAGGATTTTTGTTTTGTGAAACCAAAACTAAATATCCGTGTTTTGTTAAAGAATCTGCATTTATAACTAAACAAATGTACACGCCTAGTTTAAAGAATACTTTATCATGATATTTTAGTAGTTCTGACTACATAGTTCCACTATGGCAGAAGTATGTTTGTTTTTGTTTCCCCTTATAACTAGGTTCAGGAGGATACATGTATATCTTTTTCATTTTATATAAAATAGGGCTTCTAAAAATTCCTGTTTACTTAAAAATCAATTTAAATTTTTTTTCATGAAGTAGGCAGTGGTTACAGCTCTTTGATTTGCCTTATTTTCACTTTAAAGGGGTATTGTACTGGAAAATGTGCCTTCCATATGAAAGAGCATCATTTTACACATTTGACTGAACATTTTTAAAGGATCATGTTATCCAATGCAGAATCACTTGACAATGATGCAGCATATTTGTAAAAGTGGACAAAAAAATATATCCCAAAAACATTTTTTTCCTTCATAACTTTGAAATGTTCATGTGATATTTTCTAGTCTGCTTATTATTGATGTGCTGTAACATGTCCCTTCAGTGAAATCTATTTAAATTGAAACGAATACTGAAGTTTTAGTATGTTGTGTCTTACTAGTCGTTGCTGGCTGACAGCTGCCTCTCTACTTTACTGATGGAGAGGGACGTGCCTCTGCAAGTATGACAAAAAAAATGTTGGTTTATGTAGGATACGAACATGAGAAATACATTTTGAAATGCCATTTTTTTTAGACAAGAAAAAAAAATTCAGTACACTGTCTCTTGCAAATCTTCTTCTAGTATAGCAGTAAAGAAGAGTAACAAATTTACAGGTATACCCCGCTCATACAGCGGGTTAGGGACCGGAGCCTCGCTGTAAAGTGAAAACAGCCTTAAAGTGAAACAAGGCAGTTTTAGCTTTCTTTTCACTTGCCAGTGTGTTTAAAAATGTGCAAAACATGTTTGAACTAACTTTATATTAGGGGTGCAATAGTGCTATGTTTAGTTTAACACTCGCACAGCACAGTATTCAATAGAAACTGTACCTGTAAAATAGTTACAATTACTGTAGTAAAACTTGCCAGACTATAGCACTGAGACACAGATTGCACTGTAATGCTGTAAAAAGCGTGAATTGCGCATAGCAAAATGGTGCCAGTCACTTTTCTTGCAATCTCACAAAGATTGCAGCACTGTTTCAAAATTCTTGGAAGTTGAACTTCAGCTCCACAAAGCGATGTATTAGCGAAGCGCTGTAAAGTGAGTTATACCTGTATATCTATTTCCTACAGTTTAGTTTAAAAGTCTGCTTAGATGTGCTATTTCAGCCTTCACTTGTCCAGGGGCCACAATGTGGTTTTTGTGGCTTCCAAGCACTACAAAGTTACCTAGAAAATTTCTTTCAATATTTTTTTTTTATAACAAATGTATATAATTTTATATTGCATTAACGTGTGTGTATAAATTCACATACACAAAATACAATTAAACAAATAAGAAAATACTTTTGTACAATGTTTTTGTTTGTAATGTAAAGTTGCTTAAAAGGTTGTTTGTTTTTCTTCTCTCTCGCCTTTCTCTATGGTCAGGTGTTGTCCTAGGTCAAAACTATCCTAATCGAATAATTCAGAATTTAGAAGAAAGACGGGAACAGTCTTTAAAAGATGTAGTAGAAGTTCGTATGAAGCACAAGGAATACCTAGACAGTGTATCTGGCTGTGACATGGTTCCTATCCCAGATTATCTACTGGCTCTGACCTTGGGTTATTCTGATGATGAAGTCATCAAGACAAGTATGGGTTCCTTCCTGCTGCCTGTCATCACAAGGAAGGAGTTTAAATATAAAACACTGGATCCCAATGCTAAGGACAACCCATACAACACTGTGCTGAAAGGGTACATCAGCCGCAAGCGCGATGAGACCATTGCATACATGAATGAAAAGCATTTTACAGCAAGTACAATCCATGAAGGAGCCCAGAGGTATGAAAGGAGAGAGAGGACTAGCAGGATCATGGAAGGTCTCCCCCAACCCAAAGATCCTAAAAATCAGAGTCGGAGAACTCCCAGGAAAGATCCGTTCACAGTAATACCTCCAGCTTATTTGCATCTTGCTAATTAGTGGATGCACTGAAACGCCATCAATGTTTACAGTTTTCTATTTAATATTTCCAATACAGATATTTATTTTACAATTAACTATTAAATAGTAGATAGTGAATTATTTAAATTCTGTCCTCTGGAGAATTTAAATGTTTAACATGAAAAAATACAGCAAGTCTTTCTTATTGTAATAAAATTATGAACTTTTATATTAAAGGTAAAGACGTTGCACCTAAAAGAATGTGTAAAGCAGATTTGACAAAGCATAAGTCACAGTATCCAAAAAAAATAAAACACTTTCTCAAGCCACTGAGGAATAACTTGTTTGAGCTACCAACAAAGGGCCAGATTATAAGTCGCAAATTAATATTACAAGTCCATGGTAAAACAGAATAAAATGAGACTGTTTAGCACAGCTGAGATCCCTTTAGCATGCGCTATACTTTCAATGGGTATCGCAACAACGTTAAATATTACTCAGTATAAAGACACTGTATTTAATGTAAAATATATATAAAACACATGGAAAACTTTTAAATAAAATACTACTCATATTTAATGTAAAATATATATTTAATATGATATATTATATAATTAAAAATGTATAAAGGCATATGGTATATGTCAAGGTGTTTGACTGGGAAGGGCTCAAAAATATATGTATGTGTGTATACATGTGTTTTAGGTGTGTAAATATGTATGTGCACACGTACATACATACAAACACACATATATATATATATATCACATTTCCTTCTACGTGAAGAACATAGGTATTTCAAGTATTCTTAACGCACCTTTGCCTTTAGCACTGTTGGCCTAGTGTTCTTTCGGGTTAGCGCTAGAGTAAAAGTCAGAAAAGCCTTTTTTTTAGCGTGCCCTATAGAAGTCTATGGGGAAAGGGAGTTGGCACAGTCGTGTTATCTGATCTCCAGATGTTTGCGCGCCTGAGTCTTTCGCTTAAAGGGACACTGTACCCAAAAAAATTATTTTGTGATTCAGATTGAGCATGAAATTTTAAGCAACTATCTTATTTACTCCTATTATCAAATTTTCTTCATTCTCTTGGTATCTTTATTTGAAATGCAAGAATGTAAGTTTAGATGTCGGCCCATTTTTGGTGAACAACCTGGGTTGTCCTTGCTGATTGGTGGATAAATTCATCCATCAATAAAAAAGTGCTGTCCAGAGTTCTGAAACCAAAATAAAAGCTTATATGCCTTCTTTTTCAAATAATGATAGCAAGAGAACGAAGAAAAAACAGAATTTATGCTTACCTGATAAATTACTTTCTCTTGCGGTGTATCCAGTCAACGGATTCATCCATTACTTGTGGGATATTCTCATTCCCTACAGGAAGTGGCAAAGAGAGCACACAGCAGAGCTGTCCATATAGCTGTCCATATAGCTCCCCCTCTAGCTCCATCCCCAGTCATTCGACCAAAGGTTAGGAAGAAAAAGGAGAAACCATAGGGTGCAGTGGTGACTGTAGTTTAAACAAAAAAATATTTACCTGACTTAATTGCCAGGGCGGGCCGTGGACTGGATATACTGCAAGAGCAAGTAATTTATTAGGTAAGCATAAATTCTGTTTTCTCTTGCAAGGTGTATCCAGTCCACGGATTCATGCATTACTTGTGGGATACCAATACCAAAGCTTTAGGACACGGATGAAGGGAGGGAACAAGACAGGTACCGTTTAAAACGGAAGGCACCACTGCTTGTAAAACCTGTCTCCCAAAAATAGCCTCCGAAGAAGCAAAAGTATTGAATTTGTAAAATTTGGAAAAGTATGCATTGAGGACCAAGTCGCTGCCTTACGAATCTGTTCCACAGAAACCTCATTTTTAAAAGCCAACGTGGTAGCCACTGCTCTGGTAAAATGAGCAGTAATTGTGTAAGGAGGCTGCTGGCCAGCAGTCTCATAGGCCAAATGGATGATGCTTTTCAGCCAAAAGGAAAGATAGGTAGCAGTCACTTTCTGACCTCTCCTCTTACCAGAATAGACAACAAACAAGGAAGATGTTTGTCTGAATCCTTAGTAGCTTGTAAGTAAAAACTTAAAGTACGAACTTCATCAATATTATGTAACAAACGTTCCGTCCTTAAAGAAGGAACAACAATTTCCTGGTTGATGTTTCTTGTTAAAAACAACCTTAGGAAAAAAACCAGGTTTGGTACGCAAAACTACCTTATCTGCATGGAACACCAGGTAAGGCGAATCACACTGTAAGGCAGAAAATTCTGAGACTCTTCGAGCAGAAGAGATAGTTACCAAAAACAAACCTTCCCAAGATAACCACTTAATATCTATGGAATGTAAGGGTTCAAACTGAACCCCTTGAATAACTTGAAAGAACTAGATTCAGACTCCATGGCGGAGTCATAGGTTTATAGACAGGCTTGATTCTGATTAGAGCCTGAGTAAACGCTTGGACGTCTGGTTCTGCCAGACACTTAAATAAAAATAAAAAAATAGACAGAGCAGATATCTGCCCTTTTAAGGAACTAGCTGATAACCCTTACTCCAATCCTTCTTGGAGGAAGGACAAAATTCTGGGAATCCTAATCTTACTCCATGAATAACACCTGGATTCACACCAACAGAGATATTTGCGTCATATCTCATGGTAGATTTTCCTGGTGACAGGCTTCCTAGCCTGAATCAGGGTATGTATAACTGACTCAGAGAAGCCCCGCTTTGATAGAATTAAGCGTTCAATCTCCAAGCAGTCACCAAGTCCTGCGTGGCCACGCAGGTGCTATCAGAATCACTGCAGCCTTCTACTGTTTGCTTCTGGCGACCAGACGAGGGAGAAGGAGAAACGGTGGAAAGACATAAGCCAAATTGAAGGACCAAAGCGCTGCAAGAGCATCTATCAATACCGCCTTGGGATCCCGGGACATGGACCCGTAGAGAGGAATTTGGAGTTCTGACGGGACGCCATCAGATCCAAGTCTGAAATGCCCCATCGCTGAGTCAGCTGGGCAAACACCTCCGGGTGGAGTTCCCACTCCCCCGGGTGAAAAGTCTGACGACTCAGAAAATCCGCCTCCCAGTTGTCTACTGCTGGGATGTGAATTGCTGAGAGGTGGCAGGAGTGATCCACCGCCCACCTGATTATTTTGGTTATTTCCTTCATCCCTAGGGAACTCTTTGTTCCCCCTTGATGATTGATGTAAGCTACAGTCGTGATGTTGTCCGACTGAAATCTGATAAATTTGGCCGCATCTAGTTGAGGCCATGCCTGAAGTGCGTTGAATATTGCCCTCAGTTCCCGAATGTCTATCGGAAGAAGAGCTTCTTCCCGAGACCATAAGCCTTGAGCTTTCAGGAAGTCCCAGACTGCACCCCAGCCTAACAGACTGGCGTCGGTCGTTACAATGATCCACTCTGGTCTGCGGAAACATATTCCCTGAGACAAGTGGTCCTGAGACAACCACCAGAGAAGAGAATCTCTGGTCCCCTTGGTCCAACTGTATTTGAGGAGACAAATCTGCATAATCCCCATTCCACTGTCTGAGCATGCATAGTTGCAGTGGTCTGAGATGTATCCGAGCAAAAAGGACTATGTCCATTGCCGCTACCATTAATCCGATTGCCTCCATGCACTGAGCTACAGCTGGCCGAGGAATGGAATGAAGAACTCGGCAAGTTGTTAAAAGTTTACCTTTCTGACCTCCGTCAGAAATATTCTCATTTCTACCGAATCTATCAGAGCTCCTAGGAAGGGAACCCTTGTGAGTGGGGATAGAGAACTCTTTTTGATCACCTTCCCCCCGTGAGGCCTCAGAAAGGCCAATACAATCTCCGTGTGAGACTTGGTTCTTTGGAAAGACGGTGCCTGAATTAAGATGTCTTCTTAATAAGGCGCCACTGCTATGCCCCGCGGTCTTAGAACCGCCAGGAGGGATCCTAGCACCTTTGTGAAAAATTCTGGGAGCAGTGGCTAACCCGAATGGAAAAGCCACGAACTGGTAATGCTTGTCAAGAAAAGCGAACCTGAGAAATTGATGATGCTCCTTGTGGATAGGAATGTGCAGGTACGCATCCTTTAGATCCACGGTAGTCATATATTGACCTTCCTGGATCATAGGTAAGATTGTCCGAATGGTCTCCATCTTGAATGATGGGACTCTGAGAAATCTGTATAGAATTTTTAGATCCAGGATTGGTCTGAAAGTTCCTTCTTTGGGAACCAAACAGGTTTGAGTAAAAACCCAGTCTTTGCTCTGCAATTGGAACTGGGTATATCAATCCCATCATATGTAGATCTTCTACACAGCGTAAGAACACCTCTTTCTTTGTTTGGTTTGTAGACAGACGAGAAATGCGGAACCTTCCCCTTGGAGGGGAGTCCTTGAATTCTAGAAGATATCCCTGGGAAACAATCTCTAATGCCCAGGGATCGTGAACATCTCTTGCCCAGGCCTGAGCGAAGAGAGTCTGCCACCTACTAGATCCGGTCCCGGATCGGGGGCTACCCCTTCATGCTGTCTTGGTAGCAGCTGCAGGCTTTTTGGCCTGTTTAACCTTGTTCCAGCCCTGGTAAGGCTTCCAGGTTGCCTTGGGCTGTGAAGCATTGCCCTCTTGCTTTGCAGTCGAAGAGGCTGAAGCGGGACCGTTCCCGAAATTACGAAAGGAACGAAAAACATAATTTATGCTTACCTGATAAATTCCTTTCTCCTGTAGTGTAGTCAGTCCACGGGTCATCCATTACTTATGGGATATTAACTCCTCCCCAACAGGAAGTGCAAGAGGATCACCCAAGCAGAGCTGCTATATAGCTCCTCCCCTCTACGTCACACCCAGTCATTCGACCGAAAACCAAACGAGAAAGGAGAAACTATAGGGTGCAGTGATGACTGGAGTATAATTTAAAATTTAGACCTGCCATAAAAAACAGGGCGGGCCGTGGACTGACTACACTACAGGAGAAAGGAATTTATCAGGTAAGCATAAATTATGTTTTCTCCTGTTAAGTGTAGTCAGTCCACGGGTCATCCATTACTTATGGGATACCAATACCAAAGCTAAAGTACACGGATGACGGGAGGGACAGGCAGGATCTTTATACGGAAGGAACCACTGCCTGAAGAACCTTTCTCCCAAAAACAGCCTCCGAAGAAGCAAAAGTGTCAAATTTGTAAAATTTGGAAAAAGTATGAAGAGAAGACCAAGTTGCAGCCTTGCAAATCTGTTCAACAGAGGCCTCATTCTTAAAGGACCAAGTGGAAGCCACAGCTCTAGTAGAATGAGCTGTAATCCTTTCAGGAGGTTGCTGTCCAGCAGTCTCATAGGCTAAACGTATTATGCTACGAAGCCAAAAAGAGAGAGAGGTAGCAGATGCTTTTTGACCTCTCCTCTGTCCAGAATAAACGACAAACAGGGAAGAAGTTTGGCGAAAATCTTTAGTTGCCTGTAAATAAAATTTCAGGGCACGGACTACGTCTAGATTGTGCAAAAGTCGTTCCTTCTTTGAAGAAGGGTTAGGGCACAATGATGGAACAACAATCTCTTGATTGATATTCTTGTTAGTGACTACTTTAGGTAAGAACCCAGGTTTAGTACGCAGAACTACCTTATCTGAATGAAAAATCAGATAAGGAGAATCACAATGTAAGGCTGATAACTCAGAGACTCTACGAGCCGAGGAAATAGCCATTAAAAACAGAACTTTCCAAGATAACAGCTTGATATCAATGGAATGAAGGGGTTCAAACGGAACACCCTGTAAAACGTTAAGAACTAAGTTTAAGCTCCACGGTGGAGCTACAGACTTAAACACAGGCTTAATCCTAGGCAAAGCCTGAAAAAAAGCCTGAACGTCTGGAACTTCTGACAGACATTTGTGTAAAAGGATGGACAGAGCTGAGATCTGTCCCTTTAAAGAACTTGCAGATAAACCCTTTTCTAAACCTTCTTGTAGAAAAGACAATATCCTAGGAATCCTAACCTTACTCCATGAGTAACTCTTGGATTCGCACCAGTGTAAGTATTTACGCCATATGTTATGGTAAATTTTCCTGGTAACAGGTTTCCTAGCCTGTATTAAGGTATCAATTACTGACTCCGAAAATCCACCCTTTGATAAAATCAAGCGTTCAATTTCCATGCAGTCAGCTTCAGAGGAATTAGATTTTGATGTTTGAAAGGACCCTGAATTAGAAGGTCCTGTCTCAGAGGCAGAGACCAAGGTGGACAGGATGACATGTCCACTAGATCTGCATACCAGGTCCTGCGTGGCCACGCAGGCGCTATTAGAATCACCGATGCTTTCTCCTGTTTGATCCTGGCAATCAAATGAGGAAGCATCGGGAAGGGTGGAAACACATAAGCCATCCTGAAGGTCCAAGGTGCTGTCAAAGCATCTATCAGGACCACCCCCGGGTCCCTGGACCTGGACCCGTAACAAGGAAGCTTGGCGTTCTGGCGAGACGCCATGAGATCCATATCTGGTTTGCCCCAACGTCGAAGTATTTGGGCAAAGACCTCCGGATGAAGTTCCCACTCCCCCGGATGAAAAGTCTGGCGACTTAGGAAATCCGCCTCCCAGTTCTCCACGCCTGGGATGTGGATCGCTGACAGGTGGCAAGAGTGAGACTCTGCCCAGCGAATTATCTTTGAGACTTCCATCATCGCTAGGGAACTCCTTGTCCCTCCCTGATGGTTGATGTAAGCCACAGTCGTGATGTTGTCCGACTGAAACCTGATGAACCTCAGAGTTGCTAACTGAGGCCAAGCCAGAAGGGCATTGAGAACTGCTCTCAATTCCAGAATGTTTATTGGAAGGAGACTCTCCTCTTGAGTCCATGATCCCTGAGCCTTCAGGGAATACCAGACAGCGCCCCAACCTAGTAGGCTGGCGTCTGTTGTTACAATTGTCCAGTCTGGCCTGCTGAAGGGCATCCCCCTGGACAGATGTGGCCGTGAAAGCCACCATAGAAGAGAATCTCTGGTCTCTTGATCCAGATTCAGCATAGGGGACAAATCTGAGTAATCCCCATTCCACTGACTTAGCATGCACAATTGCAGCGGTCTGAGATGCAGGCGTGCAAAAGGAACTATGTCCATTGCCGCTACCATTAAGCCGATTACCTCCATGCATTGAGCCACTGACGGGTGTTGAATGGAATGAAGGACACGGCAAGCATTTAGAAGCTTTGTTAACCTGTCCTCTGTCAGGTAAATTTTCATTTCTACAGAATCTATAAGAGTCCCCAAGAAGGGAACTCTTGTGAGTGGTAAGAGAGAACTCTTCTCCTCGTTCACTTTCCACCCATGCGACCTTAGAAATGCCAGTACTAACTCTGTATGAGACTTGGCAGTTTGGAAGCTTGACGCTTGTATCAGAATGTCGTCTAGGCACGGAGCAACCGAAATTCCTCGCGGTCTTAGTACCGCCAGAAGAGAGCCCAGAACCTTTGTAAAGATTCTTGGAGCCGTAGCCAACCCGAAGGGAAGAGCTACAAACTGGTAATGCCTGTCTAGGAAGGCAAACCTTAGATACCGGTAATGTTCTTTGTGAATCGGTATGTGAAGGTAAGCATCCTTTAAATCCACTGTGGTCATGTACTGACCTCTTTGGATCATGGGTAAGATTGTCCGAATAGTTTCCATTTTGAACGATGGAACTCTTAGGAATTTGTTTAGGATCTTTAAATCCAATATTGGTCTGAAGGTTCCCTCTTTTTTGGGAACCACAAACAGATTTGAGTAAAACCCTTGTCCATGTTCCGACCGCGGAACTGGGTGGATCACTCCCATTAGTAAAAGGTCTTGTACACAGCGTAGAAACGCCTCTTTCTTTATCTGATTTGTTGACAACCTTGAAAGGTGAAATCTCCCTTGTGGAGGAGAAGCTTTGAAGTCCAGAAGATATCCCTGAGATATGATCTCCAACGCCCAGGGATCCTGGACATCTCTTGCCCAAGCCTGGGCGAAGAGAGAGAGTCTGCCCCCCACTAGATCCGTTTCCGGATCGGGGGCCCTCACTTCATGCTGTCTTAGGGGCAGCAGCAGGTTTTCTGGCCTGCTTGCCCTTGTTCCAGGTCTGGTTAGGTTTCCAGCCTTGTCTGTAGCGAGCAACAGCTCCTTCCTGTTTTGGAACAGAGGAAGTTGATGCTGCTCCTGCCTTGACGTTACGAAAGGCACGAAAATTAGACTGTCTAGCCCTTGGTTTGGCTCTGTCTTGAGGCAGGGCATGGCCTTTACCTCCCGTAATATCAGCGATAATTTCTTTCAAGCCGGGCCCAAATAAATTCTGCCCCTTAAAAGGTATGTTAAGTAATTTAGATTTAGAAGTTACATCAGCTGACCAGGATTTTAGCCACAGCGCTCTGCGAGCCTGAATGGCGAATCCGGAATTCTTAGCCGTAAATTTAGTTAAATGTACTATGGCATCAGAAATAAATGAATTAGCTAGCTTAAGGGTTTTAAGCTTGTGTGTAATCTCATCTAATGGAGCTGAGTCAAGGGTCTCTTCCAGAGACTCAAACCAAAATGCTGCCGCAGCCGTGACAGGCGCAATGCATGCAAGGGGTTGCAATATAAAACCTTGTTGAACAAACATTTTCTTAAGGTAACCCTCTAACTTTTTATCCATTGGATCTGAAAAGGCACAGCTATCCTCCACCGGGATAGTGGTACGCTTAGCTAAAGTAGAAACTGCTCCCTCCACCTTAGGGACCGTTTGCCATAAGTCCCGTGTGGTGGCGTCTATTGGAAACATTTTTCTGAATATAGGAGGGGGTGAGAAAGGCACACCGGGTCTATCCCACTCCTTAGTAACAATTTCAGTAAGTCTCTTAGGTATAGGAAAAACGTCAGTACTCGTCGGTACCGCAAAATATTTATCCAACCTACACATTTTCTCTGGGATTGCAACTGTGTTACAATCATTCAGAACCGCTAACACCTCCCCTAGTAATACACGGAGGTTTTCCAGCTTAAACTTAAAATTTTAAATGTCTGAATCCAGTTTATTTGGATTAGATCCGTCACCCGCAGAATGAAGCTCTCCGTCCTCATGTTCTGCAAATTGTGACGCAGTATCAGACATGGCCCTAGCATTATCAGCGCACTCTGTTCTCACCCCAGAGTGATCTCGTTTACCCCTAAGTTCTGGCAATTTAGACAAAACTTCAGTCATAACATTAGCCATGTCTTGTAAAGTGATTTGTAATGGCCGCCCTGATGTACTTGGCGTTACAATATCACGCACCTCCTGAGCGGGAGATGCAGGTACTGACACGTGAGGCAAGTTAGTCGGCATAACTTCCCCCTCGTTGTCTGGTGAATGTTGCTTAACATGTACAGATTGGCTTTTATTTAAAGTAGCATCAATGAAATTAGTACATAAATTTCTATTGGGCTCCACCTTGGCTTTTGAACATATTGCACAAAGAGATTCCTCTGTGTCAGACATGTTTAAACAAACTAGCAATTAGACTAGCAAGCTTGGAAATACTTTTCAACCAAATTTACAAGCAATATGCAAAACATTACTGTGCCTTTAAGAAGCACACAAAAACTGTCACAGTTGAATAACAATGAACCGGATTAGTTATAGAAACCAAATTTTCACAGTAAATGCATAAATTTAGCAAAGGATTGCACTCATTAGCAATGGATGATTAACCCTTAATATCAGAAAAAACGGATAACAATTGAAAATATAAACGTTTTTATCACAGTCAAAGCACAGTCTCACAGGTCTGCTGTGAGTGATTACCTCCCTCAAAACAAGTTTTGAAGACCCCTGAGCTCTGTAGAGACGTCCTGGATCATGCAGGGAGAAGCAGGCAGACTGTGACTGAATTTCTAATGCGTAGTAAAAGCGCCAAAATAGGCCCCTCCCACTCACAATACAACAGTGAGGGAAGCTCAGTAAACTGTTTTAATTCAAAACAAACGACAGCCATGTGGAAAATAACGCCCAAAACAACTTTTTCACCAAGTACCTCAGATAATTAAACGATTTAACATGCCAGCAAAACGTTTAAAATCTAATTTATGAAATGTCATTAAAAGCCTGCTGCTAGTCGCTCACACTGCAAGTTAGGCTAAAAGTTATATGCATACAGTATTTTCCCAGTGAAGTGCCACTCCCCAGAAATACTTAAGTGTAATCATACATACATATCAGCCTGATACCAGTTGCTACTACTGCATTTAAGGCTGTACTTACATTATATCGGTATTAGCAGTATTTTCTCAGTCAATTCCATTCCTTAGAAAATAATATACTGCAACATACCTCTTTGCAGGTGAACCTGCCCGCTGTCCCCTGTTCTGAAGTTACCTCACTCCTCAGAATGGCCGAGAACAGCAAATGGATCTTAGTTACGTCCGCTAAGATCATACACAAAACTCAGGTATATTCTTCTTCAAATGCTGCCTGAGAATAAAACAACACACTCCGGTGCCGTTTAAAATAAACTTTTGATTGAAGATATAAAAACTAAGTTAAATCACCACAGTCCTCTCACACATCCTATCTATTAGTTGGGTGCAAGAGAATGACTGGGTGTGACGTAGAGGGGAGGAGCTATATAGCAGCTCTGCTTGGGTGATCCTCTTGCACTTCCTGTTGGGGAGGAGTTAATATCCCATAAGTAATGGATGACCCGTGGACTGACTACACTTAACAGGAGAAATTATCTTTGTTTTTAGCCTTAAAGGGCTTGTCCTGTGGGAGAGCATGGCCCTTTCCCCCGGTGATTTCTGAAATAATCTCTCTCAATTCTGGCCCAAAGAGGGTCTTTCCTTTGAAAGGGATATTTAATAATTTCGATTTTGACGACACATCGGCCGACCAGGACTTGAGCCAAAGCGCTCTGTGCGCCATAATGGCGAAACCTGAATTTTTTGCCGCCAACTTAGCTAATTGCAAAGCGGCATCTGTGATAAAAGAATTAGCCAGCTTTAGAGCCTTAATTCTATCCATAATTTCATCATATGAGGTCTCCGTCTGGAGCGAGTTCTCCAGCGCCTCAAACCAGAAAGCAGCTGTAGTAGTTACAGGAATAATGCAGGCAATAGGTTGGAGAAGAAAACCTTGTTGAACAAAAATTTTCTTAAGTAAACCCTCTTACTTTTTATCCATAGGGTCTTTAAAAGCACAACTGTCTTCAATTGGTATGGTTGTGCGTTTAGCAAGTGAAGAAACATCCCCCTCTACCTTAGGGATCGTTTGCCACGAGTCCCGCATGGGGTCAGTTATGGGGAACATTTTCTTAAAAATAGGGGGGGGGGAACAAAAGGGACACCTGGTCTATCCCACTCCCTAGTAACGATATCCGCAACCCTCTTAGGGACCGGAAACGCATCAGTGTATACAGGAACCTCTAGGTACTTGTCCATTTTACACAATTTCTCTGGGACCACCATAGGGCCACAATCATCCAGAGTAGCTAATACCTACCTGAGTAATACGCGGAGGTGTTCTAATTTAAATTTAAACGCCAATGTATCTGACTCTGCCTGATGAGAAACCTTTCCTGAGTCGGAAATTTCTCCCTCAGACATCAAATCCCTCACCCCCACTTCAGAGCGTTGTGAGGGCACATCAGATAAGGCTACCAAAGCTTCAGACTGCTCATAATCTGTTTTTAAAACAGAGCTATCGTGCTTTGCAGGGAAAACTGGCAGTTTAGATAGAAAGGCCGCAAGGGAATTATCCATGACTGCCGCTAGTTGTTGCAATGTAATAGGGGCAGACGCACTAGAGGTACTAGGCATCGCTTGAGCGGGCGTAACCGGTTGTGACACATGGGGAGAGGTAGACGGACTATCCTCATTACCTTCAGTCTGAGAATCATCTAGGGCCACACTTTTAAGTGAAACAATATGATCTTTAAAATGTATAGACATATTAGTGCAATTGGGACACATTCTGAGAGGGGGTTCCACCATGGCTTCTAAACACATTGAACAAGGATTTTCCTTAGTGTCAGACATGTTTAACAGACTAGTAATATACACAAGCAGACTTGGAAATCACTTTAAATCAAGTAAAAAACACAATTTGAGAAAACGTTACTGTGCCTTTAAGAGATAAAAAGAGAACACAATTTTACAAAACAGTGAAAAATGCAGCAATCCTTTTGAAATTTTCACAGTATGTACCTAAAGCCTTAATAAGATTGCACCACAAGTTACAGAATGATTAACACCTTAATGCCCAAACCGGAGCAGCCTAAAGCCAACAACCGGTTAATTGACTACAGCACCTTGCCACAGCACAGCTGTGGCCCTACCTGCCCTTAAGGATCAGATTTGGGGGAATAAAGCTTCTTTTAGGCCCTCAAACAGCAGCAGGACCCTCCATGTGAAGCAGCAGGAACTTGTCTTTCAATTCTAACTGCGCATCTGAGGTGCAAAATTAGGCCCCTCCCACTCCACTCCGGAGTTGAGGCCTACAAAAATCACATCTAAGTGAATAAATTTTAGCCATGTGGTTAATAACCCCAGAAAAACACTCCAAAGTGCTTAAAAAGTGTCTCCAACGAGTATTTCTTGAACCAAATAATCGATTGCCCTGAATAAATGTCAACCAGCATAATTAGCCCTGTTATGTAAGCAGTCAATTCTTTACTAAGTCTCAGAACATAGCTTACCCTCCCCACATGGGGATATTGTCAGTCTTCTAGCATTATCTCAGTCTTGTCTAAAAATAAATGACTGAACATACCTCATTGCAGTCAAGCCTGCAAACTGTTCCCCCCAACTGACGTTTTCTTGTACTCCTCAGTCCTGTGTGGGAACAGCAATGGATTTTAGTTACAACATGCTAAAATCATCTTCCTCTCAGCAGAAATCTTCATCTTTTTTCTGCCAGAGAGTAAATAGTACGAACCGGTACCATTTAAAAATAACAAACTTTTGATTGAAGATATAAAACTACAATTCTAACACCACATTCACTTTACCCTCCTGTAGAGAGACCCTAGTGCTTAGAGCCGGCAAAGAGAATGACTGGGGGGTGGAGCTAGAGGGGGAGCTATATGGACAGCTCTGCTGTGTGCTCTCTTTGCCACTTCCTGTAGGGAATGAGAATATCCCACAAGTAATGGATGAATCCGTGGACTGGATACACCTTGCAAGAGAAATTGATAATATGAGTAAATTAGAAAGTTGCTTAAAATTGCATGCTCTTTCTGAATTACAAAAGAAAAAATTTGGGTTCAGCGTCCCTTTAAGGAGTAACTTTTTACTTTCTAGTTGTAATACCAGCGCAAATATAGGAGTGGTAATGCTTTACCTTGCTAAAATGTTTGCGCTCCTCTTGCAATCTAACCCAAAGCCTCAACATCAGCCAGGGTGATATAGCAGTCCATCAAAGGACTGAGCGTGAAAAACATTACATTGCTTATGGGTAGGCAGGTAATTTTTAAATTTGGTTACAAATACATTTTAAAAAACATTTTTTATACAAATCATTTGTGCACATAGTTACGTAACAAATCAGGAAAAAGGCAGTCGCAAGCCGCATTTGGCTTTTTTTGGAGCCGCATTTATTCTTGTGAAAGCGCAACATAATGAAATCTAGATTTGCACAGATCTTAGTGTGTTGCACTTTTCACAAGAATAAATGCAGCTTCGAAAAAAGCCAAATGCGGATTGGCGACTGCCCTTTTCCTGATTCGTTAGGGAACAATATGTACATATCTACTACTTAAAGAGGCAGTCAACACCAAAAATGTTATTGTTTTAAAAGATAGATAACAGAATTTATGCTTACCTGATAAATTTCTCTTACGGTGTGTCCGGTCCACGGCTTCATCCTTACTTGTGGGATATTCTCAATCCCTACAGGGAGTGGCAAGGAGAGCACACAGCAGAGCTGTCCATATAGCTCCCCTCAGGCTCTGCCCCCCCCAGTCATTCGACCGACGGTTAGGAGAAAAAGGAGAATCATAGGGTGCAGTGGTGACTGTAGTTTACAAAAATAAATTTAAACCTGACTAAATCGCCAGGGTGGGCCGTGGACCGGACGCACCGTAAGAGAAATTTTTCAGGTAAGCATAAATTCTGTTTTCTCTTACATTGGTGTGTCCGGTCCACGGCTTCATCCTTACTTGTGGGAACCAATACCAAAGCTTAAGGACACGGATGAAGGGAGGGAAACAGTCAGGTAACCTAAACGGAAGGCACCACTGCTTGCAAAACCTTTCTCCCAAAAATAGCCTCCGAAGAAGCAAAAGTATCGAATTTGTAAAATTTAGCAAATGTATGCAGTGAAGACCAAGTCGCTGCCTTACAGATCTGTTCAACAGAAGCCTTGTTCTTGAAAGCCCATGTGGAAGCCACAGCTCTAGTGGAATGAGCTGCAATTCGTTCAGGAGGCTGCCTTCCGGCAGTCTCATAAGCCAACCGGATGATGCTTTTCAGCCAGAACGACAGAGAGGTAGCAGTCGCTTTTTGACCTCTCCTCTTGCCAGAATAGACGACAAACAAGGACGATGTTTGTCTGAAGTCTTTAGTTGCTTTTAGATAAAACTTTAAAGCACGAACCACATCAAGATTGTGTAACAGACGTTCCTTGTTAGAAACTGGATTAGGACACAACTATTTCCTGGTTAATATTCTTATTGGAAACCACTTTTGGAAGAAAACCAGGTTTGGTACGCAAAACCACCTTATCTGTATGGAACACCAGATAGGGTGAGTTACACTGCAAAGCAGACAATTCAGAAACTCTTCTAGCAGAAGAAATAGCAACCAAAAACAAAACTTTCCAAGATAGTAACTTAATATCTATGGAATGTAGAGGTTCAAACGGAACCCCTTGAAGAACTGAAAGAACTAAATTTAGACTCCATGGAGGAGCCAAAGGTCTGTAGACAGGCTTGATCCTAACTAAAGCCTGTACAAACACCTGAACATCTGGCACAGCTGCCAGACGCTTGTGCAACAGAATAGACAGAGCAGATATCTGTCCCTTTAAGGAACTAGCTGACAACCCTTTCTCCAATCCTTCTTGGAGAAATTATAACAACCTTGGAATCCTAATCTTACTCCACGAGTAACCCTTGGATTCGCACCAACAAAGATATTTCCGCTATATCTAATGGTAAATTTTCCTGGTGACAGGCTTTCTAGCCTGGATCAGAGTATCTATAACTGATTCAGAGAACCCACGCTTAGCTAGAATTAAGCGTTCAATCTCCAAGCAGTCAGTTGCAGAGAAACTCGATTTGGATGCTTGAATGGACCTTGGATTAGAAGGTCCTGCCTCAAAGGTAGCTTCCATGGTGGAGCCGATGACATATCCACCAGGTCTGCATACCAAGTCCTGCGTGGCCACGCAGGAGCTATCAGGATTACCGAAGCCTTCTCCTGCTTGATTCTGGCTACTAGCCGAGGGAGAAGAGGAAACGGTGGAAAGACATAAGCTAGATTGAATGACCAAGGCGCCACTAAGGCATCTATCAATGTCGCCTTGGGATCCCTGGACCTGGACCCGTAACGGGGAACTTTGGAGTTCTGGCGGGACGCCATCAGATCCAGTTCTGGAATGCCCCATAGTTGGGTTAGCTGGGCAAAAACCTCCGGGTGGAGTTCCCACTCCCCCGGATGGAAAGCCTGACGACTCAGATAATCCGCCTCCCAGTTGTCTACTCCTGGGATGTAAATTGCAGATAGATGGCAGGAGTGATCCTCTGTTCATTTGATGATCTTGGATACCTCCCTCATCGCCAGGGAACTCTTTGTTCCTCCCTGATGATTGATGTACGCTACAGTCGTGATGTTGTCCGACTGAAATCTGATGAATTTGGCCTCCGCTAGCTGAGGCCAGGCCTGGAGCGCATTTAATATCGCTCTCAATTCCAAAATGTTTATCGGGAGAAGAGATTCTTCCCGAGACCATAGACCCTGAGCTTTCAGGGAGTCCCAGACCGCACCCCAGCTTAATAGACTGGCGTTGGTCGTGACAATGATCCACTCCGGTCTGCGGAAACTCATTCCCTGAGACAGGTGATGCTGAGACAACCACCAGAGAAGAGAGTCTCTGGTTTTCTGGTCCATTTGTATCTGGGGAGACAAATCTGCATAATCCCCATTCCACTGAGCATGCACAGCTGCAGTGGTCTTAGATGAATTCGGGCAAAAGGGACTATGTCCATTGCCGCAACTATTAGACCGATTACCTCCATGCACTGAGCCACAGAAGGCTGAGGAATGGCATGAAGAACTCGACAAGTATTAGAAAGTTTTGACTTCCTGACCTCCGTCAGAAAGATTTTCATTTCTACCGAGTCTATTATTGTTCCCAGGAAGTGAACCCTTGTGAACGGGGACAGAGAACTTTTTTCTACATTCACCTTCCACCCGTGAGACCTTAGAAAGGCCAGAACAATGTCCGTATGAGCCTTTGCTCTGTGAAAGGACGACGCTTGTATTAGGATGTCGTCTAGATAAGGTGCTACTGCAATGCCCCTTGGTCTTAGTACCGCTAGAAGGGACCCTAGCACCTTTGTGAAAATTCTGGGAGCAGTGGCCAACCCGAAGGGAAGAGCCAAGAACTGGTAATGTTTGTCCAGAAAGGCGAACCTCAGGAACTGATGGTGATCTTTGTGGATAGGAATATGCAGGTACGCATCCTTTAAGTCCACGGTAGTCATATATTGACCCTCCTGGATCATTGGTAAGATTGTCTGAATGGTTTCCATTTTGAATGATGGAACTCTGAGGAATTTGTTTAGGATTTGTAAGTCCAGGATTGGCCTGAAAGTTCCTTCCTTTTTGGGAACTACAAACAGGTTCGAGTAAAAACCCAGTCCTTGTTCTGCTTTTGGAATTGGGTGTATCACTCCCATTTTTAGAAGGTCTTCTACGCAACGTAAGAATGCCTGTCTCTTTGTCTGGTCTAAAAACAAGCGAGAAATGTGGAACCTTCCCCTTGGAGGAAGGTTCTTGAATTCCAGAAGGTACCCCTGAGTGACAATTTCTAACGCCCAGGGATCCGGAACATCTCTTGCTCAGGCCTGAGCAAAGAGAGAGAGTCTGCCCCCTACTAGATCCGGTCCCGGATTGGGGGCTACCCTTTCATGCTGTCTTGGTAGCAGCAGGCTTCTTGGCCTGTTTACCCTTGTTCCAGCCTTGCAGGGGTTTCCATGCTGGTTTGGACTGGGAAGCGTTACCCTCTTGCTTAGTGGCAGTAGAGGTAGAAGCAGGTCCGTTCCTGAAATTGCGACAGGAACGAAAATTAGACTTGTTTTTAGCTTTGAAAGGTCTATCTTGTGGCATGGCATGGCCCTTTCCCCCAGTGATATCTGAAATAATCTCTTTCAACTCTGGCCCGAATAGGGTCTTACCCTTGAAAGGAATATTAAGCAATTTTGTTTTGGACGACACATCCGCCGACCAAGATTTTAGCCAAAGCGCTCTGCGCGCCACGATTGCAAAACCAGAATTTTTCGCCGCTAATTTAGCTAACTGAAAAGCGGCATCTGTAATGAAAGAATTAGCCAACTTCAGGGCGTGAATTCTGTCCATGACCTCCTCCTAAGAATTCTCCTTCTGTAGCGAGTTTTCTAGTTCCTCAAACCAAAAAGCCGCTGCAGTGGTTACAGGAATAATGCAAGAAATTGGTTGAAGAAGAAAACCTTGTTGAACAAATATTTTCTTAAGCAAACCTAATTTTTTATCCATAGGATCTTTGAAAGCGCAACTGTCTTCAATTGGTATAGTCGTGCGCTTAGCTAGTGTTGAAACTGCCCCCTCTACCTTAGGGACCGTCTGCCACGCGTCCCTTCTGGGGTCAACAATGGGGAACATTTTCTTAAATATAGGGGGGGAACAAAAGGTACACCTAGCCTCTCCCACTCCCTAGTCACGATATCCGCCAGCCTCTTAGGTATCGGAAACGCGTCAGTGTGTACCGGGACCTCTAAGAATTTGTCCATTTTACACAATTTTTCTGGGACCACCAAGGGGTGACAATCATCAAGTGTAGCCAGGACCTCCTTAAGCAGGGCGCGGAGGTGTTCTAGCTTAAATTTAAATGCTATGGTATCTGGCTCTGCCTGTTGAGAAACTTTTCCTGTGTCAGAAATTTCTCCCTCAGACAGGCCCTCCCTCACGCCAAGTCAGATTGTTGTGAGGGCACTACAGATAAATTATCCGCTGCGTCTGATTGCTCATTTTCTGTATTTAAAACTGAGCTATCGCGCTTTCTTGGAAATGCTGGCAGTTTGGATAAAAAAGCTGCGAGAGAATTATCCATTACTGCTGCTAATTGTTGTAAAGTAATAGGGATCGATGCGCTAGAGGTACTGGGCATCGCTTGCACGGGCATAACTGGTGTTGACACAGAAGGAGAAGATAGAGTACTATCCTCACTACCTTCAGCTAAAGATACATCTTGGGCTACATTTTTAAGTGTCACTGTATGGTCCTTAAACTGCTTGGACGCTATAGCACACTTCAAACAAATTCAATGGGGGTACCGCCATGGCTTATAAACATATAGAACAAAGGCTATCTGAAGGCTCAGACATGTTTGACAGACTTAGACAGCACTATAATGCAAAAAAAAAAAAACGTTACTGTGTCTTTAAATAATAAAAGTGAACACTTTATTACCAAAACATCAAATAACCATCAAATAAACATCCGATCTTAATGAAATTTTCACAAATTTTCAGATCAATTAACCCCTTAATGCCCAAACCGGAGCTAAAAACAGCAGTTAACCGGTTAAACACACTACAGCACAATGCTACAGCCTCTACTGTGGCTTTTACCTTCCATAGGGATTATTTGAAGGAGAAATAAGCCTCTCTGAAGTCCCCTCTGAGGTCTCTGGACTCCACACATGAAGCTGCATGAACTGTCTAGCCAAAAACAACTGCGCAATTGAGGCGCGAAAATGAGGCCCCCTCCCTCTTCATTACAGAGTGCTGGGGCCTTTGAGGTAGATTAGGAGTCTAATCAAGTGCCAGGCGAATAAAAAAACCCCATAAGCGTTTTATAAGTCTCAAAAAACACCATATCCATACTTAAATCATGCTAATAAGCAATCGATTAAGCCCAAAATAGTGTCAACCAGAAATTAAGCCCTTAATTTAATCCATCATTTTATGCAGAGTCTAAGAAAAATGGCTTACCTACCCCGTGGGGATTTCTGACAGTCTTCTAGCATTACTGGGTCTTGTTAGAAAAATGACTGATCATACCTGAAGCAGTTAAGCCTGCAAACTGTTCCCCCCAACTGAAGTTCTCCTGTATTCAACAGTCCTGCGTGGGAACAGCAATGGATTTTAGTTACTGGTGCTAAAATCATATTCCTCTCAGCAGAAATCTTCATCTCTTTCTGCTTCAGAGTAAATAGTACAAGCCGGCACTATTTTAAAATAACAAACTTTTGATAGAAGAAATAAAAACTATAAATCTAACACCACAAACTCTTTACCCTCCCGTGGAGATGCTACTTGTTAAGAGCGGCAAAGAGAATGACTGGGGGGGGGGGGGGGTGCCTGAGGGGAGCTATATGGACAGCTCTGCTGTGTGCTCTCTTTGCCACTTCCTGTAGGGATTGAGAATATCCCACAAGTAAGGATGAAGCCGTGGACCGGACACACCAATGTAAGAGAAAATCCCTTTAATACCAATTCCTCAGTTTTGCATAACCAACACTGTCATAGAAATATATACTTTTAACCTCTGTGATTATCTTGAATCTAAGCTTCTGCAGACTGCTCCCTTATATCAGTGCTTCTGACAGATTTGCATTTCAGGCAATTAGTGCCGACTCTTCAATAACTCCACTAGAGTGAGCACAATGTTGTCTATATGACACACATGAAAAAGCAGTACAGGTTATAAGCTATTCACAGCCAGACTTGGTATATTAAATTGTTGAGAAATAGCTGTTTTTGTTGTTAAGACCTCCACATATGATAAAAATATCAGTACAGGAGAACTGGTTACAAAAAAAGCTATGTAAACAAGGGCCCTTGGAATAAATTAACCTTACAGTAGGGGAGAGAGAGACCAGCCACTTTTTAATGGGTATTCCTGAATTGGCTTAAAAACAGAATTTATGCTTACCTGATAAATTACTTTCTCCAACGGTGTGTCCGGTCCACGGCGTCATCCATAACTTGTGGGAATATTCTCTTCCCCAACAGGAAATGGCAAAGAGCACAGCAAAAGCTGTCCATATAGCCCCTCCCAGGCTCCGCCCCCCCAGTCATTCGACCGACAGTTAGGAGAAAAAAACATAATTTATGTAAGAACTTACCTGATAAATTCATTTCTTTCATATTAGCAAGAGTCCATGAGCTAGTGACGTATGGGATATACATTCCTACCAGGAGGGGCAAAGTTTCCCAAACCTTAAAATGCCTATAAATACACCCCTCACCACACCCACAAATCAGTTTAACGAATAGCCAAGAAGTGGGGTGATAAGAAAAAAGTGCGAAAGCATAAAAAATAAGGAATTGGAATAATTGTGCTTTATACAAAAAAATCATAACCACCACAAAAAAGGGTGGGCCTCATGGACTCTTGCTAATATGAAAGAAATGAATTTATCAGGTAAGTTCTTACATAAATTATGTTTTCTTTCATGTAATTAGCAAGAGTCCATGAGCTAGTGACGTATGGGATAATGACTACCCAAGATGTGGATCTTTCCACGCAAGAGTCACTAGAGAGGGAGGGATAAAATAAAGACAGCCAATTCCTGCTGAAAATAATCCACACCCAAAATAAAGTTTAATGAAAACATAAGCAGAAGATTCAAACTGAAACCACTGCCTGAAGTACTTTTCTACCAAAAACTGCTTCAGAAGAAAACACATCAAAAATGGTAGAATTTAGTAAAAGTATGCAAAGAGGACCAAGTTGCTGCTTTGCAAATCAGATCAACCGAAGCTTCATGCCCAGGAAGTAGAAACTGACCTAGTAGAATGAGCTGTAATCCTTCGAGGCGGAGTTTTACCCGACTCGACATAGACATGATGAAATAAAGATTTCAACCAAGATGCCAAAGAAATGGCAGAAGCTTTCTGGCCTTTTCTAGAACCGGAAAAGATGACAAATAGACTAGAAGTCTTTCGGAAAGACTTAGTAGCTTCAACATAATAATACAAAGCTCTAACAGCATCCAAAGAATGCAATGATTTCTCCTTAGAATTCATAGGATTAGGACATAATGAAGGAACCACAATTTCTCTACTAATGTTGTTAGAATTCACAACCTTAGGTAAAAAATTCAAAAGAAGTTTGCAGCACCGCCTTATCCTGATGAAAAATCAGAAAAGGAGACTCACAAGAAAGAGCAGATAATTCAGAGACTCTTCTGGCAGAAGAGATGGCCAAAAGAAACAAAACTTTCCAAGAAAGTAATTTAATGACCAAAGAATACATGGGTTCAAATTCAGAACCAAATTCAAACTCCAAGGAGGAGAAATTGACTTAATG
This sequence comes from Bombina bombina, assembly GCF_027579735.1. Classification (NCBI taxonomy): domain Eukaryota; kingdom Metazoa; phylum Chordata; class Amphibia; order Anura; family Bombinatoridae; genus Bombina; species Bombina bombina. Next base: position 1,239,485,212 of record NC_069499.1, read on the forward strand.
ACAGGTTTTATACGAAACAAAGCTTGTACAAAACAATGAATATCAGGAAGATTAGCAATCTTTCTGTGAAAAAGAACAGAAAGAGCAGAGATTTGTCCATTCAAGGAACTTGCGGACAAACCTTTATCTAAACCATCCTGAAGAAACTGTAAAATTCTTGGTATTCAAAAAGAATGCCAAGAAAAATGATGAGAAAGAAACTAAGAAATATAAGTCTTCCAGACTCTATAATATATCTCTCTAGATACAGATTTACGAGCCTGTCACATAGTATTAATCACAGAGTCAGAGAAACCTCTTTGACCAAGAATCAAGCGTTCAAACTCCATACCTTAAAATTTAAGGATTTGAGATCCTGATGGAAGAAAGGACCTTGCGACAGAAAGTCTGGTCTTAACGGAAGAGTCCACAGCTGGCAAGAGGCCATCCGGACAAGATCCGCATACCAAAACCTGTGAGGCCATGCTGGAGCTACCAGCAGGACAAACGAGCATTCCTTTAGAATCTTGGAGAATACTCTTGGAAGAAGAACTAGAGGCGGAAAGATATAGGCAGGATGATACTTCCAAGGAAGTGATAATGCATCCACTGCCTCCGCCCGAGGATCCCTGGATCTGGACAGATACCAGGGAAGTTTCTTGTTTACATGAGAAGCCATCAGATCTATTTCTGGGAGTTCCCACATTTGAACAATCTGAAGAAATACCTCTGGGTGAAGAGACCATTTGCCCGGATGCAACGTTTGGCGACTGAGATAATCCGCTTCCCAATTGTCTATACCTGGGATATGAACCGCAGAGATTAGACAGGAGCTGGATTCCGCCCAAACCAAAATTCGAGATACTTCTTTCATAGCCAGAGGACTGTGAGTCCCTCCTTGATGATTGATGTATGCCACAGTTGTGACATTGTCTGTCTGAAAAGAAATGAACAACTCTCTCTTCAGAAGAGGCCAAGACTGAAGAGCTCTGAAAATTGCACGGAGTTCCAAAATATTGATCGGTAATCTCACCTCCTGAGATTCCCAAACCCCTTGTGCCGTCAGAGACCCCCACACAGCTCCCCAACCTGTAAGACATGCATCTGTTGAGATTATAGTCCAGGTCGGAAGAACAAAGAAGCCCCCTGAACTAAACGATGGTGATCTGTCCACCATGTCAGAGAGTGTCGTATAATCGGTTTAAAGATATTAATTGAGATATCTTTGTGTAATCCCTGCACCATTGGTTCAGCATACAGAGCTGAAGAGGTCGCATGTGAAAACGAGCAAAGGAGATCGCATCCGATGCGGCAGTCCTAAGACCTAAAATTTCCATGCATAAGGTTACCAAAGGGAATGATTGTGACTGAAGGTTTTGACAAGCTGATATCAATGTTAAACTTCTCTTGTCTGACAAGGACAGAGTCATAGACACTGAATCTATCTGGAAACCTAAAAAGGTTACCCTTGTCTGAGGAATCAATGGACTTTTTGGTAAATTGATCCTCCAACCATGATCTTGAAGAAACAACACAAGTCGATTTGTATGAGATTCTGCGAAAATGTGAAGACTGAGCAAGTACCAAGATATCGTCCAAAATAAGGAAATACCAAAACCCTGTTCTCTGATTACAGACAGAAGGGCACCGAGAACCTTTGAAAAAATTCTTGGAGCTGATGCTAGGCCAAACGGTAGAGCCACAAAACTGGTAATGCTTGTCTAAAAAGAGAATCTCAGAAACTAAAAGTGATCTGGATGAATCGGAATATGCAGATATGCATCCTGTAAATCTATTGTAGACATATAATGCCCTTGCTAAACAAAAGGCAGGATAGTCCTACAGTTACCATCTTGAATGTTGGTATCCTTACATAACGATTCAATATTGATAGATCCGGAACTGGTCTGAAGGAATTGACCTTCTTTGGTACAATGAAGAGATAGAATAAAACCCCAGCCAACTCTAGATCTGAAACACATTTCAGAAATGCTGAGCCTTTGCTGGGTTTACTGGGACACGGGAAAGAAAAAAATCTCTTTGCAGGAGGCCTTAACTTGAAGCCAATTCTGTACCTTTCTGAAACAATGTTCTGAAACCAGAGATTGTGAACGGAATTGATCCAAATTTCTTTGAAGAAAACGTAATCTGCCCCATACCAGCTTAGCTGGAATGAGGGCCGCACCTTCATGGGTACTTAGGAGCTGGCTTTGGGTTTCTATGAGGCTTGGATATATTCCAAACTGGAAATGGTTTCCAAACTGATACCGCTCCTGAGGATGAAGGATCAGGCTTTTGTTCCTTGTTGTGAGGAAAGGAACGAAAACTATTATTAGACCTAAATTTACCTTAGATTTTTTATCCTTTGGTAAAAAAGTTCCCTTCCCTCCAGTAACAGTTGAGATAATAGAATCCAACTGAGAACCGAATAATTTATTACCCTGGAAAGAAAGGGAAAGCAAAGTTGACTTAGAAGACATATCAGCATTCCAAGTTTTAAGCCATAAAGCTCTTCTAGCTAAAATAGCTAGAGACATATACCTGACATCAACTCTAATGGTATCAAAAGATGGTATCACAAATAAAATTATTAGCATGTTATAGAATAATAATAATGCTATAAAATTATGATCTGTTATTTGTTGCGCTAAAGCTTCTAACCAAAAAGTTGAAGCTGCAGCAACATCCGCTAAAAATATAGCAGGAGTAGAGACAGCCCCATTAACCTTAGGGATTTTGTCCCAAAAACTCTAATCTGTCAGATGGCACAGGATATAATTGCTTAAAACGTTTTAGAAGGAGTAAATGAATTACCCAAATTATTCCATTCCCTGGAAATTACTTCAGAAATAGCATCAGGGAGAGAAAACACTTCTGGAATAACTACAGGAGATTTAAAAACCTTATTTAAACGTTTAGATTTAGTATCAAGAGAACCAGAATCCTCTATTTCTAATGCAATTAATACTTCTTTAAGTAAAGAACGAATAAATTCCATCTTGAACAAATACGAAGATTTATCAGCATCAACCTCTGAGACAGAAACCTCTGAACCAGAAGAACCATTATCAGTATCAGAATGATGATGTTCATTTAAAAATTCATCTGAAAAAAGAGAAGTTTTAAAAGACTTTTATGTATACTAGAAGGAGAAATAACAGACATAGCCTTCTTAATGGATTTAAAAATAAAATCTCTTATGTTATCAGGAACACTCTGAAAATTAGATGTTGACGGAACAGCAACAGGTAATGTAACAGTACTAAAGGAAATTTTATCTGCATTAATAAGTTTGTCATGACATGCAATACAAACAACAGCTGGAGAAACAGATACCAAAAGTTTATAGCAGATACACTTAGCTTGGTAGCTCCAGCACCGGGCAGCGATTTTTCCTGAAGTATCTTCTGACTCAGTTGCAACGTGAAACATCTTGCAATATGTAATAGAAAAAACAACATATAAAGCAAAATTGATCAAATTCCTTAAATGACAGTTTCAGGAATGGGAAAAAAATGCCAGTGAACAAGCTTCTAGCAACCAGAAGCAATAAATAATGAGACTTAAATAATGTGGAGACAAAAATGACGCCCATATTTTTTAGCGCCAAATAAGACGCCCACATTATTTGGCGCCAAAAATGACGCCACATCCAGAACGCTGACACTTTTGACGCAAAAAAACGTCAAAAAATGACGCAACTTCCGGCGACATGTATGACGCCGGAAACAGAAAAAAATGTTTGCGCCAAAAAAGTCAGCGCCAAGAATGACGCAATAAAATGAAGCATTTTCAGCCCCCGTGAGCCTAACAGCCCACAGGGAAAAAGTCAAATTTTTTAAGGTAAGAAAAAATGATTGATTCAAATTTTTATCCCAAATATGAAACGGACTGTCTGAAAATAAGGAATGTTGAACATCCTGAGTCAAGGCAAATAAATGTTTGAATACATATATTTAGAACTTTATAAAAAAGTGCCTAACCATAGCTTAGAGTGTCACAGAAAAAGCTTACTTACTTACCCCAGGACACTCATCTACATGTTGTAGAAAGCCAAACCAGTACTGAAACGAAAATCAGCAGAGGTAATGGTATATATATATAAGAGTATATCGTCGATCTGAAAAGGGAGGTAAGAGATGAATCTCTACGACCGATAACAGAGAACCTATGAAATAGACCCTGTAGAAGGAGATCATTGCATTCAAATAGGCAATACTCTCCTCACATCCCTCTGACATTCACTGCACGCTGAGAGGAAAACCGGGCTCCAACCTGCTGCGGAGCGCATATCAACGTAGAATCTAGCACAAACTTACTTCACCACCTCCATAGGAGGCAAAGTTTGTAAAACTGATTTGTGGGTGTGGTGAGGGGTGTATTTATAGGCATTTTAAGGTTTGGGAAACTTTGCCCCTCCTGGTAGGAATGTATATCCCATACGTCACTAGCTCATGGACTCTTGCTAATTACATGAAAGAAAAAGAGAAACTATAGGGTGCCGTGGTGACTGTAGTGTATAGAGAAAGAAATTTTTCAAACCTGATTAAAAAACCAGGGCGGGCCGTGGACCGGACACACCGTTGGAGAAATTATCAGGTAAGCATAAATTCTGTTTTCTCCAACATTGGTGTGTCCGGTCCACTGCGTCATCCATAACTTGTGGGAACCAATACCAAAGCTTTAGGACACGGATGAAGGGAGGGAGCAAATCAGGTTACCTAAACAGAAGGCACCACGGCTTGCAAAACCTCTCTCCCAAAAATAGCCTACGAAGAAGCATAAGTATCAAATTTGTAGAATTTGGCAAAAGTGTGCAGAGAAGACCAAGTCGCTGCCTTACATATCTGATCAACAGAAGCCTCGTTCTTGAAGGCCCATGTGGAAGCCACAGCCCTAGTAGAGTGAGCTGTGATTCGTTCAGGAGGCTGCCGTCCGGCAGTCTCATAAGCCAAATGGATTATGCTTTTCAGCCAGAAAGAAAGAGAGGTAGCAGTAGCTTTTTGTCCTCTCCTCTTACCAGAATAAACGACAAACAAAGAAGAAGTTTGTCTGAAATCCTTTGTTGCTTCTAAATAGAACTTTAAAGCACTGACTACATCTAAATTGTGTAACAAACGTTCCTTCTTATTCGGATACAAAGGAGGAACAACTATTTCCTGGTTAATATTCTTGTTGGAAACAACTTTTGGAAGAAAACCAGGCTTGGTACGCAAAGCAACCTTATCTGAATGGAACACCAGATAGGGTGGATTACACTGCAAAGCAGATAATTCAGAAACTCTTCTAGCAGAAGAAATAGCAACCAAAAACAGAACTTTCCAAGATAGTAACTTGATATCTATGGAATGTAAGGGTTCAAACGGAACCCCTTGAAGAACTGAAAGAACTAAATTTAGACTCCAGGGAGGAGTCAAGGGTCTGTAAACAGGCTTGATTCTGACCAAAGCCTGTACAAAAGCTTGTACCGTTTGTGTAACAAGACAGTTAAAGCAGAAATCTGTCCTTTTAGAGAACTCACTGACAATCCCTTATCCAAACCTTCTTGGAGAAAGGAGAGGATCTTAGGAATTTTAATCTTACTCCAGGAGAATCCCTTGGATTCACACCAACAGATATATCTTTTCCATATTTTATGGTAAATCTTTCTAGTCACAGGTTTTCTGGCTTGGACTAGAGTGTCTATCACTGAATCTGAAAACCCACGCTTGGATAAAATCAAACGTTCAATTTCCAAGCAGTCAGCTGCAGAGAAACTAGATTTGGATGTTCGAATGGACCTTGTACTAGAAGATCCTGTCTCAAAGGTAGCTTCCATGGTGGAGCCGATGACATATTCACCAGGTCTGCATACCAAGTCCTGCGCGGCCACGCAGGAGCTATCAGAATCACTGAGGCCTTCTCCTGTTTGATCCTGGCTACAAGCCTGGGAAGGAGAGGGAACGGTGGAAACGCATAAGCTAGGTTGAACGACCAAGGCGCCACTAATGCATCCACTAGAGTCGCCTTGGGATCCCTGGATCTGGACCCGTAGCAAGGAACCTTGAAGTTCTGACGAGACGCCATCAGATCCATGTCTGGAATGCCCCATAATTGAGTCAACTGGGCAAACACCTCCGGGTGGAGTTCCCACTCCCCCGGATAGAAAGTCTGACGACTCAGATAATCCGCCTCCCAGTTGTCTACTCCTGGGATGTGGATTGCAGATAGGTGGCAGGAGTGATCCTCCGCCCATTTGATGATTTTGGATACCTCTCTCATCGCCAAGGAACTCCTTGTTCCCCCCTGATGGTTGATGTAAGCTACAGTCGTCATGTTGTCTGACTGGAATCTTATGAATCCGGCCTTCGCTAGTTGAGGCCAAGCCCGGAGAGCATTGAATATCGCTCTCAGTTCCAGGATGTTGATCGGGAGAAGAGACTCTTCCCGAGACCATAAACCCTGAGCTTTCAGGGAACCCCAGACCGCGCCCCAGCCTAATAGACTGGCGTCGGTCGTGACAATGACCCACTCTGGTCTGCGGAAACTCATTCCCTGAGACAGGTGATCCTGGGACAACCACCAACGGAGTGAGTCTCTGGTCATCTGGTCTACTTGAATCTTTGGAGACAAGTCTGTATATTCCCCATTCCACTGCTTGAGCATGCACAGTTGTAATGGTCTTAGATGAATTCGAGCAAAAGGAACTATGTCCATTGCTGCAACCATCAACCCTACTACTTCCATGCACTGAGCTATGGAAGGCTGCAGAATAGAGTGAAGAACTTGACAAGCGTTTAGAAGCTTTGACTTTCTGACTTCTGTCAGGAAGATCTTCATTTCTAAAGAATCTATTATTGTTCCCAAGAAGGGAACTCTTGTCGACGGAGACAGGGAACTCTTTTCTACGTTCACCTTCCACCCGTGAGATCTGAGAAAGGCTAGAACAATGTCTGTATGAGCCTTTGCTTTGGAAAGAGACGACGCTTTGATTAGAATGTCGTCCAGATAAGGTGCCACTGCAATACCCCTTGGTCTCAAAACCGCTAGAAGGGACCCGAGCACCTTTGTGAAAATTCTTGGAGCAGTGGCTAGCCCGAATGGGAGAGCCACGAACTGATAATGTTTGTCCAGAAAGGCGAACCTTAGGAACTGATGATGATCTTTGTGGATAGGAATATGTAGATACGCATCCTTTAAATCCACGGTAGTCATAAATTGACCCTCCTGGATTGTAGGTAAAATTGTTAGAATGGTTTCCATTTTGAACGATGGAACTCTGAGAAATTTGTTTAGAATTTTTAAATCCAGAATTGGTCTGAAAGTTCCCTCTTTTTTGGGAACTACAAACAGATTTGAGTAAAACCCCTGACCTTGTTCCACAGTTGGAACTGGGTGTATCACTCCCATCTTTAACAGGTCTTCTACACAATGTAAGAATGCCTGTCTCTTTATTTGGTTTGAAGATAAGTGAGACATGTGGAACCTTCCCCTTGGGGGTAGTTCCTTGAATTCTAGAAGATAACCCTGAGAGACTACAGGGAGTGCAGAATTATTAGGCAAGTTGTATTTTTGAGGATTAAATTTTATTATTGAACAACAACCATGTTCTCAATGAACCCAAAAAGCTCATTAATATCAAAGCTGAATATTTTTGGAAGTAGTTTTTAGTTTGTTTTTAGTTTTAGCTATTTTAGGGGGATATCTGTGTGTGCAGTTGACTATTACTGTGCATAATTATTAGGCAACTTAACAAAAAACAAATATATACCCATTTCAATTATTTATTTTTACCAGTGAAACCAATATAACATCTCAACATTCACAAATATACATTTCTGACATTCAAAAACAAAACAAAAACAAATCAGTGACCAATATAGCCACCTTTCTTTGCAAGGACACTCAAAAGCCTGCCATCCATGGATTCTGTCAGTGTTTTGATCTGTTCACCATCAACATTGCGTGCAGCAGCAACCACAGCCTCCCAGACACTGTTCAGAGAGGTGTACTGTTTTCCCTCCTTGTAAATCTCACATTTGATGATGGACCACAGGTTCTCAATGGGGTTCAGATCAGGTGAACAAGGAGGCCATGTCATTAGATTTTCTTCTTTTATACCTTTTCTTGCCAGCCACGCTGTGGAGTACTTGGACGCGTGTGATGGAGCATTGTCCTGCATGAAAATCATGTTTTTCTTGACGGATGCAGACTTCTTCCTGTACCACTGCTTGAAGAAGGTGTCTTCCAGAAACTGGCAGTAGGACTGGGAGTTGAGCTTGACTCCATCCTCAACCCGAAAAGGCCCCACAAGCTCATCTTTGATGATACCAGCCCAAACCAGTACTCCACCTCCACCTTGCTGGCATCTGAGTCGGACTGGAGCTCTCTGCCCTTTACCAATCCAGCCACGGGCCCATCCATCTGGCCCATCAAGACTCACTCTCATTTCATCAGTCCATAAAACCTTAGAAAAATCAGTCTTGAGATATTTCTTGGCCCAGTCTTGACGTTTCAGCTTGTGTGTCTTGTTCAGTGGTGGTCGTCTTTCAGCCTTTCTTACCTTGGCCATGTCTCTGAGTATTGCACACCTTGTGCTTTTGGGCACTCCAGTGATGTTGCAGCTCTGAAATATGGCCAAACTGGTGGCAAGTGGCATCTTGGCAGCTGCACGCTTGACTTTGCTCAGTTCATGGGCAGTTATTTTGCGCCTTGGTTTTTCCACACGCTTCTTGCGACCCTGTTGACTATTTTGAATGAAACGCTTGATTGTTCGATGATCACGCTTCAGAAGCTTTGCAATTTTACGAGTGCTGCATCCCTCTGCAAGATATCTCACTATTTTTTACTTTTCTGAGCCTGTCAAGTCCTTCTTTTGACCCATTTTGCCAAAGGAAAGGAAGTTGCCTAATAATTATGCACACCTGATATAGGGTGTTGATGTCATTAGACCACACCCCTTCTCATTACAGAGATGCACATCACCTAATAGGCTTAATTGGTAGTAGGCTTTGAGTCTATACAGCTTGGAGTAAGACAACATGCATAAAGAGGATGATGTGGTCAAAATACTCATTTGCCTAATAATTCTGCACTCCCTGTATTTCTAGTGCCCAGGGATCCTGAACATCTCTTGCCCAAGCCTGAGCAAAGAGAGAGAGTCTGCCCCCTACTAGATCCGGTCCCGGATCGGGGGCTACCCCTTCATGCCGTTTTGGTAGCAGCAGCAGGCTTCTTGGCCTGTTTACCCTTGTTCCAGCCTTGCATTGGTTTCCAAGCTGGTTTAGTCTGGGAAGCGTTACCCTCTTGTCTAAAGGCTGCAGAGTTGGAAGCCGGTCCATTCCTGAAATTGCGAAAGGAAAGAAAATTGGACTTATTCTTAGCCTTGAAAGGTCTATCTTGTGGGAGGGCATGGCCCTTTCCCCCAGTGATGTCTGAAATAATCTCTTTCAATTCTGGCCCAAAATGGGTCTTACCCTTGAAAGGGATATTAAGCAATTTTGTCTTGGAAAATACATCCGCCGACCAAGACTTTAGCCAGAGCGCTCTGCGCGCCACAATTGCAAACCCTGATTTTTTCGCCGCTAACTGCAAAGCGGCGTCTAAAATAAAGGAATTAGCTAACTTAAGTGCGTGAATTCTGTCCATGACTTCCTCATACGGAGTCTCCCTACTGAGCGACTTTTCCAGTTCCTCGAACCAGAACCACGCCGCTGTAGTGACAGGAATAATGCACGAAATAGGTTGAAGGAGGTAACCTTGCTGTACAAAAATCTTTTTAAGCAAACCCTCCAATTTTTTATCCATAGGATCTTTGAAAGCACAATTGTCCTCAATGGGAATGGTCGTGCGCTTGGCTAGTGTAGAAACCGCCCCCTCGACCTTAGGGACTGTTTGCCATAAGTCCTTCCTGGGGTCGACCATAGGGAACAATTTCTTAAATATGGGAGGAGGGACAAAAGGTATGCCTGGCTTCTCCCACTCCTTATTCACTATGTCTGCCACCCGTTTAGGTATCGGAAAGGCATCAGGGTGCACCGGGACCTCTAGGAACTTGTCCATCTTGCACAATTTTTCTGGGATGACCAGATTGTCGCAATCATCCAGAGTAGATAGCACCTCCTTTAGTAATGCGCGGAGATGCTCTAATTTAAATTTAAATGTCACAACATCAGGTTCTGCCTGCTGAGAAATTCTTCCTGTATCAGAAATTTCTCCATCTGACAAACCCTCCCTCACTGCCACTTCAGACTGGTGTGAGGGTATGACAGAAAAATTATCATCAGCGCCCTCCTGCTCTACAGTGTTTAAAACAGAGCAATAGCGCTTTCTCTGAAATGCTGGCATTTTGGATAAAATATTAGCTATGGAGTTATCCATTACTGCCGTCAATTGTTGCATAGTAACAAGCATTGGCGCGCTAGAAGTACTAGGGGTCGCCTGCGCGGGCATAACTGGTATAGACACAGAAGGAGATGATGTAGAACTATCTCTACTTCCTTCATCTGAGGAATCATCCTGGGCAACCTTACTATTTGTGACAGTACTGTCCTTACTATGTTTGGACGCTATGGCACAATTATCACATATATTTGAAGGGGGAACCACATTGGCTTCCATACATACAGAACATGATCTATCTGAAGGTACAGACATGTTAAACAGGCTTAAACTGGTTAATAAAGCACAAAAACCGTTTTAAAACAAAACCGTTACTGTCTCTTTAAATGTTAAACAGGGCACACTTTATTACTGAATATGTGAAAAACTATGAAGGAATTATTCAATCTTTACCAAATTTGCACCACAGTGTCTTAATGCATTCAACGTATTGCACCCCAATTTTCAAGCTGTTAACCCTTAAAATGTGGAAACCGGAGCCGTTTGCAATTTTAACCCCACTACAGTCCCAGCCACAGCCTTTGTTGCGACTTCACCAATCCCAGGGGGGTATATGATACCAATTCAAGCCTTCTAGGAACATTTTCAGTGGATACCAGACCTTCACACATGCAGCTGCATGCACTGTACTCAAAAGTAACTGGGCAATAATGGCGCGAAAATGAGGCTCTGCCTACTATAGTGAAAGGCCCTTCCTGACTGGGAAGGTGTCTAAACTAGTGCCTGGCGATAAAAACGTTCCCCAAACAATAAAAGTGTGAAAATTACTTCAAACTTTCAAAAATAACTTAAATAAACAATCGATTTAGCCTTTAAGAGTGTCCACCAGTTAATAGCCCATAATAAGCCCTTTATTCTTTCTAAGTCTAAGAAAATGGCTTACCGATCCCCATGAGGGAAAAATGACAGCCTTCCAGCATTACACAGTCTTGTTAGAAAAATGGCTAGTCATACCTTGAGCAGAAAAGTCTGCAAACTGTTCCCCCCAACTGAAGTTCTCTCAGCTCAACAGTCCTGCGTGGGAACAGCAATTGATTTTAGTTACTACTGCTAAAATCATACTCCTCTTTTAAACAGAACTCTTCATCTCTTTCTGTTTCAGAGTAAATAGTACATACCAGCACTATTTTAAAATAACAAACTCTTGATAGAAGAATAAAAAACTACAACTAAACACCACATACTCTTCACCATCTCCGTGGAGATGCTACTTGTTCAGAGCGGCAAAGAGAATGACTGGGGGGGCGGAGCCTGGGAGGGGCTATATGGACAGCTTTTGCTGTGCTCTTTGCCATTTCCTGTTGGGGAAGAGAATATTCCCACAAGTTATGGATGACGCCGTGGACCGGACACACCAATGTTGGAGAAATACAAACCATCTGCTGCTTGCCTGAATACATTGTACCATAAGTAATAATAGTGCATTACAATATTCTTTATCTGCTGCTTGTCTGAGTACATTGTACCATAAGTAATAATGGTGCATTACAATATTCTTCATTTTGTCTGAAATGACTAATTTACCATAAGAAATTGTGATTTCCCCACCCCTTAGAGGTGGCACAGAAATTGTCCCCATATATATATATATATATATATATATATATATATATATATATATATATATATATATATATATATATATATTTATTAGACATTAAATTACCTAGTACTAAAAAAAGGAACTAGAAGAAACTTAAAGTGAAAGTAAATCCTAGTGTTTCTGAAACGCTAGGACTGACTATTGAATCAAACAAAGGGGACTTTCATTCATGAAGTATAAACTACTTCATGCTGAAAGCTCTTTATTTGTTTCAAGTGTTCACCGTTCTGAACTGCTCAGGCAGCCCACGGCAGAACGCTGTTTTGCCAAGAGGTGACGTTTTCACCTCTTAGCAAATAGCATGCGGGAAATCTGGTACCACGCCGGATTTCATGCACAGCTATTGGCTTAAGAGGTGAAAACGTCACCTCTCAAGCAAAACAGCGTTCTGCCGTGGGCTGCCTGAGCAGTTCAGAACGGTGAACGCTTGAAACAAAGGAGCTTTCAGAGTGAAGTATTTTATACTCCATGAATTAAAGTCCCCTTTGTTTCAATGCTCAATCCTAGTGTTTCACAAATGCTAGGATTGACTCATTTTAAGATTTTAATATAAAAAGTTTAAACACATGGGTAGAGTAAGCATAAGAGAGACAGATATGGGCTGAGAAGATAGTTTTCATGACATTTACATAATGACATGTAACTTTTTGCTAGCAGCCATTCTAGTACACTCTGAAATCTGGGTTAACTACAAGATGTCAAACTACTGCTCAGTCTGTAAGCAAATAAAATAGGTTTACATCTAAATCAGGTTTATGTGTAACATACAACAGGGATTTACAAATGAAGGGGAAAAAAAAAGAAAAACACAACAAATAGGATGAGAAGTCAGTTTTTATTACACATTTACCTTGTGACCTGCAGCATAGATGATTTTTAGCTTTAAACTTTATTACAGCTGATGCAATTTGCATCAAAAATCTGACTTTTCTGCTAGTAGCCTTTCCAGCAGCCAAATCTGTGTTTAACAGAAGATGTCACACTGCTTGACAGACAAATAGCAAATATAAATGTGCCCACATTGTGGCAAGAAGCATTACAATGAAGGCTAGCAAAAGACTATAATTATATTTTTCTTGGGTTTAAGGATCATTTACCTCTAAAAACAGACTACAGACTAATTGTTAGTGCAGGTGTGCAAAAAGATTCTTAGTGAAGATTGAGGAATTTCTGTATGGTCAGTCCATCTTTCACATCAGATTCAAGGGAGAGATGTGTTCAATTAAAAAAATAACACGTTACAAAATACTTCTCTGTGGTAAAGAAGTCCCAACAATGCCAGAACTGAAGATCAAATGTAGAGCACTACTCAACCTACAAAAGGCTAACGTTTCTGGATTACAGTCCACAGATCAGTCCTCTATTGATTTTATGTATTTATCATATGCGTCCTCACTCATGAGTTCTTCCAGTTCAGAGGAAACATCCACTGTCATCTTGATTAGCCAACCTTAAAAAAATAAAAAATAAATAAAAATTACGTTGATATTTCAGTCACTTTAGCTCTATAAACAAACAATACACACACTGCAAAATGTAATGTTCTGAAAAGCTTTGAGAAAAGACCGAACATACATACATCATTTTACATACTGGAACATTAAGCTTTCGGGACAGGCAAAAGTATTGAATGACCATTGGAAAAAGAAAATCTATTTCGATTTGTGTTGCTCATTCTTTGTTTGGAAGAAAACTTAAAGGAACATAAAAATTGTGTTTAACCCCTTTAAAAGAAAGTAAACAGTTAATACGTGATTTAAAACAGCATTTTCTTTTTGCACTTTTGTGTACTTTCATGCTTGTTACAGCAGGTCTTGTTTTGTCTGAACAAATGTACTATAATACATGTCTAATCAGCTTTAAAAAAAAAAAGACTGCCTGTACAGAATAGTTAGTCTTAAAGGGACAATTTACCCAAAAACTTTCCTTTAATTTGTTCCCAATTATCTATTTTACCTGCTAGAGTATATTAAATTGTTTACAAATAGCTCCTTAGCCTTTATATTGGCATTTGAAATAGCCGACTTAGCCTGTAGTATCCATACTGAAACTTCCTACACCTGGGTATATGCTATAGAGAATAAATTACACTCAAAGTGGGAGGTGGAAGAGATAAAGCTCTAAAATGTTAATTTTTAATTGTTCTTTCTAAGTATGGTACGGAGATAAGAAAGGAAAGCATTTGAGTGCTAAGATAACACGATCTGATCTGTCAGCAAGCCAAGCCTATTTCTTTCATGTAATTAGCAAGAGTCCATGAGCTAGTGACGTATGGGATATACATTCCTACCAGGAGGGGCAAAGTTTCCCAAACCTCAAAATGCCTATAAATACACCCCTCACCAGACCCACAAATCAGTTTTACAAACTTTGCCTCCCGTGGAGGTGGTGAAGTAAGTTTGTGCTAGATTCTACGTTGATATGCGCTCTGCAACAGGTTGGAGCCCGGTTTTCCTCTCAGCGTGCAGTGAATGTCAGAGGGATGTGAAGAGAGTATTGCCTATTTGAATTCAATGATCTCCTTCTACGGGGTCTATTTCATAGGTTCTCTGTTATCGGTCGTAGAGATTCATCTCTTACCTCCCTTTTCAGATCGACGATATACTCATATATACCATTACCTCTACTGATTCTCGTTTCAGTACTGGTTTGGCTTTCTACTACATGTAGATGAGTGTCCTGGGGTAAGTAAGTCTTATTTTTGTGACACTCTAAGCTATGGTTGGGCACTTTTATATAAAGTTCTAAATATTTGTGTTTAAACATTTACTTGCCTTGATTCAGGATGTTCAATATTCCTTATTTCAGACAGTCAGTTTCATTATTTGGGATAATGCATTTGGATAATCATTTTTTTCTTACCTTAAAATTTGACTTTTTTCCCTGTGGGCTGTTAGGCTCGCGGGGGGCTGAAAAGGCTTCATTTTATTGCATCATTCTTGGCGCACACTTTTTTGGTGCAAAAAAATTTTCTTTGTTATTTCCGGCGTCATACTTGTCACCGGAAGTTGCGTAATTTTTTGACATTTTTGCGCCAAAAATGTCGGCGTTACCGGATGTGGCGTCATTATTGTCTCCACATTATTTAAGTATCATTGTTTATTTGCTTCTGGTTGCTAGAAGCTTGTTCACTGGCATTTTTTACCATTCCTGAAACTGTCATTTAAGGAATTTGATCAATTTTGCTTTATATGTTGTTTTTTCTATTACATATTGCAAGATGTCTCAGATTGACCCTGAATCAGAAGATACTTCTGGAAAATCGCTGCCTGATGCTGGACCTACCAAAGTTAAGTGTATTTGCTGTAAACTTATGGTATCTGTTCCTCCAGCTGTTGTTTGTAATGGATGTCATGACAAACTTGTTAATGCAGATAATATTTCCTTTAGTAATGTTACATTACCTGTTGCTGTTCCATCAACATCTAATACTCAGAGTGTTCCTGTTAACATAAGAGATTTTGTTTCTAAATCCATTAAGAAGGCTATGTCTGTTATTCCTCCTTCTAGTAAACGTAAAAGGTCTTTTAAAACTTCTCATTTTTCAGATGAATTTTAAAATGAACAGCATCATTCTGATTCTGATAATGTTTCCTCTGGTTCAGAGGATTCTGTTTCAGAGGTTGATGCTGATAAATCTTCATATTTATTCAAAATGGAATTTATTCGTTCTTTACTTAAAGAAGTTTTAATTGCATTAGAAATAGAGGATTCTGGTCCTCTTGATACTAAATCTAAACGTTTAAATAAGGTTTTTAAATCTCCTGTAGTTATTCCAGAAGTCTTTCCTGTCCCTGATGCTATTTCTGAAGTAATTTCCAGGGAATGGAATAATTTGGGTAATTCTTTTACTCCTTCTAAACGTTTTAAGCAATTATATCCTGTGCCATCTGACAGAGTTTTGGGACAAAATCCCTAAGGTTGATGGGGCTATCTCTACTCTTGCTAAACGTACTACTATTCCTACGGCAGATAGTACTTCCTTTAAGGATCCTTTAGATAGGAAAATTGAATCCTTTCTAAGAAAAGCTTACTTATGTTCAGGTAATCTTCTTAGACCTGCTATATCTTTAGCGGATGTTGCTGCAGCTTCAACTTTTTGGTTAGAAGCTTTAGCGCATCAAGTAACAGATCATAATTCTCATAGCATTGTTAATCTTCTTCAACATGCTAATAATTTTATTTGTGATGCCATCTTTGATATCATTAGGGTTGATGTCAGGTATATGTCTCTAGCTATTTTAGCTAGAAGAGCTTTATGGCTTAAAACTTGGAATGCTGATATGTCTTCTAAGTCAACTTTGCTTTCCCTTTCTTTCCAGGGTAATAAATTATTTGGTTCACAGTTGGATTCTATTATTTCAACTGTTACTGAGGGGAAAGGAACTTTTTTACCACAGGATAAAAAATCTAAAGGTAAATTTAGGTCTAATAATCGTTTTTGTTCCTTTCGTCACAATAAGGAACAAAAGCCTGATCCTTCCCCTACAGGAGCGGCATCAGTTTGGAAACCATCTCCAGTCTGGAATAAATCCAAGCCTTTTAGAAAGCCAAAGCCAGCTCCCAAGTCAACATGAAGGTGCGGCCCTCATTCCAGCCCAGCTGGTAGGGGGCAGTTTACGGTTTTTCAAAGAAATTTGGATCAATTTGATTCACAATCTTTGGATTCAGAACATTGTTTCAGAAGGGTACAGAATAGGCTTCAAGATAAGGCCTCCTGCAAGAAGATTTTTTCTTTCCCGTGTCCCAGTAAATCCAGTGAAGGCTCAAGCATTTCTGAAATGTGTTTCAGATCTAGAGTTGGCTGGAGTAATTATGCCAGTTCCAGTTCTGGAACAGGGGCTGGGGTTTTACTCAAATCTCTTTATTGTACCAAAGAAGGAGAATTCCTTCAGACCAGTTCTGGATTTAAAAATATTGATTCATTATGTAAGGATAACAACATTCAAAATGGTAACTATAAGGACTATTCTGCCTTTTGTTCAGCAAGGGCATTATATGTCCACAATAGATTTACAGGATGCATATCTGCATATTCCGATTCATCCAGATCACTATCAGTTTCTGAGATTCTCTTTCCTAGACAAGCATTACCAGTTTGTGGCTCTGCCGTTTGGCCTAGCAACAGCTCCAAGGATTTTTACAAAGGTTCTAGGTGCCCTTCTGTCTGTAATCAGAGAACAGGGTATTGTGGTATTACCTTATTTTAACGATATCTTGGTACTTGCTCAGTCTTCACATTTAGCAGAATCTCATACGAATCGACTTGTATCGTTTCTTCAAGAACATGGTTGGAGGATCAATTTACCAAAGAGTTCATCGATTCCTCAGACAAGGGTAACCTTTTTAGGTTTCCAGATAGATTCAATGTCCATGACTCTGTCTCTGACAGACAAGAGACGTCTAAAATTGGTTTCAGCTTGTCGAAACCTTCAGTCTCAATCATTCCCTTTGGTAGCCTTATGCATGGAAATTCTAGGTCTTATGACTGCTGCATCGGACGCGATCCCCTTTGCTCGTTTTCACATGCAACCTCTTCAGCTTTGTATGCTGAACCAGTAGTGCAGGGATTATACAAAGATATCTCAATATCTTTAAAACCGATTGTACGACACTCTCTGACGTGGTGGACAGACCACCATCGTTTAGTTCAGGGGGCTTCTTTGTTCTTCCAACCTGGACTGTGATTTCAACAGATGCAAGTCTGACAGATTGGGGAGGTGTTTGGGGGTCTCTGACAGCACAAGGGGTTTGGGAATCTCAGGAGGTGAGATTACCGATCAATATTTTGGAACTCCGTGCAATTTTCAGAGCTCTTCAGTCATGGCCTCTTCTAAAGAGAGAGTCGTTCATTTGTTTTCAGACGGACAATGTCACGACTGTGGCATGTGTCAATCATCAAGGAGGGACTCACAGTCCTCTGGCTATGAAAGAAGTATCTCGAATATTGGTATGGGCGGAATCCAGCTCCTGTCTAATTTCTGCGGTCCATATCCCAGGTATAGACAATTGGGAAGCGGATTATCTCAGTCGCCAAACGTTACATCTGGGCGAATGGTCTCTTCACCCAGAGGTATTTCTTCAGATTGTTCAAATGTGGGGACTTCCAGAAATAGATCTGATGGCTTCACATCTAAACAAGAAACTTCCCAGGTATCTGTCCAGATCCAGGGATCCTCAGGCGGAGGCAGTGGATGCATTGTCACTTCCTTGGAAGTATCATCCTGCCTATATCTTTCCACCTCTAGTTCTTCTTCCAAGAGTAATTTCCAAGATTCTAAAGGAGTGCTCGTTTGTTCTGCTGGTGGCTCCAGCATGGCCTCACAGGTTTTGGTATGCGGATCTTGTCCGGATGGCCACTTGCCAACCGTGGACTCTTCCGTTAAGACCAGACCTTCTATCGCAAGGTCCTTTTTTCCATCAGGATCTCAAATCCTTAAATTTGAAGGTATGGAGATTGAACGCTTGATTCTCAGTCATAGAGGTTTCTCTGACTCTGTGATTAATACTATGTTACAGGCTCGTAAATCTGTATCTAGGAAGATATATTATCTTATAGTCTGGAAGATTTACATTTCTTGGTGTCTTTCTCATCATTTTTCTTTTAGAATTCCTAGAATTTTACAGTTTCTTCAGGATGGTTTGGATAAAGGTTTGTCTGCAAGTTCCTTGAAAGGACAAATCTCTGCTCTTTCTGTTCTTTTTCACAGAAAGATTGCTAGTCTTCCTGATATTCATTGTTTTGTACAAGCTTTGGTTCGTATAAAACCTGTTATTAAGTCAATTTCTCCTCGGAGTTTGAATTTGGTTCTGGGGGCTCTTCAAACTCCTCCGTTTGAACCTATGCATTCGCTGGACATTAAATTACTTTCTTGGAAAGTTTTGTTTCTTTTGGCCATCTCTTCTGCTAGAAGAGTTTCTGAATTGTCTGCTCTTTCTTGTGAGTCTCCTTTTCTGATTTTTCATCAGGATAAGGCGGTGTTGCGAACTTCTTTTAAATTTTTACCTAAGGTTGTGAATTCTAACAACATTAGTAGAGAAATTGTGGTTCCTTCATTGTGTCCTAATCCTAAGAATTATAAGGAAAGATCGTTGTATTCTTTGGATGTAGTTAGAGCTTTGAAATATTATGTTGAAGCTACTAAAAATTTCCGAAAGACTTCTAGTCTATTTGTTATCTTTTCCGGTTCAAGGAAATGTCAGAAGGCCTCTGCCATTTCTTTGGCGTCTTGGTTAAAGTCTTTGATTTATCATGCTTATGTCGAGTAAGGTAAAACTCCGCCTCAAAGGATTACAGCTCATTCTACTAGGTCAGTTTCTACTTCCTGGGCGTTTAGGAATGAAGCTTCGGTTGATCAGATTTGCAAAGCAGTAACTTGGTCTTCTTTGCATACTTTCACTAAATTCTACCATTTTGATGTGTTTTCTTCTTCTGAAGCAGTTTTTGGTAGAAAAGTACTTCAGGCAGCTGTTTCAGTTTGATTCTTCTGCTTATAATTTCAGTTTTTTTCATTATAAGATTTAAACTTTATTTTGGGTGTGGATTATTTTCAGCGGAATTGGCTGTCTTTATTTTATCCCTCCCTCTCTAGTGACTCTTGCGTGGAAGATCCACATCTTGGGTATTCATTATCCCATACGTCACTAGCTCATGGACTCCTACTAATTACATGAATGAAAACATAATTTATGTAAGAACTTACCTGATAAATTCATTTCTTTCATATTAGCAAGAGTCCATGAGGCCCACCCTTTTTTGTGGTGGTTATGATTTTTTTTGTATAAAGCACAATTATTCCAATTCCTTATTTTTTATGCTTTCGCACTTTTGTCTTATCACCCCACTTCTTGGCTATGAGTTAAACTGATTTGTGGGTGTGGTGAGGGGTGTATTTATAGGCATTTTGAGGTTTGGGAAACTTTGCCCCTCCTGGTAGGAATGTATATCCCATACGTCACTAGCTCATGGACTCTTGCTAATATGAAAGAAATTAATTTATCAGGTAAGTTCTTACATAAATTATGTTTTTGATGCAAAAAGAACCATAAATGGGCAATTTCTCATACATTTTATATGCTGCAGCCGGTATAACAAGTTATGGGGAACACATTCAGGGAAAAACAATTTTACAGTTAACTGTCCCATTTAATGTTTGATTTATATTTTTTTGCAGTAATGTTAGTAGACAGGTGCAGTGATATAATGCATTAGAATGTATTGCTTTATCTTGGTGTTGCACTTTAACACAGAAACACACACACATACAGTTGTGCTCATACGTTTACATACCCTGGCAGAATTTATGATTTCTTGGTCATTTTTCAGAGAATATGAATAATAACACAAAAACTTTTCTTTCACTTAGTGTTAGTGTTTGGCTGAAGCCATTTATTATCAATCAACTGTGTTTACTCTTTTTAAAAAGACAACAGAAACTACCCAAATGACCCTGATCAAAAGTTTACATACCCCAGTTCTTAATACCGTGTATTGCCCCCTTTAACATCAATGACAGCTTGAAGTCATTTGTGGATGAGGCTCTTTATCTTCTCAAATGGTAAAGCTGCCCATTCATTCTTCCTGGCAAAATGCCTCCAGTTCCTGTAAATTCTTAGGCTGTCTTGCATGAACTGCACGTTTGAGATCTCCCCAGAGTGGCTCAATGATATTGAGGTCAGGAGACTGAGATGGCCACTCCAGAACCATCACTTTATTCTGCTGTAGCCAATGAAAGGTCGACTTGGCCTTGTGTTTAGCATCATTGTCATGTTGGAATATCCAAGTATGTTCCATGTGCAGCTTCCGGGCTGATGAATGCAAATTTTCCTCCAGTATTTTTTGATAACATACTGCATTCATCATGCCATCAATTCTGACCAAATGTCCTGTGCCTTTGTAGCTCACACATCCCCAAAACATAAGCGAACCACCTCCGTGTTTCACAGTAGGAATGGTGTACCTTTCATCATAGTCCTTGTTGACTCCTCTCCAAATGTAGCGTTTATGGTTGTGGCCAAAAAGCTAAATTTTGGTCTCATCACTCCAAATGACTTTGTAGCAGAAGGTTTGAGGCTTTTCTCTGTGCTGTTTGGCATATTGTAAGCAGGATACTTAGTGGCATTTGCGTAGTAATGGCTTTCTTCTAGCGACTCAACCATGCAGCCCATCTTTCTTCAAGTGCCTCCTTATTGTGCATCTTGAAATAGCCACACCACATGTTTTCAGAGAGTCCTGCATTTCACCTGAAGTTATTTGTGGGTTTTTCTTTCTTTGCTTCCCAAACAATTTTCCTGGCAGTTGTGGCTGAAATTTTAGTTGGTCTACATGACCATGGTTTGGTTTCAACAGAACCCCTCATTTTCCACTTCTTAAATAGAGTTTAAACACTGCTGATTGGCATTCTAAATTCCTTGGATATCTTTTTATATCCCTTTCCTGTTTTATACAGTTCAACTACCTTTTCCCGCAGATACTTTGACAATTCTTTTGCTTTCCCTATGACTCAGAATCCAGAAACGTCAGTGCAGCACTGGATGAAAGATGCAGGGTATGTCAGGAGTCCAGAAACTCATTGACCTTTTATATACACACACTAATTACAAGAAAACAGATCACAGGTGAGGATGGTTACCTTTAATAGCCATTCAAACCCATTTGTGTCAACTTGTGTGCATGTTATCAGGCCAAAATCACCAGGGTATGCAAACTTTTGATCAGGGTCATTTGGGTAGTTTCTGTTGTCATCATGATTTGAAAAGAGTAAACACAGTTGATTGATAATAAAGTTAACCATGAGTGAAAGAAAAGTGTGTTATTCATATTCTCTGAAAAATGGCCAAGAAATCATAAATTCTGCCAGGGTATGTAAACTTATAAGCAAAATATATATATTTTTTTACACTTGCCAATTTATAGATTTAAATTGATACCCCAGATGAACAATGACTTGTGAGATATAACACAAACAACAAAATAAGGCTAAGAAATGCTGCCAGGTGACCGTTATTGCTATGATCATGACCCCTATGGTGATAAGAAACTTTATTCCAAACATGATATTCTATCTATATAGTCACAAAAATAAGGACTTCTTTGAGATGCAAGACTCCTTCAAAATAGGTCCAGTTTTGTGAGGTATTTGCCAAATCACATGGAAGCTGGTTGTTTTCTTCAAATAACAGGTCTCATGTTACTCTATGGTCTAGTTTCCACTGCTGTTGTAAAGTGATGGTAACAAAACATCTCTATATACTTTAATGGAGATATTTGCAGTTACCACCAGTTTATACCATTAACAGAAATGGAAACTAGGCCTTCTATTATAAAGTTTGCTTTGTTCCTTTGATATCCTTTGTTAAAAAGTAGGCTCATAAGAAGCAATAATCTACTGGAGGCTAGCTGAATATATCTAGGGAGTATATATATATATATATATATATATATATATATATATATATATATATATATATATATATATATATATATATATATATATATATATATATATGCAGCAACCAATCACCAGTGAGCTCCCAGCAGTGCACTGTTACCTTTGAGCTTACCTAGGTATTTTCTTCAACAAAAGATATCAAAGGAACAAAGCAAACTTGATAATATAGGTAAATTGGAAAGATGTTTAAAATCACATGTTCTGTCTGAATCGTGATTTTTTTTTGCAATCTGTGAACTTCAGAAATGTAGCAAGCTGCTCTTTTCCTTGGACAATATACTTTGCAGTTTCTTATTTTATAACCCATCATAGAGGAGCTGAGTAGACTCTCTGGTGTGTGGTACTGCTGGTGAGGGCCATATGACCTCACAGGAAACTCATTGAAACTCCTGTAACTGCTGCTCATGCAGCAAGATAATGCCATGTCCATCTTGAGTAGGATATGGCTGGTGATTGGCAGCTACATGCATACACCACTCCTGACTGGCTCAAGAGCATTAGTGTAACGATATATTATATATTGTTAATTAATTATACATTAATCAAAATTTATGCTTGATGGTGAGAGTCCACAAGCCACCACATGTGGCATTAAACACGTCCACTAGGAAGAGCTTTTAGTCCCTCCTACCTTCCCATAAGCCCTCATTCATACATATGGCTAAGAGAAATGAGAAAAGCAGAAAAGGAGAAGCATGGTAACTAACAAGCAAACTGGTACTGCCGCCAACTATACAAAGAAAACAGGGCAGCTCTTCTGGAATCTAACCCTCATGAAGCAAATTAATCAATTAAGCATACATTTTTGTTTTCTTTCATATGTTGTTGACAGTCCAAAACCTATGTTATCCCTAAAGTATGTAGTGACGTGGCCATGCAGCGCAACACTGGAGGGATGTGGAAAGTTAAAATTGATTTATTTTTTATTTTAAGTTTCCAAATCCCTCTGGTGTAGCACAGCTTGATCCGTTTCCAGTGCTACAATGTGAGCGGGGAAGAGGCTGACTGAGCTGTAAGGCGGGGAGGGGGGTATGAATTTGATTGAATGTTTGATATGTTAGTGTGTCTTGGGGGTGTGTATAGTGTTATAGGGGTAACAGACTCTGCATTGCTGGGACTTATATGATAGATTGTATGCTTGTGAGGTTTGTCAGTTGCCAGTGAAACAAACCAGTGATCTAACCCTTTACCCATAATTTAGAATTTTCATTCCTAGAAGCACTCTAGCATGTATTAACAGGCTTTGATGCAAGAGAGGAAAACATAATTATGTCACTATATAAATCCCTGGTAAGACCTCCCCCTTGAGTATGGAGTGCAGTTTTGGGGACAAATTTTAATAAAGACATTGGAGAGTTAGAAAAAGTTCAGCGAATAACCACAAAACGAATAAGGGGAATGAAGAATTTAAACTAAGAGGAGAGGATAGTCAAATTCAGTCTATTTTCTCTAGAAAAAGGTGCTTGAGAAGTAATATGATTACTTTATATAAATATATTCAAGGCCCATATACAGAGTTGGCTGAAGCTCTGTTTATTCCAAGGAAATGGTTTGTGACAAGAATCACAATTTAAGGCTGGAGCAACGTAAACATTTTTTCACTGTAAGAGCAAACAAATTGCGGAACTTATTGCCAAAGAAGGTAGTGAATGCCAATACATTAGACACATTGAGAAATGTCTTAGATACATTTCTGTCTTGAAACAGAATTCAGGGATACGATTGCTTGTGTTAAATGAGTCAACTTTTTTAGCTTGTGGTTCAAGTAAGAGGCTATACAATCTATATCTGGCCTGCCCCAGAGACTCAAAATCTGGTAGAATTCAGACCCCATACACCAGTATTGATGACCAAGAAAATCTGTTAACCAGTCCACACCCAGTATTTGAATTGCTGATATCCTTCAATGATGGCACTCTGAACAAGTTAGAATGTGGGCTTCCTCTTTCAAACGATAAAGGCTAGAAGGAGCGCTGAGAAAACCTCAAAAAGGAGTCTCTGCTAAGTAGAGACTAAGAGGATTCCAAGAAATTATACTTTAAAAATGTACATATTTATTATAAAAAAAATTTAAAACAATGATATTGAGCAGTAATCAATTTTAAACCTCTAAATTACATCTGTATACATGGTTAATCACAAGAGTGTGCTCGTGATAAAATGAAAAATATATAATCAAATTGTGAAAATCCCAATATAGGATATATTTGGACATACACCACCATTTAGAAGTTTTTTGGATTTCAATACAGGAACTATTCTTAATCTCTACGTATATATAATTTTGGAATTTTCACATTTTTTCACAAATACCACCCACAAGGAATTGGACATTAAGATTTCAAAGGTGTACACCTATTTTTTGATATATATATTTTTTGACATTTTTTATTTTTCTCACTCTTTTAAATAATAGACACTTTTTTGGAGCAATTGCACTCAATTTTTTCATTTATATTTTCACAATTTGATTATATATTTTTCATTTTATCACGAGCACACTCTTGCCTTTATCGTTTGTCAATTTTTAAGATCTGGTCAAGAGATCTTGCATATAGGAGAAAAAGTAGTATTACTCATTGGCGCTGGAGACTTATACACTCCTACCTCTTTCATCACTAAGGCATTTTCAGTTCAGCCTTGGTGATTGATATAAGCCACAGCAGTAACATTTTCTGATTGATACCTTAGAAAGGATTTCTGTCTTACGATGGTCCATCTCTGGAGAGCTCTAAAGATAGTGTAGATTTCCAAGATGTTGTTAGGTAGCCTTGCCACCAGAGGAGACCAGACTCCCTGTGAGACCCAGACAGCACCCCAACCTGACAGGCTGGCGTGTGGTGATCACCACCCATGTTGGCCGGAGAAAGAAGTCCCCCTGAATAAGAAATTGGGGAGTCTGCCTCCATGTTAGGGACTGTCTTTTCTTGAAGTCTAGGTAGATATTCTTAGACAGATCCTTGTAATCTCTATTCCATTGATGCAACATTTAAAATTGAAGAGGACATAGGTAGAATTAGGCAAATGGTATGACAGTTTAAGCCTCTACAATGAGACCTACTACTTCCATGCATTGAAGGACTGAAGAAGAAGAAAAAAGCTGGAGAAGAGCACACGCCTTCTGCTAATTGAGTCTGCGTCGATCTGAAAGAGTTTCACTGACACAAAATCTATTATAAAACTCTGAAGTGAAACCCTGGTCTGGGGAATTAAAGAGATCTCTGAATGTGAAGGAACTGAACAACTTTACCAGTATGTTCCTATGCCATTTGGAGAGAGGGTACCTGTACCAGAATATTGTCTAGATATTAAGCTACTGCAATCCCCTTAGATCTTACTACCATTAGTATTCCAAGAACCTTATGAAGATTCTGGGTGCAGTTGTCAGACCAAAATGAAGCTCCACAAAACTAATAATGCCTGATTAGGAAAACAAATCTGAGGAACTTGACATGATCCCTGTGAATAGGGATTTGCGAACAGGCATCTATTGACAACTCCCACTATACGCCGCTTCCAGGCCCACACGTTGTTTCACAGGCAAAACAGAAGTGTGAGAGCGATCATCAATCTTTTACACTGCTGTAGGGTGCGACTAATGTTTCTGAGCCCACCGCCAACATATACAAAGTAACAAAGAAGTCACACTCCAAGAAACTGAAAAAGAAAAAAAAACAAACCTTCCATCTATTAAAAAAAGTGTGGAGGAGAATCTCTTATACATTTCATGCTGCAACGACACGAAACACGTAATGAATTCCTATTCTGTATATCACACTTTTTTAATAGATTAAATAAGTTATTTTTTTACTTTTTTCAACTTCCGAAGTGTGACTTCTTTGTTACTTTTTAAACATAAACTGACCCTCCTGCACTAAAGGAACTATAGTGCAAATCATCTCCATTTTGAAAGCTGGATCTTTTAGAAATTTGCTTAGAGATTTGAGATCCAAAATCTTTCCTTGGAATGAAGAGTTTGAATTAAAACCTTTATTCTGTTCCTCTAATTTGACCATGGGGGACACAGAAATAAAGGCACAACGTAAAACTGAAGGCTCTAGAAGAGACTGAAAAATTGGACACTATTTAAATTTACTGTTTAATGTACTTTAAATGCTAGAAAAATACATTTGCAAATGCTAAAGTGTTAAAAATAAATAGCTTTAACTAAGCAGAATGTAAAGGGTGATCACCACTCCAGACAGTCCAGGAGAATTCCATCAAGACACCGGTCAGTGATGAGAAGGCATGCTATTTTAGTACCAACACATTAACCCCTCAGGTCCCAAGTGCAGAACCAGCATTCAAAAGTAATGATTTACTTCCAGATGGGTTAAATCTCCTAATCCTCTAAGTGACTGCTCCAGTGCACTAGTGTGCACTTAAGTCAACTGTAGTCATTTTTTAAATAAAAGTGCCGAAATCTGTAGTAAGTATTAAAAGGTTTATGTGATTATGTACCCAGGCTATGTGAAACATGTGTACATGGTCATACAGATAGCCTGCGGGCTATGAAGGTGCAAGGTACTTAACTAGAACATCTTTGTCTACCACGCTCATCTTAGCTGCAGAAAAAAGCTTCCTGTAGACGAGACAAATGCAAGTACAGTGCCAAGGATTTAGTAAGGTTTTAACAAGGAGCAGCACACTATAGAACAGGGGATTGGCGGGCATGCCCACATTTTAACAGGGATGCTGGTGGCATCTCCGCACAAGGAGAAGATAATCACTTCCTGGCCAACACCTTTCTACCCTCTTTCTAGGTTCTCTGAGTAAATGAGTTAAAACAAAAACAAAAAAAAATACTTTTATAAACATGAAGCACAGCACTTCAGAATTTACCTCACTCCATACTGGAGGCAAAAAACTGATTTAGATCATGGGAAACAGAGAAATGAAAAGATCTACTATATTGGGTGTTTTGCCTCTTCCTAGTGAACTGGGGTTTAATCCTACATGTGATGGCTTGTAGACTCTCACCATCTTATGGTAAAAATGTAATATGTTTTGTACAAATGTAGGACAATTTACTTCTTTATATTATGCTGAGGCTAGATAGCTTCTAAGAGATTTATGTTCCCCCACTTTTTCTTTTATCGATTCTGGACATATGAATATCTCATGTGAAAAGCCAATTTTGACCAAAATTGCAGTGCTCATCATGGTGTATTATGTACCTTCATCATAGCAGGATTTGTTGACCAAGCCAGGATTATCAGCTAAGTTTGTGTTTATTTCTGTGACCTCTCCTGTCAGTGGAGAATACAGTTCACTAGCAGCTTTAACACTTTCTAAGGTTCCAAACTCATCTGTAATAAAAACAAACACACAGAACACTTGCTTAAAGACAATATAATAATGCTGGTAGAGAAGGTGTCACTTGATGGTCAAAGTTCTGTAGCAAGCCAAGCATTAAACAAGCAGTTAATATTCTAAAGAAAACAGGTAAGTGATTGTATATTTCTAGTCAATATCTGCCTTGATAAACTCTGAATGTTTAACAAACAACAAAATGAATGCTTACCTGATAAATTAATTTATTTCATGGTGGCGAGAGTCCACAAGCTTGACATATGGAATTAAACTCCACCCCACCAAGAAGTAGGAAAAAACTACCCAACATAACAAGAGCTTTAATCCCTCCCACCTAATTCCCTTAATCTACCATATAGCCAAGAAAAAAGGAGAAATCAGAAGAGAAAGAAAAACAAAGGTAAATGAAGTGCATAATTCAAAAGGAGCCTCTGTATAAACAAAGCTTGTATAAAGCCTGTTTATTATAGATTTATATCCAGTTACAAGTTACTTGTGTAGCAATATGTGCAACGTTACAAGCAGCAAATATGAGCAGTATAAAATATATACAAAAATATCCAAAGTATCAGCTGCTTAAAGGGATATGAAACCCATATTTTTCTTTCAGGATTTTTTCTTCGTTCTCTTGATATCTTTATTTGATAAAGCAGGAATGGAAGCTTAGGAGCCAGACCATTTTTGATTCAGCACCCTGGGTAGGGCTTGCCGATTGTTGACTACATTTAGCCATGGCCCCTACCAGTGAAGGTCACACACAACAGTGTAAGGTTAAACTGTAGTAAGCCAGTACATACTAGGTTCTCAAGGAGTGAAGTGATCACGCGTGCTCCAAGCTGCAGCATTCCTGAAAATGTTTGCTCAAAGTAACGAGCCCACAGGTAGACGGCTCTGACTGTCGGAATTCCTTAGTAGCTTGAAGGTAGAATATCAAAGCTTTGACTATGTCCATGTTATGTAAAAGGATTTACTTTTTCTCTTGTAAGGTGTATCCAGTCCATGGATTCATCCTTTACTTGTGGGATATTCTCCTTCCCAACAGGAAGTGGCAAAGAGAGCACACAGCAGAGCTGTCCATATAGCTGCCCCTCTAGCTCCACCCCCCAGTCATTCTCTTTGCCGGCTCTAAGCAATCGGAAGGGTAAAGTGAATGTGGTGTTAGAAATTTAGTTTTTATTTTCTACAAGCAAGATTTTGTTATTTTAAATGGTACCGGTGTGTACTATTTACCCTCTAGCAGAAAGGAATGAAGAGTTCTGCAGGGAGGAAGATGATTTTAGCATGTTGTAACTAAAATCCACTGCTGTTCCCATACAGGACTGAGGAGTACAAGAGAACTTCAGTTGGGGGGAATGGTTTGCAGGTTAGGCTGCAATAAGGTATGTTCAGTCATTTATTTCTAGACAAGACTGTGATAATGCTAGAAGAGACTGATAATATCCCCATGAGGGAAGGGTAAGCTGTATTCAGAGACTAAGTATGGAATTGCACGCTTACATAACAGGGCTAGTTTATGCTGGTTGACACTACTTAATGGCAAACGTTTTTTATTGAAAAATTTCGTTTTTTGAGACACTTTGAAGGTTTGGGTTTCTTTCAGGGGTTATTACCCACATGGCTATTACTAAAACACTTGGGAGTGTTGCTTTAGGCCTCACAAGCACCGGAGTGAGGTGGGAGGGGCCTAATTTCGCACCTCAGATGCGCAGTTATTTTGACTAGAAGTTCAGGCTGTTTCACATGGAGGGTCCTGCTGCAGTTTGAAGGCCTATAAGAAGCTTTTCCCCCACAAATCTTGTCCTAAGGGTGCAGGTAGGGCCACAGCAGAGCTGTGGCAAGGTGCTGAAGTTTCTTTAACCGTTTTTTTTACTACTGTCGATCCGGTTTGGGCATTAAGGGGTTAATCGTTTATATTGCTAGTGGTGCAATCTTACTAATGCTTTAGGTACATACTGTAAAAATTTCGAAAAGTTTGCTGCATTTTTTCACTGTTTTTGCAAGATTGTGTGCCTTTTTTATTTCTTAAAGGCACAGTACCGTTTTTTTCAAAGTGTGTTTTTACTTGATTAAAGTGATTTCCAAGCCTGTTTATATTACTACTAGTCTGTTAAACATGTCTGACACCAAGGAAAGTCCTTGTTCAATGTGTTTAGAAGCCATGGTGGAACCCCCTCTCAGAATGTGTCCCACTTGTACTGATATGTCTATACACTTTAAAGAACATATTGTTGCACTTAAAAATGTGGCCCAAGATGATTCTCAGACAGAAGGTAACGAGGTTAGCCCGTCAACCTCTCCCCAAGTGTCACAACCAGTTACGCCCGCTCAAGCGACGCCTAGCACCTCTAGTGCGTCTAACTCTTTTACCTTGCAAGACTTGGCGGCAGTTATGGATAATACCCTCTCAGTGTTCTTATCTAAACTGCCTGTGTTACCTGCAAAGCGTGATAGCTCTGTTTTAAGAACATATAATGAGCATTCTGATGCTTTAGTAGCCGTATCCGATATACCCTCACAACACTCTGAAGTGGGGGCGAGGTATGTGCTGTCTGAGGGAGAAATTTCCGATTCAGGAAAGGTTTCTCCTCAGACAGATTCAGATACGTTGGCTTTTAAATTTAAACTAGAACACCTCCGCTTATTGCTCAGGGAGGTATTAGTTACTCTGGATGACTGTGACCCTATGGTGGTTCCAGAGAAATTGTGTAAAATGGACAAGTACCTAGAAGTTCCTGTTTACACTGATGTGTTCCCGGTCCCTAAGAGGATTGCGGATATCATTACTAGGGAGTGGGATAAACCAGGTATTCCCTGGAAAATGTTCCCCATATCTAACCACATACGGGACTCGTGGCAGACGGTCCCTAAGGTGGAGGGGGCTGTTTCTTCACTTGCTAAACGCACAACTATACCTATAAAAGACAGTTGTGCTTTCAAAGACCCTATGGATAAAAAAATTAGAGGGTTTACTTAAGAACCATCATGCAGTTAAAGTCCCTATGCTAGCCAAAGTGGGAGAAACCGTAAGAAGGCAGATATAAGCTTATCTCCAACCCCTTACTCAAAGCAATGAGAGACACAAGTAACAAAATAATTATTAAACAGTGCCCCAAGAGGCTCTTGATACCCCCTCACTGGAAGACTCCACCAGAGTACCATAACAGCCCAGCACATTGAGATGGACGCCGCCGTACTGAGCAAAAACGTAGGAGAGAGTGTGGGAGCGCTGAGGAGAAAGCTTTAAGAAAAGAAAAAAATAACTCCAGAGTGCCCATAGTGCTGTACAGTAGAAGCCCTCACGCAACAGCGCTAAACAAACTCTTTCTGATGCATGAGCAAGAAAAACACAGCTGCGCTAAAGCAATGCAAGGAATTCACTGCAGCCGAATTAAAAAAGATGCTGCTGTTAAGTAAACGTTACGCTGTGTCTCAGAGTATGCTGCGCTATCTCTCGAGGAATCCCCATATTAAAAATGTCCATTAACATCTAACACTGTTACATGTCAAATGTGAGCAACATATAAATCTATTCCTTTGCCCTGATAAACAAAAACCATTGTACCTGCTAAGAAGCCTGTGGGCTGTGTTAGTGTAAGGCAGAAACTCACCTATAAAAACACCCACTCTACTGTGATTACCCAGCAGCATATACCCTGCGTCAAGTAGATGAGCCCATCCTAGTTAGACATCACCAAATCAGGATCTTATCCAGGAGGTACCCTGACAAGGCTAACAGGAGGATGCTGCAGGACCAGTCCTATCAACACCCTCAGCAGAATTACTCTCACTGCCTATAATATTTCTCTACACCCCTCTGATGCCCTATTCTCTGTCCTCTGAAGGGGATAACAGGCCTTACAGCAGTCTGAACACCACTTTTCCACAAAGATATCAGAACCTCACTATTTAACCAGCATCAGGAGGTGGGAGGGATTAAAGCTCTTGGTATGTTGGGTAGTTTTTTCCTGCCTCCTAGTGGTGTTAAATCCCATATGCCAAGGCTCATGGACTCTCACCACATTATGAAAATAATAAACAGTCAAACAAGGGAAGAAATCATTCATATAATACTTGAGAATTGGTTTACATCCAAAATCCAATGGCAAAAAAAAAAAAAGAAGTTAAAATTAAGCCCTAACATGTTCTAAAAATCACTTGTCAAAGCAAGTAATCCAGCTAATGTGAAATGAGTTCAATCTAAAATGAAACATACCAGCTTTTTTCAATTTTATACCAACTTCTGGAAGCCCACAGTAAACCACATCACCCAATGCTTCCTAAAATGAAAACAGAAAGAAATCACAGTTTATCACAGTATGCAATTATGTTTATTATTTTACTGAGAAATGCAATGCCAATTCCATAGTGTCCTTGTTAATTTTTTTTTTTTTTTTTTTAACCAGACATAATGGAATTGGCATTGCCAATTTTGGGGGAGGGGGTAAGCAACAAAAAAATATCCAAGCTATAAGTGTATGACTAGTAAGTAATTAGGATTCTTCCTATATTTAATATTGGGCGGGCTTGTTCACAAAACCACAGGTTGTGACTCAATATATGTAAGCAGCAACTTATCACGTAAAAATGACAGTCCATAGATGCAATGTTTAGGGCCAGCTTAGGTCTTATAACGCATGTTGTATGTATGTTTTACAAACTCTAATAAAGTGCAGAGCTACTTGCTAGCATGAAATGCACTAGACTGCTTGTCATGTGCTAATGCTATACTATCTATATTTACTTTTAACAGAATTATGTTATGTTTTAGTTTATAGAGAAGAAAAATGTTTTACAATTTTAGATTATACCTCTTAGCTTTTTTAATATATATGTTTAAGGCATGATTGAAGACTAACAGCCCAAAACAAGTGCTGCTTTATTTATATAGATTATAGAGTAAGCGCAGACTCATTAACCCTTTCATGACATAGGCAATTGTTCAAGTTCTGAACGTAAACGAAACCTTGAATTTCAGCTATATGTCTTTTCAACCATAATTTACCCCTTTCACATTAAGTGCACCCACACTAATTATACATTGTTTTTTAGAGGACAGATAGGGCTTTCTTTTGGCATAAAAGATTTATTTCTAAACTATAATTTTATATCAAAAAAATCAAAGTAAGTGTGAGAAATTAAGACATTTTAAGCTTTCCAAATGATTTTATTGTGAATATCATCATCCTGATATATGTTACTGCAATAAAACACCCATACTTGTGTTTAGCGATGTCCCATGAGTATAACGATACCCCCCATGTACAGGTTTTCTGAGATTTCTGGAATTTACAAGGCCCAACATACGGCCTACCCATTTACATAGAAATCTGGCACATTCATTTTCTGGGCTTAAGTTGCCTTTCATACATTATAGCAGCCCAGGAATGAAAATGACCCCATCATGGCATACCATTTACAAAAGTAGACACCCTAGGGTATTCCAAAAGGGCCATGTCACGTCTTTTTGTGAAGCCCCTTAGTCACAACACCTGGCCAAATGTAGTTGTCATTTTTGTTGTATGCGTTTTTTACACAAACACTGCACTTTGGCTGTTTCTGTCATCAAGCTTTTATGTTTTACTGCTATAAAACACACATATTTGTGTTTGTCAATGTCCTACGAGTACAACAGTACCCCCCATGTACAGGTTTTACGGGGTTTACAGGAGTTACAGGGCCAAATATGGGGTCTGCCCATTTCAGTCTTTATGCATGGAAATTTGGCACCTTAATTTTCTGTGCCTATGTCCTCTTTGAGACATTATAGCAGCCCAGGAATGAAAATTACCCAATCATGGCATACCATTTTCAAAAGACGACACCCTAGGGTATTCCAAAAGGGCCATGTCACATCTTTTTGTGAAGCCCCTTAGGCATAACATCTGGCCAAATGTAGTGCTCATTTATTTTTAATGCATTTTTTGCACAAACACTGCACTTTGGCTGTTTCTGTCATCAAGCTTTTATGTTTTACTGCTATAAAACACACATATAAGTGTTTGTCAATGTCCTACAAGTACAACAGTACCCCCCATGTAAAGGTTTTATGGGGTTTACAGAAGTTACAGGGCCAAATATGGGGTCTGCCCATTTACATGAAAATTTGGCACATTCACCTTCTGGGCCTATGTCCTCTGAGACATTATAGAAGCCCAAGAATGAAAATAACCCCATCATGGCATACAATTTACAAAAGTAGACAACCAAGGGTATTCCAAAAGGGCCATGTCACAACTTTTTATGAAGCCCCTTAGTCACAACACCTGGCCAAATGTAGTGGTCATTTTTTTTTGTATGCGTTTTTTGCACAAATACTGCACTTTGGCTGTCTCTGTCATCAACCTTTTATGTTTTGCTGCTATAAAACACACATATTATTGTTTGTCAAGGTCCTACGAGTAAAACAGTACCCCCCATGTACAGGTTTTATGGGGTTTACAGAAGTTACAGTGCCAAATATGGGGTCTGCCCATTTCAGTTTTTATGCATGGAAATTTGGCACCTTAATTTTCTGTGCCTATGTCCTCTTTGAGACATAGCAGCCCGGGAATGAAAATTACCCCATCATGGCATACCATTTATAAAAGTAGACAACC
The DNA here is from genome assembly GCF_027579735.1 of Bombina bombina. Taxonomy (NCBI): domain Eukaryota; kingdom Metazoa; phylum Chordata; class Amphibia; order Anura; family Bombinatoridae; genus Bombina; species Bombina bombina. The sequence goes on from NC_069499.1 coordinate 1,239,519,534, forward strand.
CAGGGTATTGAAAAAGGACTATGTTTAGTCTTTGTTTGTAGCCACTTAGTCACAACATCTGGCCAAAGGTAATGTTCATATTTTAGTTTATCACAAAAACACTGCCTTTTTGCTGTTTATATCATCCTTTTACGTTTTACTGCTATAATACACCCATCTTTGTGTTCAGCGATGTCCCATGAGTATAACAATACCCCCTATGTACAGGTTTTATGTGGTTTTAGGAAGTTACAGCGCCGAATATAGGGTCTGCCAATTTGCATGGAAATTGGGCACATTGATTTTATGGACCTTTGTTGCCTTTGAGACAGTATGGCAGCGCAGGAATGAAAATTACCCCACCATGGCATACCATTTGCAAAAGTAGACAACCCAGGGTATTAAAAAAAGGACTATGTTTAGTCTTTTTTGTAGCCACTTAGTCACAAAACCTGGTCAAATTTAGTGGTCATAATTTTTATTTGCTTTTTTCACACAGACACTGCCTTTTTTCTATTAAGATCAACATCCTTATATTTTTTACTGCTATAATACACCCATATCTGTGTTCAGTGATCTCCCATGAGTGAAACAATACCCTTGCTTTAAGATCTGTGCAGATCTTCCCTTTGCACAGGTTTTATGTGGTTTTAGGAAGTTACAGGGCCCAATATAGGGTCTGCATAGAAATTTGGCACATTGATTTTCTGGACCTATGTTGCCTTTGAGACAGTATGGCAGCCCAGGAATGAAAATTACCCCCCTCATGACATACCATTTGCAAAAGTGGATAACTCAGGATATTCTAAAAGGAGTATTTTAGTTGTTTTGTATAACTTATAATGGCCTTAGAGTGGATGGGCTTAACATATAAAGGGACAGGACAAGGTCAGGGGATTTATGAAGTTAGGAATACAGAATAATAAAATAAAATAAATTAGGAACACATACAGATTGCTTTCAAATTAAAAGTTTAACTCTGTGTGATATATTCGAAAGCAATCAGTGATACAGAGGCCAGGTTGAGAGGGGCAGTCAGGGCAATGGTAACTAGAATCCCTCCTCCCTCCTTTTTTATAGCAGACTCTGCATCTTTTCTGGGGTTTTAATTTGAAGGCAGTGGGGGGGGTCCTAGTGGGAAAATGCCTGCCACAGAGTCGCTCAACATTTTCAGATTGAACAGTGGGAGGATTAGGGGTCTGGTTAAACAAAATATCAGATGTTACATTTAACACAAATTCCAAAAAAGTATAAGTTTTCCCTGTGCCTGTTTTTTGTACAGCACATATGCAGTATATTATGCATAATATAAAAGGCTACTTTTTTGTACCAAGTTCTAGTTTTTCTTTGAATTAGATATGGCTGCAGGCACCGGTCAGCTAAATCTACCCCCCCCCCCCATGTTTTTGTTGTACTCCACAATGCACTTTGGCTTTAGGATCTGTGCAGATCTTCCCTTTACAGACACTGGCAATGTAGCTTCATCATGCATTGTGGAGAGCATGTACACATCTTTTTTATCAGTGTACCGAAGGGCCAGTAGCTCATTGTGGCGTAAAAGCTGACGTTGGGCCCCTACTTTTTTTTTCCATATGTCAGCTTCTGGGGGAAACCTTTGTGATTTTTTCTTGTTGTGCCACAGGCCACAGTTTCAAAATAAAATAAAAATTTTAATAGCTCTGTGCTGGTGTAAAAATTATCGAGCCACAAATGGTACCCTTTATTTAGCAGGGGTAGTAGGAGATCCCACACAATTTTCCCACTTGTGCCAACTGAATCTGGGCAGCCAGGTGGATCCAAGTGGCTATCCTTTCCCTGGTAAATGCGAAATGCCCAGGTATACCCAGTACTGCATTCACAGAGCTTATAAAATTTTACCCCATAGCGGGACCTCTTGGATGGTATATATTGCTTGAAAAGCAATCTCCCCTTAAATTTCATGAGGGACTCATCAATGCAAATGTCCTGCTCAGGTATGTAAACTTCTTTAAATTTTTGGAACAGGTGGCTTATCAGGGGCCTTAGTTTATATAACCTGTCATGCAGGGGGTCATTTTTGGGGGGGCACTTGGTATTATCATTAAAATGGAGAAACCGCAGCAATTGTTCATATCTTTCCCTCTTCATAACCCCTGGAAAAAGAGGGGTAGCCAGGATGGGGTTCTGGCTCCAGTATGAACGAATGCTGGGTTTCTTCACAATCCCCATTATTAATGTCAGGGCCCAAAACTTTTTAATCTCTGGTATGTCAGTGGGGTGCCAGCTATTTTTTCTGACATACAGAGATTGGGGATTTTTGGACAGATACTGGCTGGCATATAAATTTGTTTGAACAACTATATGCTCAAACATGGTATCTGTCAGAATCAGGGACATATAGTTAATTGGTTCACATACTGGAACATCACTTGTGATGCCAGGAGTCTCAGTAAATTCTGGCATTTCTGGGGCAGTGAAATTTGGGGGTATCCAATTTTGGTCATTTGTGCGACGCCTCCTTTTAGGTGGCGGGCAGGGAGCACCAGATGTATCACTCAGGGGCTCTATATCTGATGCCGTAAGGGTTGCGCTGTCAGACACTCCCTGAATCTGCGGCAAGAATGGCATAAGCCTCTTCTGCTGAATAGCGTGCCATAAGGGATTTTTTTTCAATACAAATTCCCACTTCACCACCACCAATTCCCACTTCACCTTCCCCAAAATCACACTAAACCACCCCAATTACCACCTCCCAATTACCACCCACCCTATTCCCTCAGATTTCAAAAAAATAAATAAAAATTATGAGATAAGCAATAGGTCCAGCACAAGTAACAGTTCAGAGTTAGTTAGCAAAGTGCACGGTAGCCAGAGGGTCCTGCTCACCTCTCATATATAAATCCAAAAGGAAAAAAGTGAATGGCTCCAGCACTGTTTCTTTAAAAGTGAAAAAACCTTTATTAAAAGGTGACAAAATGAACAGACAGCAACGTTTTGGGTAACGCAGACCCTTAATCATGCATATTATAAACTAAAAAAACAAAAGGAACTGGGAAGGGTAGTGATTGGGAACAGCAGGGAAGGGGTTAATAATAACTTAAGATCCCCACAAATAAACTTTTGGGCACTGATCAAAGCCCTGACAGGCTGATCACTGTGATATTAGGCTGATCACAGTAGCAGCTCAGTGATCAGCAGCAAAAACAATATATATATATATATATATATATATATATTTGTAACCCCCACAAATAAACCCCCAACGCTTTTGATCAACACTGATCAAAGCCCTAACTGGATAATCAAGTTATATTAGGCTGATCACAGTAGCAGCTCTGTGATCAGCAGCAAAAAATATATATATATATATATATATATATATTTTATTTATATTTTTTTATATTTTTTTCCCTCTCTAGCACTACAAACACTAAACTGTCTTCCTCTCTCTCTCAGATCGCACTGAGAGCAGAGAGAAAGCGGATACACTTGCAACAGCCAATGATTCCACTCATTGGCTGCTACAGTATTACAGGGGACAATCGATACACCCCCTCCATGCCGATTGGATCCTGGGGGAGTGCCAGAGGTGCTAGGCACATTCCCCAACCGGATCCATAACAAACAAAATATCGGAGGGGGCACAGGAGCTGAAAACCGTTATGCCGTTCTATTCCGTCATAACGGCTCTAAAGCCCAGTGTAATTATGACGGAATGGAACGGCATAACGGCGTTAAAAGGTTAAAGGGACAGGGTACACTGGTAATCAGTCTCTGTAAACTGTCTCTGATGAAGCGCCACTAGAGGGCAGGAAACGCGTCAGACACCTTGTTTCTGCGTTTGTGAATTTCATTTCTTATGCAATAAATTTGCTAAGTTTGGCATTTATACTGTGTGCGGATCTTCTATTGTGGATATGATTTTGGGCGGATGGTTCCTGCACCCCAGAGCCTTGCACCTTGCCAGGATTGAGATCTAATCTGCTGGAGGACTCCGTGGCCGCTACTGCGGATGACGTCATTCCTATGGGACGTTGTTACAGTGGAGTGTATCGGTAGCTGTCGCAGCTACAACCTCTTTACTTACATTGGTAATCAACCTCACTCAGCATTATGTGTAAAATATACATAATACTATACTTGAAACAAAATATGTAAACAACTTTAAGAAAAAGTACTTCATTTTTCCCTTGTTTTTAGTGGGTCCAAGTGGCGATATAGGAACACCCTTTCCAAACAAGAAGTGTGTGAAGTGGATATGTCTCACTAACAATCGCTTGAAAAAAAAATAATCTATCACTCACACACGTGTGTACTACTGTGTGAGTATTTTAGTTTCTGTGAGTGTGTGCACGTGGTTGCCTGTGTTTTCTTGGGTGAACTATATGGCAGTAGTTTGGAAAGAATGTTATCAATTTGCAAGAGCAGTAGATGGCAGCACTGTTTCCTGCAAGTAGTGCTCTAGAGTCTAGACACCTACATAGGTATACCTTTAACAAAGAATATCATGGGAATGAAGCAAATTTGATTCAGAACTAAATTAGAAACTTTTTGTATGCTCAGTCTGAATTACAAAAGGGTTTCCTCTCATGGTGAAGCTGTGAATCTTTATACTAGTCGTTGCTACCTTGTAGTGAGTTTATTGTTGCATCATGTAACAGAAGCAGTGCACTTTCACAGATCTGTGACGTTGCTGGTTTTTTGATAGCTGTAACTTGTACTTTTGAGTTAGCTTGCACAATAGAAAGCAGAAGCTTTACCTTTTTTTTTTTTCCATACACAGTTTAAAGGTTACTTTACAAATCTACAAAGCCCTCAGGTGCTAAACTGAAGTGCACAATATGACTTGTCAAGAAGAAAAACAATATCACTAATCTGGGAATGTGCACCACTTCTATCACAGGGTACAAGAATACTTGGGAGTCGATTTATCAAAGGCTTCGCAAGCCTTTTGACCCCATACGACTGCAGGTTCTCACAAGAGAACCTGCACGCCGTACTTAACAAGCAGCGGCCAGACCGCTGCTTTCCTAACCTTTCACCACCTCTAAAGTGGTGAATTTCAATCTTCCCGGTATAGTCTGACCGGGGAGATTGACAGCTCCTGCCCGCACGTGATTGGCTGTGTGTGGGATTGCATGCGAGCGCAAATTAGCACTCGTGTTCAATGCTGAATTCGGCCAGATAAATCGCCCCCTTAAACTTCAAGATAGTGTCGTGTTGCCCAGTGTGAAACTGCAGCGCTTCACTAATCAGCAAAGGATTCAAATAAGAAAAGACTAAAATGTCACAAGAGGAAAAACAATATCATGGGTACTAGTAAGTATACTGCTGCTGTTGTACCAAACGAGCTACACAAGTGGTACAAACAAGATCTGGAAATCACACTATTCTCTACTCAGCACCATTTGAGGTATAATAAAAAAACTCTCCAAATATACTGCAAATAACTGAAAATTTAACACAAAAAACAATATATATATATATATATATATTTTTTTTTTTTTTTTTTTACTTCATAGAGAAAAATTACATACACAAAAAAAGTAACAAAAAACTTTAGCCATACATTTTACATACAAAGATACAATATCAGTAAACACAGAGTATTACTAATCTGGTACCATATTAAATCAGAGTATTGCTTATAATTCACACAAAAAAATATTCCACTCTCATCTACTAACAGCAGCCATTCTCTGCTTGACCTGCATTCAGTATTGTATTTAGTTTTTTTCAAACTATTGGACTATTTGTTTCTGTATGAAGAGCTCATGTTTGACAACCAAATGTTTCTATTTTTCAAAAAACATTTCAACCTGAGATTCTGCATTTAATCATATATCCCACTGTTCAATGAAGGGTTGTTTATGAAGTGCATTCTTACATTTTTTAAACAGGGGTGTTGAGAAGGTTTTCCCAATAGTATTTCAACCCATCAGAATGCAAGTATTGATGCCACTGCAGTAAAAGGGTCCAAGTTAGACAAACCGCACTATAGCAGGTGCAGGTGATGAGGGGCCACTGTAAACATCCCTAAATATGACAAAAAGAGCAAATGTCCACAGCTCCAAATTCAAAAAGAAATTCTTTGCTTTATTCTTTGCTTAGCAAAAGCATCAAGGCACACAAGAGCAACAAATGCAACGTTTTGGGTTATTCACCCTTAATCATGCTAATACAGGACACCTGTATGTTGCTCCTTATATACCATATCCATTAACTCTTACAATGCCATTTTATATCAAACACGTATCATGCTGCCACCTAGTGGCCAGTACAAAATATTTTTTTAAAAACATATTTAAATCCTTTGTAACAATAAAATAAAACAAGCTATATGTTTACCTTGTCAGAGATGGTCATATTTTAATTCAACATACATATATATTTTTTTACAGAAATACTGACATATCAATCTCTCTGTTGATACCCCTGGGTGTTAGTGTTTCTAATTTGTGAATCCCGAAAAATTCTTTACTTTTAAGTAGTAGTTCCCCATTTCCACCTCTTCTCAATGTACCCACACTATCAATAATTTGCCATCTCAACTGGGATATATTATGCCCTGCCTTAAGAAAATGACCGGCCACTGGTGCCTTCCTGTCACCACATCTTATGTTGGATATGTGTTGGCTGAGTCTGTCTTTGATTTTCCTTACGGTCTCTCCCAAATAAATTCTGTAACACATGAATTTTATCAAATAGATAAAATATGAAGATTAACATGTATAAAAAAACCTTTTATGTTTTTTTCGCTGTATGTACAAATTATTTCCCCTTTATTACCGAGTTACAGCTAGCACAGCCTAAGCAAGAGTATGTACCATTATTTTTAGAGGTGATATACTGTAACTTTGATGTCCTTTCTTGCTGGTCCCTATATCATTTTTAACCACCAAATCTTTTATATTTGGAACACGTCTATATGCCATAAGGGGATATGCTAAAAAACTTATTTCCTTATTACATTTTTTTTAGGGTGTGCCAATGTTTTTTTATAATCTGATATATTTGACTATACTGATTTTATTGTGCGACACATACTAATCTGTAATTTTCCTTCTTGGGTTTCCATACCATTTCATTTACTTCTTATTTTTTTCTGCCTCAACAAGCTTAGAAGGATAACCCCGCTGAGTAAATCTATTTGCCATTTCACTTAATCTCTGATCCACCAAAGAACTCTCACTCTCTATTTTTTGTGCCCTCATCATCTGGCTTCGAGGGAGAGAGTTCTTTAGTTTATCATGATGAAAACTCAGATAGTTCAACAGAGAATTTCTATCAGTAGCCTTTCTGTATATATCAATATTTAAAATGCCCGTAACCTCATCCTTGTACACTTCTGTGTCCAGGAATGCTATCCTTACTTCACTGAAATTTAAAGTAAATTTCAATCCCTGTACAGCCCCATTGAGCTGTTCTACAAATGCCATAAGGGATCCAATGTCGCCCCACCACACGCCAAACACGTCATCTATGAAGCGCCACCAGGCTGCTCCATATTGTAAGAAACTATTCTCATAGACAAATTTGTTTTTAAAACAACTCATAAAAATGTTGGCACATGATGGGGCCACATTGGACCCCATAGCATTTCCTTTCAGCTGTAAATACCACTGGTCATCAAATAAAAAGTAATTATAAAAACTATTCTCAGAAGCTCTTCAAAAAATTGTAAATGTGCTTTATTGTAAATGTTTTTGCCATAGTTGACATAGTGGCTCCTATACCACTAATGCTTGATTGAGGTGTACATTCTACCAACATCTATAGAATGTATTTTGTGTTGTCCAGTGGGAGATTTTTAAGTTTTTCTATGAAATCATTGGTGTCTTATGTAAGAGGATGCTTTAATGACCTCCGGTTATAAATTTTATTCAAGTATACTGCTATATTACTAAAGACTGATTTCACACCAGCAACTATATGGCGTCCCGGGGTCTATTGGCATTTTTGTGCACTTTGGTTACCGTATATATTATTGGCCACTCTATGTACAAATACCATGCAAGTTTGTTTTTTTTAGCAATTAAACCCCTATTGAGAGCTTTGTCAAGTACACTCTTAATTTCTTTTTGAATTTTGAATAAAGGATTATGGGGGGAGGGTCCAATAAGTCTCTTTATCATATAATTGGCATTTAATTTATCCGATGTAATAATCCTTATCTAAGACAATGGTTGCTCCACCCTTGTCTGCCCCCCTCACTATGAAATTCTCATCCAATAGTGTGGTAATTGCTTGAGACTGTTCTTTAGATATATGATGTTTAAATCTCCAGGATTTCTTTTTAACCTTAGATTTAAATTTTTCTAAATCACTGGAATCCAGTCTCATGTATGTTTCCACACTATTATTGCTTGATGGTGGTACGAAGTTGCTTTTTTTTATGTAGCCCTACTGCATTTAAATTTAAATTCAAATTCTAACTGTTACTTATATCTTTATTTATACATGACATTTGTGTTTCATCAGAAAAAAAATGCTTTTAATCTTAAGGACCTAAACATATTTTTTATCTCAAAGAAATCAGTCCTTAGATAGACCATTAGTCCTTTGTCCAGCATTTGGTACTCACTGTCTGTTAAGGTGCAGGTCGAAATATTAATTACGGTTGATTCTTCTTGGATTGATGTTTTTTCTTGGCTGTCTCCCTCCTCGGTCGATTTGGGTGTCCAGCCCCTCCACTTGTGCTTGCGGCCTCCTCTGTGACGTTTTGCAGCCTCCTCTGTGTCGTTTTGCAGCATACTTCCCTCGTCGCTGGAAAACTTGATCCACTTGAGCTATCAGTGCTGGTAGAGCTTCAATGATCATCCCTGGCTTGTTGGTGTACCGGGTAACATCGGCCGGATCTACTTGATTGGCTCGTATCCCTCCGCCGCCAGGTCTTGGTCTCATTACGCCACCTGTATAGGTTTCCTTGGGCGTAATTCATTTAATCTCTTTGGAACTTTTGCCTCTTATGATCCTGCAGCGCCTTTTTGATGGCTGCAGTCTTCTCATCCACCTCTGATTTTCCTTTTCGAACTCCTCCTCTGATAGCATTTGTTTAAGTTCCTCCTGGCCTTTGTCAATTATTACTTGCTGCTTTTCTATTTCTTTTTGCAGCGCTTCCACTGTTAATACAATGTCATATGAGCACTTATTTAGAATGGCTTCAAATTTTTGGCAGTATTCCACATTATGCTTTAACAATGTTGGTTGGGTACTCAGGCGCAGCCCCCTAGGGATTCTTTTCACCATATAATACTTGGCAAGGGTTATACTGTGTAGCTCCCATACCATATTTCTCTTTTTCAATTTTTCATATTCTTGGCTATTGCGCTCCACTGGTGCCTATTTTAAAAAGTCCCTGGACCCTCGTACCAAGGTGATGATACGGGCAGCATCCACCTCTGTATAGGCAAACATTTTGGTGCCATCCGTCTTATGGCTATTATCCATAGTGCTTTTAAATCTTCAAGGTAAGTGCAGGTATGTCTTGCAGTAAAGTTCAATAATACAGTCCAAGTTCGACAAACAGCACTATACCTGGTGCAGGTGATGAGGGGCCACTGCAAACACCCCTAAATATGACAAAAAGAGCAAATCTCCACAGCACCAAAATTTGTCTATGAGAATAGTTTATTTTTACAATATGGAGCAGCCTGGTGGCGCTTCATAGATTACGTGTTTGGCGTGTGGTGGGGCGACATTGGATCCCTTATGGCATTTGAAGAACAATTCAATGGGGCTGTACAGGGATTGAACTTTATTTTACATTTCAGTGAAGGATAGCATTCCTGGACACAGTTGTACAAGGATGAGGTTACAGGCATTTTAAATATTGATATATACAGAAAGGCTACTGATAGAAATTCTCTGTTGAACTGAGTTTTCATCATGATACACTAAAGAACTCTCTCCCTCGAAGCCAGATGATGAGGGCACAAAGAATAGTGAGTGAGAGTTCTTTGGTGGATCAGAGATTAAATGAAATGGCAAATAGATTTACTCAGCGGGGTTATCCTTCTAAGCTTGTTGAGGCAGAAAAAAATAAGAAGTAAATGAAATGGTATGGAAACCCAAGAAGGAAATTACAGATTAGTATGTGTCACACAATACAATCAGTATAGTCAAGAAATATCTCAGGTTATAAAAACACAACATTGGCAAATCCTAAAAAAATGAAATAAGGAAATAAGTTTTTCAGCAATATCCCCTTATAGGCGTTTTCCAAATATAAAAGATTTAGTGGTAAGCAACCTTACTTACTGATTGACTACATTTCCTCAGAAACCGCAGAGGATATGAAGGAAGCGATGTCTTGCAACGTAACTCCAGGTGGAGTAAGAGAGGAAGCGTAGGGCACTGGATGTGTGGACGATACATTTTGGGACATTTGAGGAGAAAGCTGCGGCATATCTTGAACATTGTCAGAAGACTCCTGAACAGTATCCGCCTTAGACAATGTTGGCTCAGAAAAAAGTCTATCCCTATAATGTAAAGTTCTCTCAATACATGAGGATTGGTGGTTCCACATTAGAATCAAAACATAAACATGTAACATTTTGCAGGGCCTCTTGGTCTATCTTTATTCACCAACAGAATAAATAGATAAACTAATATTTTATTTAGAAAATACCCCACACAAAAAAAACGTTACTGTTCCTTTAAATTTTAAAATGAAACTGCTTTATTTTTCTGCAACAAAATAATAAAGTATGACTAAAAACACTCCGGACAACCTCTACACCCCAGCTTTTCTGAGGTGCTTACCTGCCTAACACCAGAGTGAATATTCTGCTAGATGAACCGGACTCAACTTCTATTTCCTGTCAATTGAAGTCCAGTATCCGCAATACTGCTAAAATCTGTGACAAAGCTTTCTCCGCTCCATAACATAGGAACTATATGGTAAAAAGGTACGCAACAGAATTTACCACCTCAGCTAACCCTGCCCATCATGGGTGTTACAAGATTAACCTCCCATACGGCCAAATGTAATGTAAAGCCGTCGGATATATACAAAAGTAAAAAACACCACCTCTGAGCCTGCTCTCCTCGTCCCCAGTGCCTGTCATTACTGCCCATAATAAAATGATTCCCTAAGTAATAGGAGGATGCCTTTTGTCCCAGTAGTACTTTTAAAGTGCCATCTTTTATTCTGTATACGCTCCCAGAAAATAAAAAGTTAGCACTTACCTTTAGAAATCTGCCCGGCAGCAGGGCAGCTCACTAGGTTTGAGAGGCATGTTCCCTCACATGGACCTGTGGAAAGAAAAACGCAAAGACTGAGTAATCTTACTCAGGCTTTTGAAGTTAGGGCAGCATTAAAGTGAAAGTAAACCCTAGCTTTGTACAAACGCTAGGATTTACTATTGAAACAAATAAAGGGCAGAAAGCTCCTTTATTTGATTCAATCACTTGCCGCTCTTAGCTCCTACAGCAGAGCACGGCTAAAAAAAATTTGGGCCAAGAGGTGACGTTTTCACCTCTTAGCCAGTAGCAGTGCGGTAAAACCGGCTCCCATGGGAGCCAAGCCAGATTTACCGCACTGCTATTGGCTAAGAGGTGAATACGTCACCTCTTAGCCAAAAAATTTTTTAGCCGTGGGCTGCTGTAGCAGCTAAAGACGGCAATCGATTGAATCAAATAAAGGAGCTTTCTACATGAAGTATCTTATACTTCATGAATGAAAGTGCCCTTTATTTGTTTCAACAGTCAACCCTAGCGTTTATACAACGCTAGGGTTTACTTTCACTTTAAATATATGGAAGGCGCAGTGACGATTATACCCCACAAGTTCCCATTGCTTGAAAGCCACCACTGCTCTACTGAAGAGACTGATATGGACTACATCCTAGGACAAAGTAGCACAATCTTGCACCACTTAAAAATAATAACGATTTTGTTGGAAATCCTGATCCCTCTAATTGTTAGGTATTGTGATATAGCAAAATATAATTGCATATACAATGCCACGCTAAAATTTGATCTATTCTTTTTATCTGAGACAGTAAATCTTTGATCCTCATATGAGGCACATTTTAAGAAAGAGGATTAACAGTTTGAAACGTAAACACAATATAATTAAAAGTGCTGCCATTGCTAGCTTTTAGTGCAGACTAGACAATTATTAATACAGTATCTGATAAAGAAATGCACTGGGATCAGAACAAATGTAAAATAATGAAGACTACAAAGAATATTTTGTTTTAGCTACTGCACTGGAAGGTTTACAGATCTCAAAGATCACGGACAGGTAAAGTGTGAACAAACAAACCTGAGCATATTTGCTGATCCCTACAGTTCCAATCCCGTTTTCAACAGATATCCACTCATGCTTATCTGTGAATTTGCGCGCTGTAATGAAAACAGATAAAACAAGATTATAAAAATAGAAATGAGATGTGCAACCGTACTCAAATGTCTTTTCATGTAAACACATTGCAAAATGTTTAGAGATAGCTAAGCAGGGCTGTGAAGTCAGAACACAAAACCTATCACTTCAAAAAAGCTCAATATGCACAGATAATATTATGGTCAACTAATATAGTAAAGGTTACCATAAGAAGTGTTATCGTCTAAATTATCAGGTTACTTTTTAGATGTATAACCTTATAGCTTTACATGTATGGCTTTTTACATTTGTAATATGAAGTGATATAAATGTAATGAAACTGAATATTGGCTTTTGACAGTAATAAAATAAACACTACTGAGAATATAAATTAATAGGTTGCAATTTTCAGGGAATATATTGTTACGATACCAGATTGCCCAAGGGGTTACGTGCCAACAGGGCCGCCATCAGGGGGTGACAGGGGTGACTCCTGTCAGGGGCCCAATGAGCCAGGGGGGCCCCATGAGGCAAGAACTAAAAAAAAAAAAAAAATTTTTTTTTTTTTTTAATTTGGGCAGCCACCAGTGGGTACTACAGCAGTGTGCTAATTGAGCATGGGAAATGTTATTACAAGGAGTAAAGTATTATCATTTGAGAGGATTTCTTAGTGTGCACTAAACCACTATGCGCAGTGTGAGACAGACTTGGCACTTTGTACAGTGTGTACCTGGGTCAGACGGCAGATCACTTTCATTTGCAGAGGAGCTAGTACTTACTTAGCAAATGTTTTTTATTTCTTTGTGCAATTTTGGATTGTAACTTCAGTGTGGTAGTAGTTGTTTGGTGGGGCTAGGGGTCCATAAAAACACATTTTTTTAGCAGCAGTGTATTTATGATTATTTGACAATGCTGTAGAAATTCTATATTTAAAACCATGCAGAAATGTTTCCTCCTTAATACACAAATGGTAGATGCCCTTTTGGCAGATATGCATTATATATATATATATATATATATATATATATATATATATATATATATATATATATATATATATATATATATATATATATATATATATATATATATATATATATATATATATATATATTAATTACATTCCAGTTTACTGCCCCTTTATGCAAGGAGGCATTTTATCTAAGATTTTTACATCTGCATAAAATTTTATACTCTCAGACTAAGATTTCTCAGTGTTTGAAATGAGACAGGTTAACTTAAAACTGTTCAGTTTACACTACAGCTGACTTAATTTTGAAATACATACCAACAAGCCTAAATCCTGCATTTAACCAGATCTAATGGTATGAGTACCACAACTTATGGTCCCACCAAGACAATATAGAGTACAGCATTTTCAAAATCCATAAGTACAGCTGACAGCTGGGAAAATTTGTACACTATATTTGAAGTGGTGCTCTTGGTTGGGGAAAATGGGGAAAAACAAACATATGTCAACCTTTTAAAGGTACTTTTCTTCATCTAGCCATCTACCCAGCTCATTAATGTACAATTTTGAATTCACAGAATTATTTTTGTTTGCACATTTACAAATATGATTCTTTCAAAAGTGATCTCTTAATTTCTATTTTTTTTATCATGCATGTCACACACTGTTGATTTAGGGCATGCAAGGTGCATACATGTTTCCTCCTGTGAGTGTTTCTGTGGGTGTCTGTGTTTATGTATTTGTACTTTGGTTTGTTTATCTAGGAGTGTGTATGCATTTTTTATCTGTGGGTCTCTCTGTGAGGGTGGGTGTGTATGTCTTTGTGCATTTTCTGTGGATGTCTGTGAGGGTGTGTGCATATGTCTTTGAGCTTTTTCTGTGGGTGTCTCTGTGAGGGTGTGTGTATGTTTGTCTTTGTGTATTTTCTCTGGATGCCTCTGTGAGGGTGGGTGTGTATGTGTGTTTTCTGTGGATGTCTCTGTGAGGGTGTGTGTGTGTGTATGTATGTATGTATGTCTGTTTTCTGTGGATGTCTCTGTGAGGGTGTGTGTTTTATGTGGGTGTCTCTGTGAGGGTGTGTGTATGTCTTTGTGTGTTTTCTGTGGATGTCTCAGTGAGAGTGTGTGTATGTATGTCTTTCTGTGTTTTTTATGTGGTTGTCTCTCTGTGTGTGTGTGTGTATGTCTTTGTGTGTTTTCTGTGGGTGTCTCTGTGTGTGTGTGTATGTCTTTGTGTGTTTTCTGAGGCTGTCTCTGTTGGTGTTTCCTTGGGTGTATGTGCAAGTTTGAGTTTGTGTGTGTGTGTCCATTGTCTGTTCCTTTTTAGGACATTTTGACCTTACTACTAATTATTCACATCTTTCTACAGACTTTGAGACTAGCAAGACCTTTCCGGAAGTAACCAATCCACCATTTAACCTTTAAATTATTGTTTAGGCAGTTCAGGGCCCTTCCTTTCAGCCACTGCATGCTATTGTCATAATTTAGTTGTCATCTTCCTTTACAAAAAGATAATCAGAACTCCATATTTTGTTTTCTAAGAATGGTTAACTGCAAGGAAAACAGAAACAGAGGCGCCACATTCGTCTGTATATATACATTTTTACCAATTTTTATTTTAATTATTTTCTACTTAACATTTTTTAAATTTATAATTCTATTTTTCCATTTTATATATATGGTGTGATCAGTGGCACACCGATTTTATTACTATTTCAGTGGCACACTGTTTTCATCATTTTTTTACCTCTAGTTACTAGCGCCTCCTATAGGGGACTTGTGGTATTAATATTAGTATCACAAATATCCCAGAAAATATATTTTGTTTTCTAAATCTCCTTTTTTTTTTTTTACAAAACTGTAGTTTACCTTATTACTTGTCAGGTCAATGTAAACAAGTGCTAAGTGTCTGTTTGGGTGTCTGTGTCTGGGTGTGTTTCTTTGCGTGTCTGCTAGAGTGTCTATATGTGAATCCTTATGTGTGTTTGTGTGTTTCAGTGTATGAGTGTGTTTGTGTGTGTGTGTGTATGTCACTACCATTATAACATTTCCAAGTTTAAATAGACAATTAAAAATAAAGTGCATATACGTTTTAGTCACTTGATCAAAAATTGCACATGTCAAAGGAAGGGGGGGGGGGGGCCCTGATCAATGGTTGAGTCAGGGGCCCCAAAATTTCTAGTGGCGGCCCTGCGTGCCAATGTGCAGATTGAAGACTTTAGAACTTTACTATACAACATACACCAACAAGGGGCTTCATTTGTTAGGATAAAACTGAAGATGTAATCACCAGACTAGCAATTCTAGTCACAAGAAATCAGTAATGATGATAATGAATGCACCCTGTATATTTCTGAAGGATAAAGAACCTTTCGCTAACTGGATTTAAAAGATAAATGCAAAACAATGCAATGTATACTGACATTATTACTGGGACTAACACTGACATCTGCAGTCTGAGGAAAGAAAGCCAATGTGCCTAGAAGGATATGGCTGCACCTCACTGACAAGGACCATAGGAGGCCGAAATGATTGTCTGGGGTTACCATGTCCCTTGTTCAGAGGAGAATTGTCTGGTATTTTGGGGCTAGACTCACCCACTTAGGTAGAATCAGACTGATATATTTCATGAACAATTCTCCTCTATGAAAAGAACAATTGAGCTAAAGAAGCTAATTACAGGTGGCCACATGAACATAGAACAAGCCACCGAGCTATTTGTTTCTGGCATATTTCTTCTCTATGTGTCTGCAGTCTAAAGCCCAGATTGGCTCCTACAAATAACGCAAGTATTGGGTGCAGTTTTGCTATTGACAAACAACTGCTGTAAAAAAAGATCTTTTGTTTTAAAAAGTTTATATATGGTAAAAATGTAAATCTATAGGAACACAACATAAACATCTTGTAATTGCAAGTTATTTACTGGCCCTTTAATATGCAAAGTACAGAAATTGCAAACAGTATTTAGGGATCCAAAGGGTAGATCACAACACCAAGGCATATCCATTAATTACTTGGACTTACATTTTATACGATAGGTCATACATATGGGAAGGGTCTTTAACAGACACAAAAATACCAAATACAGTATCCCCAAAAAGCAGGATATTATTAAAATAACTAAGTGCTGACATAGGGACCATCTTGGATAATACGGTGTACCTATCTTTGACACCCTGGACTTGGGACAAGTACATCAGGTACTAAAAGATATGGGTACAATTTTGTGGTGGGGAGTACAATAAGAAAATAGCTGGCAGCAAACTGCACAAATGCCTAGACTACACAGAAAAATTACAGGCAGACAATAAAAGGCTGGAGCCATCATAATGACAAGATTCGTGCCCCTTAACCCTTAAAGCCAATACAACATATATATGTACCGCATGCTTCAGCAGTCTTGGCTGTTAAGTTACAGCCGAGCTGGTGTTCCTGAGCTCATGGCATCTTTCATCATATGGAACTGGATCACGATCGGTGCTCTGGTTTCATATGAAGCCAGATGGTTATGGACAGTAACACCATGGACGATCTAGCAATGGATGGAGGAGGGAGGGAGTGGGATGGCCCTACACGGCAGAAAATAAAAATAAAGGGAGAGGGAGGGATTTGGAACTACACTACAGAAAAAGGTGGGGGTCCCTAACTAATGATCGCTGGGGGGGGGGGGGGGGGCACTACACTATAGGCAAAAAAAATAAAGTACTAAAGATGGCCGCAAGTAGTGGAAGGGTTAGAGAGCTATATGGGGGTTTAGGGAGGTGGTAGGAGGATCACTACACTGCAGAAAAAATAAATATAAAAACTAAACTGCATACTAGAAGTCTATTTGCCATTACCTAAGATGGTGGTGACCAGTGAGGGAGGGATCAGGGGGTGGGAAGGTAATCTCTACACTAAAGCTAAAATAAACCTTTCATGCTACCTGTTTAACCCCTTAACTGCCGGGAATAATAGAAGTGTGGTGCGCAAATGCAGTTAGCGGCCTTCTAACAACCAAAAGCAATGGCAAAAGTCATGTATGTCTGCTATTTCTGAACAAAGGGGATCCCATAGAAAATTTTACAATCATTTGTGCCATGATTGCACAAATGGTATGTAAATTGCAGTGAGAAAACTAAAGTTTGAGAAAAAGTTAAAGGGACAGTCTAGTCCAAAATAAACTTTCATGATTCAGATAGGGCATGTCATTTTAAATAACTTTCTAATTTACTTTGATCACCAATTTTGCTTTGTTCTCTTGGTATTCTTAGTTGAAAGCTAAACCTAGGAGGTTCATATGCTAATTTCTTAAACCTTAAAGGCCCCCTCTTATCTGAATGCATATGACAGTTTTTCACCACTAGAGGGTGTTAGTTTATGTGTGTCATATAGATAATATTGTGCTCACGCCTGTGGAGCTACCTAGGAGTCAGCACTGATTTGCTAAAATGCATGTCTGTCAAAAGAACTGAAATAAGGGGGCAGTTTGCAGAGGCTTAGATACAAGGTAATTCACTGAGGCAAAAAGTATAGTAAAGTCCAAATTAAACTTTCATGGTTTAGATAGGGCATATAATTTTAAAAAACTTTCTAATTTACTTTTATCATCAAATTTGCTTAGTTCTCTTGTTATTCTAAGTTGAAAGCTAAACCTAGATAAGATAAGCTAATTTCTAAGCCCTTGAAGGCCGTCTGTCAGCTGAATGCATTTGACAGTTTTTAACAGCTAGAGGGCGTTAGTTCATGTGTTTCATATAGATAACATTGTGCCCATGCACGTGAAGTTATTTTAGAGTCAGCACTAATTGCCTGAAATGCAAGTCTGTCAAAAGATCTGAGATAAGGAGGCTGTCAGAAGATGCTTAGATACAAGGTAATTACAGAGGTAAAAAAGTGTATTTCTATAACTGTGTTGGTTATGCAAAACTAGGGAATGGGTAATAAAGGGAGTATCTATCTTTTAAAACATAAAAATTCTGGTGTAGACTGTCCCTTTACATTTTTTTTTATTTGATGACATTTGGCAGTGAAATGGTGGCATGAAATATACCAAATTAGGCCTAGATCATTTGTTTGTGTTGTCTACTAAAAACATATATATTTGACAAATAAGAAGAAGAAAAAAGGCTCTATTTCTGTTTCAATGGAGGCAGGAGGTAGTATTGATATTTACAAATAATAATAAAAATAAAAAAATGAATAACTATTCAGAAAGCTGGTGGCAAAACACTTGAAATTGAGGCATACACCATTTAAAAACAGTTATATGGAAGAAGAGACACAAATACTTGGGAACAACTCCCTCTGGACATTAAAATAAAAATCCAGTGTCTCAGAAAAAGGACGCGTTTGGAAACAGAGATATTGGTCCTATATCTAGGTGACAACTACATTGAAACAAGATAAATGAAAGAATTGCTAGACACTAAAATCTGTTCTATCAGACACTAAAATCTGTTCTATCAAGTTTACTTGTGTATTTGAAATAGCTGGTTTTGCTCTGTGAAAAAACAGAATTTATGTTTACCTGATAAATTTCTTTCTCCAACGGTGTGTCCGGTCCACGGCGTCATCCTTACTTGTGGGATATTCTCTTCCCCAACAGGAAATGGCAAAGAGCCCAGCAAAGCTGGTCACATGATCCCTCCTAGGCTCCGCCTACCCCAGTCATTCGACCGACGTTAAGGAGGAATATTCGCATAGGAGAAACCATATGGTACCGTGGTGACTGTAGTTAAAGAAAATAAATTATCAGACCTGATTAAAAAACCAGGGCGGGCCGTGGACCGGACACACCGTTGGAGAAAGAAATTTATCAGGTAAACATAAATTCTGTTTTCTCCAACATAGGTGTGTCCGGTCCACGGCGTCATCCTTACTTGTGGGAACCAATACCAAAGCTTTAGGACACGGATGAAGGGAGGGAGCAAATCAGGTCACCTAAATGGAAGGCACCACGGCTTGCAAAACCTTTCTCCCAAAAATAGCCTCAGAAGAAGCAAAAGTATCAAACTTGTAAAATTTGGTAAAAGTGTGCAGTGAAGACCAAGTCGCTGCCCTACATATCTGATCAACAGAAGCCTCGTTCTTGAAGGCCCATGTGGAAGCCACAGCCCTAGTGGAATGAGCTGTGATTCTTTCGGGAGGCTGCCGTCCGGCAGTCTCGTAAGCCAATCTGATGATGCTTTTAATCCAAAAAGAGAGAGAGGTAGAAGTTGCTTTTTGACCTCTCCTTTTACCTGAATAAACAACAAACAAGGAAGATGTTTGTCTAAAATCCTTTGTAGCATCTAAATAGAATTTTAGAGCGCGAACAACATCCAAATTGTGCAACAAACGTTCCTTCTTTGAAACTGGTTTCGGACACAGAGAAGGTACGATAATCTCCTGGTTAATGTTTTTGTTAGAAACAACTTTTGGAAGAAAACCAGGTTTAGTACGTAAAACCACCTTATCTGCATGGAACACCAGATAAGGAGAAGAACACTGCAGAGCAGATAATTCTGAAACTCTTCTAGCAGAAGAAATTGCAACTAAAAACAAAACTTTCCAAGATAATAACTTAATATCAACGGAATGTAAGGGTTCAAACGGAACCCCCTGAAGAACTGAAAGAACTAAATTGAGACTCCAAGGAGGAGTCAAAGGTTTGTAAACAGGCTTGATTCTAACCAGAGCCTGAACAAAGGCTTGAACATCTGGCACAGCTGCCAGCTTTTTGTGAAGTAACACCGACAAGGCAGAAATCTGTCCCTTCAGGGAACTTGCAGATAATCCTTTTTCCAATCCTTCTTGAAGGAAGGATAGAATCCTAGGAATCTTAACCTTGTCCCAAGGGAATCCTTTAGATTCACACCAACAGATATATTTTTTCCAAATTTTGTGGTAAATCCTTCTAGTTACAGGCTTTCTGGCCTGAACAAGAGTATCGATAACAGAATCTGAGAATCCTCGCTTCGATAAAATCAAGCGTTCAATCTCCAAGCAGTCAGCTGGAGTGAAACTAGATTCGGATGTTCGAACGGACCCTGAACAAGAAGGTCTCGTCTCAAAGGTAGCTTCCAAGGTGGAGCCGATGACATATTCACCAGATCTGCATACCAAGTCCTGCGTGGCCACGCAGGAGCTATCAAGATCACCGACGCCCTCTCCTGATTGATCCTGGCTACCAGCCTGGGGATGAGAGGAAATGGCGGGAACACATAAGCTAGTTTGAAGGTCCAAGGTGCTACTAGTGCATCCACTAGAGCCGCCTTGGGATCCCTGGATCTGGCCCCGTAGCAAGGAACTTTGAAGTTCTGACGAGAGGCCATCAGATCCATGTCTGGAATGCCCCACCGGTGAGTGACTTGGGCAAAGATTTCCGGATGGAGTTCCCACTCCCCCGGATGCAATGTCTGACAACTCAGAAAATCCGCTTCCCAATTTTCCACTCCTGGGATGTGGATAGCAGACAGGTGGCAGGAGTGAGACTCCGCCCATAGAATGATTTTGGTCACTTCTTCCATCGCTAGGGAACTCCTTGTTCCCCCCTGATGGTTGATGTACGCAACAGTCGTCATGTTGTCTGATTGAAACCGTATGAACTTGGTCCTCACTAGCTGAGGCCAAGCCTTGAGAGCATTGAATATCGCTCTCAGTTCCAGAATATTTATCGGTAGAAGAGATTCTTCCCGAGACCAAAGACCCTGAGCTTTCAGGGATCCCCAGACCGCGCCCCAGCCCATCAGACTGGCGTCGGTCGTGACAATGACCCACTCTGGTCTGCGGAATGTCATCCCTTGTGACAGGTTGTCCAGGGACAGCCACCAACGGAGTGAGTCTCTGGTCCTCTGATTTACTTGTATCTTTGGAGACAAGTCTGTATAGTCCCCATTCCACTGACTGAGCATGCACAGTTGTAATGGTCTTAGATGAATGCGCGCAAAAGGAACTATGTCCATTGCCGCTACCATCAACCCGATCACTTCCATGCACTGAGCTATGGAAGGAAGAGGAACGGAATGAAGTATCCGACAAGAGTCTAGAAGTTTTGTTTTTCTGGCCTCTGTTAGAAAAATCCTCATTTCTAAGGAGTCTATAATTGTTCCCAAGAAGGGAACCCTTGTTGACGGGGATAGAGAACTCTATTTCCACGTTCACTTTCCAGCCGTGAGATCTGAGAAAGGCCAGGACGATGTCCGTGTGAGCCTTTGCTTGAGGAAGGGACGACGCTTGATCAGAATGTCGTCCAGGTAAGGTACTACTGCAATGCCCCTTGGTCTTAGCACCGCTAGAAGGGACCCTAGTACCTTTGTGAAAATCCTTGGAGCAGTGGCTAATCCGAAAGGAAGCGCCACGAACTGGTAATGCTTGTCCAGGAATGCAAACCTTAGGAACCGATGATGTTCCTTGTGGATAGGAATATGTAGATACGCATCCTTTAAATCCACCGTGGTCATGAATTGACCTTCCTGGATGGAAGGAAGAATAGTTCGAATGGTTTCCATCTTGAACGATGGAACCTTGAGAAACTTGTTTAAGATCTTGAGATCTAAGATTGGTCTGAACGTTCCCTCTTTTTTGGGAACTATGAACAGATTGGAGTAGAACCCCATCCCTTGTTCTCTTAATGGAACAGGATGAATCACTCCCATTTTTAACAGGTCTTCTACACAATGTAAGAACGCCTGTCTTTTTATGTGGTCTGAAGACAACTGAGACCTGTGGAACCTCCCCCTTGGGGGAAGTCCCTTGAATTCCAGAAGATAACCCTGGGAGACTATTTCTAGCGCCCAAGGATCCAGAACATCTCTTGCCCAAGCCTGAGCGAAGAGAGAGAGTCTGCCCCCCACCAGATCCGGTCCCGGATCGGGGGCCAATATTTCATGCTGTCTTGGTAGCAGTGGCAGGTTTCTTGGCCTGCTTTCCCTTGTTCCAGCCTTGCATTGGTCTCCAAGCTGGCTTGGCTTGAGAAGTATTACCCTCTTGCTTAGAGGACGTAGCACTTTGGGCTGGTCCGTTTTTACGAAAGGGACGAAAATTAGGTCTATTTTTTGCCTTGAAAGGCCGATCCTGAGGAAGGGCGTGGCCCTTACCCCCAGTGATATCAGAGATAATCTCTTTCAAGTCAGGGCCAAACAGCGTTTTCCCCTTGAAAGGAATGTTTAGTAGCTTGTTCTTGGAAGACGCATCAGCCGACCAAGATTTCAACCAAAGCGCTCTGCGCGCCACAATAGCAAACCCAGAATTCTTAGCCGCTAACCTAGCCAATTGCAAAGTGGCGTCTAGGGTGAAAGAATTAGCCAATTTGAGAGCATTGATTCTGTCCATAATCTCCTCATAAGGAGGAGAATCACTATCGAGCGCCTTTATCAGTTCATCAAACCAGAAACATGCGGCTGTAGTGACAGGGACAATGCATGAAAGTGGTTGTAGAAGGTAACCCTGCTGAACAAACATCTTTTTAAGCAAACCTTCTAATTTTTTATCCATAGGATCTTTGAAAGCACAACTATCCTCTATGGGTATAGTGGTGCGTTTGTTTAAAGTAGAAACCGCTCCCTCGACCTTGGGGACTGTCTGCCATAAGTCCTTTCTGGGGTCGACCATAGGAAACAATTTTTTAAATATGGGGGGAGGGACGAAAGGAATACCGGGCCTTTCCCATTCTTTATTAACAATGTCCGCCACCCGCTTGGGTATAGGAAAAGCTTCTGGGAGCCCCGGCACCTCTAGGAACTTGTCCATTTTACATAGTTTCTCTGGGATGACCAACTTTTCACAATCATCCAGAGTGGATAATACCTCCTTAAGCAAAATGCGGAGATGTTCCAACTTAAATTTAAATGCAATCACATCAGGTTCAGCCTGTTGAGAAATGTTCCCTGAATCAGTAATTTCTCCCTCAGACAAAACCTCCCTGGCCCCCTCAGATTGGGTTAGGGGCCCTTCAGAGATATTAATATCAGCGTCGTCATGCTCTTCAGTAACTAAAACAGAGCAGCCACGCTTACGCTGACAAGGGTTCATTTTGGCTAAAATGTTTTTGACAGAATTATCCATTACAGCCGTTAATTGTTGCATAGTAAGGAGTATTGGCGCGCTAGATGTACTAGGGGCCTCCTGAGTGGGCAAGACTCGTGTAGACGAAGGAGGGAATGATGCAGTACCATGCTTACTCCCCTCACTTGAGGAATCATCTTGGGCATCATTGTCATTATCACATAAATCACATTTATTTAAATGAATAGGAATTCTGGCTTCCCCACATTCAGAACACAGTCTATCTGGTAGTTCAGACATGTTAAACAGGCATAAACTTGATAAGAAAGTACAAAAAACGTTTTAAAATAAAACCGTTACTGTCACTTTAAATTTTAAACTGAACACACTTTATTACTGCAATTGCGAAAAAACATGAAGGAATTGTTCAAAATTCACCAAATTTTCACCACAGTGTCATAAAGCCTTAAAAGTATTGCACACCAAATTTGGAAGCTTTAACCCTTAAAATAACGGAACCGGAGCCGTTTTAAAACTTTAACCCCTTTACAGTCCCTGGTATCTGCTTTGCTGAGACCCAACCAAACCCAAAGGGGAATACGATACCAAATGACGCCTTCAGAAAGTCTTTTCTAAGTATCAGAGCTCCTCTCACATGCGACTGCATGCCATGCCTCTCAAAAACAAGTGCGCCACACCGGCGCGAAAATGAGGCTCTGCTTATGCTTTGGGAAAGCCCCTAAGAAATAAGGTGTCTAATACAGTGCCTGCCGATATAATTATATCAGATAAAATGATTCCTCAAGGCTAAATATGTGTTAATAATGAATCGATTTAGCCCAGAAAAGTCTACAGTCTTAATAAGCCCTTGTGAAGCCCTTATTTACGATCGTAATAAACATGGCTTACCGGATCCCATAGGGAAAATGACAGCTTCCAGCATTACATCGTCTTGTTAGAATGTGTCATACCTCAAGCAGCAAGAGACTGCACACTGTTCCCCCAACTGAAGTTAATTGCTCTCAACAGTCCTGTGTGGAACAGCCATGGATTTTAGTTACGGTTGCTAAAATCATTTTCCTCATACAAACAGAAATCTTCATCTCTTTTCTGTTTCTGAGTAAATAGTACATACCAGCACTATTTCAAAATAACAAACTCTTGATTGAATAATAAAAAACTACAGTTAAACACTAAAAAACTCTAAGCCATCTCCGTGGAGATGTTGCCTGTACAACGGCAAAGAGAATGACTGGGGTAGGCGGAGCCTAGGAGGGATCATGTGACCAGCTTTGCTGGGCTCTTTGCCATTTCCTGTTGGGGAAGAGAATATCCCACAAGTAAGGATGACGCCGTGGACCGGACACACCTATGTTGGAGAAAATAAATGTAAAAAAATATAATTTATGTAAGAATTTACATGATAAATTCATTTCTTTCATATTGGCAAGAGTCCATGAGCTAGTGACGTACAATCCTACCAGGAGGAGCAAAGTTTCCCAAACCTCAAAATGCCTATAAATACACCCCTTACCACACCCACAATTCAGTTTAACGAATAGCCAAGTAGTGGGGTGATAAAGAAAGGAGTAAAAGCATCAACAAAGGAATTTGGAAATAATTGTGCTTTATACAAAAAAAATCATAACCACCATAAAAAGGGTGGGCCTCATGGACTCTTGCCAATATGAAAGAAATGAATTTATCGGGTAAATTCTTACATAAATTATGTTTTCTTTCATGTAATTGGCAAGAGTCCATGAGCTAGTGACTTATGGGATATCAATACCCAAGATGTGGAACTCCACTCAAGAGTCACTAGAGAGGGAAGGATAAAAATAAAAAACAGCCATTTTCCGCTGAAAAAAATAATCCACAACCCAATTTATAAGTTTATTCTTTAATGACAAGAAAATCTTAAAACATCAGCAGAAGAATCAAACTGAAACAGCTGCCTGAAGAACTTTTCTACCAAAAACTGCTTCCAAAGAAGCAAATACATCAAAACGGTAGAATTTAGTAAATGTATGCAAAGAGGACCAAGTTGCCGCTTTGCAAATCTGATCAACTGAAGCTTCATTCTTAAAAGCCCACGAAGTGGAGACTGATCTAGTAGAATGAGCTGTAATTATTTGAGGCAGGGCCTGACCCGACTCCAAATAAGCTTGATGAATCAAAAGCTTTAACCAAGAAGCCAAGGAAATAGCAGAAGCCTTCTGACCTTTCCTAGAACCAGAAAATATAACAAATAGACTAGAAGTCTTCCTGAAATCTTTAGTAGATTCAACATAATATTTCAAAGCTCTCACCACATCCAAAGAATGTAAGGATCTTTCCAAAGAATTCTTAGTATTAGGACACAAGGAAGGGCAACAATTTATCTACTAATGTTGTTAGAATTCACAACCTTAGGTAAAAATTTAAATGAAGTCCGCAAAACCGCCTTATCCTGATGAAAAATCAGAAAAGGAGATTCACAAGAAAGAGCAGATAGCTCAGAAACTCTTCAAGCAGAAGAGATGGCCAAAAGGAACAACACTTTCCAAGAAAGTAGTTTAACCCCTTAATGACCACAGCACTTTTCCATTTTCTGTCCGTTTGGGACCAAGGCTATTTTTACATTTTTGAGGTGTTTGTGTTTAGCTGTAATTTTCCTCTTACTCATTTACTGTACCCACACATATTATATACCGTTTTTCTCGCCATTAAATGGACTTTCTAAAGATACCATTATTTTCATCATATCTTATAATTTACTATAAATTTTTTTTATAAAATATGAGGAAAAAATGGAAAAAAACACACTTTTTCTAACTTTGACCCCCAAAATCTGTTACACATCTACAACCACAAAAAAACACCCATGCTAAATAGTTTCTAAATTTTGTCCTGAATTTAGAAATACCCAATGTTTACATGTTCTTTGCTTTTTTTGTAAACTATAGGGCCATAAATACAAGTAGCACTTTGCTATTTCCAAACCATTTCTTTTCAAAATTAGCGCTAGTTACATTAGAACACTGATATCTTTCAGGAATCTCTGAATATCCATTGACATGTATATATTTTTTTTTAGTAGACAACCCAAAGTATTGATCTAGGCCCATTTTGGTATATTTCATGCCACCATTTCACCGCCAAATGCAATCAAATACAAAAAATCGTTCACTTTTCACAAACTTTTGGTTTCTAACTTAAACAGCTTGTGCAATTATTGCATAAATTGTTGTAAATTCTTATCTGGGATCCCCTTTGATCAGAAATAGCAGACATATATGACTTTGGCGTTGCTTTTTGGTAATTAGAAGGCCGCTAAATGCCACTGCGCACCACACGTGTATTATGCCCAGCAGTGAAGGGGTTAATTAGGGAGCATGTAGGGAGCTTTTTGGGATCGTTTTAGCTTTAGTGTAGTGTAGTAGACAACCCCAAGTATTGATCTAGGCCAATTTTGGTATATTTTATGCCACCATTTCACCGCCAAATGCGATCAAATTAAAAAAAAAAGTTAAATTTTTCTCAATTTTAGGTTTCTCACTGAAATTATTTACAAACAGCTTGTGCAATTATGGCACAAATGGTTGTAAATGCTTCTCTGGGATCCCCTTTGTTCAGAAATAGCAGACATATATGGCTTTGGCATTGCTTTTTGGTAATTAGAAGGCCTCTAAATGCCGCTGCGCATCACACGTGTATTATGGCTAGCAGTGAAGGGGTTAATTATGTAGCTTGTAGGGAGCTTGCAGGGTTAATTTTATCTTTAGTGTAGAGCTCAGCCTCCCACCTGAAACATCAGACCCCCTGATCCCTCCCAAACAGCTCTCTTCCCTCCCCCACCCCACAATTGTCCCCGCCATCTTAAGTACTGGCAGAAACTCTGCCAGTACTAAAATAAAAGGTATTTGGCCATTTTTTTTTTTTTTTTTAAAATGCTGATGTGTATGATCCCCCTTAGACCCCAACCTCACTGATCCCCCACCTAACAGCTCTCTAACCCTTCCCCTCTGCCTTAATGGGCGCCTTCTTGGGTACTGGCAGCTGTCTGCCAGTACCCAGTTTTGCAAAAAATTTGCCATTTTATTAAAAAAAAAGCAATTTTCTGTAGTGTAGCTTTCCCCCCCACCAAGACCAACCCCCCACCCCTTCCAGATCCCTTAGATTATATTTTTTAAAGTTTAAACTTTATTTTTTTTGAATACTTTTTACTATGTTTTTCTGTAGTGTAGCGGTTCCCACCCGCTCCCGCCCCGTGCGCGCCCCCGTGGGTCCCGCCCCCCTCCACTCCATACACATCGATGGCCGCCCACCCGCCTCCCACGTAAGCTCCCACCCACCAACGATACCGGCCATCGATGTCCGGTGCAGAGAGGGCCACAGAGTGGCTCTCTCTGCATCGGATGGCCAAGGGGGGTTATTGCAGGATGCCTCCATATCGAGGCATCACTGCAATAACCGGAAAGCAGCTGGAAGCGAGCAGGATCGCTTCCAGCTGCTTTCCAGACCAAGGACGTACGCCACACGTCCTCGGTCATTAAATGTATTTTTTTTTGAGGACGTGTGGCGTACGTCCTTGGTCGTTAAGGGGTTAAATGTCCAAAGAATCCATAGGCTCAAATGGAGGAGCCTGTAAAGCCCTCAAAACCAAATTAAGACTCCAAGGAGGAGAGATTGATTTAATTACAGGCTTGATACAAACCAAAGCCAAAGCAGTGAATATCAGGAAGTTTAGCAATCTTTCTGTGAAATAAAACAGAAAGAGCAGAGATTTGTACCTTTCCTTCAAGGAACTTGCAGACAAACCCTCATCTAAACCATCCTGAAGAAACTGTAAAATTCTAAAAGAAAGCCAAGAGAATTTATGAGAAAAACACCATGAAATGTAAGTCTTCCAAACTCAATAATAAATCTTCCTAGAGACAGATTTACGAGCTTGTAACATAGTATTAATCACCGAGTCAGAGAAACCTCTATGACTTAGCACTAGGCGTTCAATTTCCACACCTTCAAATTTAATGATTTGAGATCCTGATGGAAAAACAGACCTTGTGACAATAGGTCTGGCCTTAACGGAAGTGGCCAAGGTTGGCAACTGGACATCCGAACAAGATCCGCATACCAAAACCTGTAAGGCCATGCTGGAGCCACCAACAGCACAAATGATTGCTCCATGATGATTTTGGAGATCACTCTTGGAAGAAGAACTAGAGGCAGAAAAATATAAGGAGGTTGATAACACCAAGGAAGTGTCAACGCATCCACTGCTTCCGCCTGAAAATCCCTGGACAGGTATCTGGGAAGTTTCTTGTTTAGATGAGAGGCCATCAGATCTATCTCTGGAAGACCCCACATCTGAACAATCTGAAAAAACACATCTGGATGCAGAGACCACTCCCCTGGATGTAAAGTTTGATGGCTGAGATAATCCGCCTCTCAATTGTCTACACCTGGGATATGTACCGCAGAAATTAGACAGGAGCTGGATTCCGCCCAAGCAAGTATCCAAGATACTTCTTTCATAGCTTGGGGACTGTGAGTCCCACCCTGATGATTGACATATGCCACTGTTGTGATATTGTCTGTCTGAAAACAAATGAACGGTTCTCTCTTCAACCGAGGCCAAAACTGAAGAGCTCTGAGAATTGCACGGAGTTCTAAAATATTGATTGGTAATCTCGCCTCTTGAGATTCCCAAACTCCTTGTGCTGTCAGAGATCCCCAAACAGCTCCCCAACCTGAAAGACTTGCATCTGTTGTGATGACAGTCCAGGTTGGCCGTTCAAAGAAGCCCCTTGAACTAAACACTGGTGATTTAACCACCACGTCAGAGAGTGTTGAACATTGGGATTTAAGGATATTGTTAGATCTTTGTATAATCCCTGCACCATTGATTCAGCATACAAAGCTGGAGAAGTCTCATATGAAAACGAGCAAAGGGGATCGCGTCCGATGCTGCAGTCATGAGACCTAAAACTTCCATGCACAAAGCCAATGAAGGGAATGACTGAGACTGAAGGTGCCGACAGGCTGCAACCAATTTTAAACGTCTCTTGTCTGTTAAAGACAGAGTCATGGAAACTGAATCTATCTGGAAGCCTAAAAAGGTGACCCTTGTTTGAGGAATCAAGAAACTTTTTGGTAAATTGATCCTCCAACCATATCTTCGAAGAAACAACACTAGTTGATTCGTATGAGATTCTGCAGAACGTAAAGACTGAGCTAGTACCAAGATATCGTCCAAATAAGGAAACACCGCAATACCCTGCTCTCTGGTTACAGAGAGCAGGGCACCGAGAACTTTTGAAAATATTCTTGGAGCTGTTGCTAGGCCAAATGGAAGAGCAACAAATTGGTAATGCTAGACTAGAAAAGAGAATCTCAGGAACTGATAATGATCTGGATTAATCGGAATATGAAGGTATGTATCCTGCAAGTCTATTGTGGACATATAATGCCGTGGCCCACCTCCGTGGGAGGCAAAGTTTGTAAAACTGAATTGTGGGTGTGGTGAGGGGTGTATTTATAGGCATTGAGGTTTGGTAGGATTGTATATCCCATACGTAACTAGCTCATGGACTCTTGCCAATTACATGAAAGAAATGACCTATTGTTCTCAAGGGCATGCCCATTTAAATGGTTTAAGCTTGCAGGGAAAGCAGATATGCTCTTGTTATCTTTATACAAAAAGCCTATTAGGTATTTACATGCTAATTATCTGTTTTTTGCTTTTTAGAGCCCCAACTATAATTCAGATTTAAAAAAAAATCTCCCATCTCACACTGGGAGGTTAAACTTATGCTGCTGTCTCTTGTTTGCATAGCTTTGATAGTTTACAGAGAATACAGCTGTATTCATATTTTCAATGTAGATTTCACAGGTAAAATCAGCTATTTCAAAATGACAAAACAAAAAGGTAAAAAGGATGGGATTGCAAAAAAATAATTATAATACATTCCAGCAAGCAAAATGGATAATTTGGGAACACATTTTTAAAAAAGTAGAAAACAGTACACTACACTGTCCCTTTAAGGTGAGCTGAAGGGTGGACCCTCTTTGATGCACCTGGGTAGCCTAGAGCATAAATAAGAAGGGGAAGGCAGGATGCTGCCTAGAATGATATCAAAAGAACAACCAAATTACTGAGGTTTCAGTTAAAGGACCTGGTAAAGTTTAGTTTATTAGTTCACATTTAATACATTTATTTTAGCAACACAAATTATTTTAAATGTCCTTTAACCAAGATAGTATTGGGCTTTTGGTTAGTGTTTGAAGGTGTTACTGATCCTCTCAGTTGTATGCTTTATGTGGCATTTTAAATCTTCAATACAACAAAATAGAAAGCAATGAAGGGAACAGTTGTGGAAACAATTATTTATCTGTATGTAATTTCTGTACAACTACAACCACCGTATAATTCTTTTTCATTTACTTCTTCAGCTGTTATAAACATACCACTTGATTTAATTCAAGTCACTAAGCAGATGCAGATAATACAAAACTTTTTCTATACAGGTTTACAAATCACTCCAGCGAGAAACTACTGGTTTCAACCAGATTCAAAGCTCAAGCACACACAGTCTGTAACCCATAAATCTGCCAGACACACCACACAGCTGTACCTTAGTTTTAGGGCAAAATAAATTGCAGTAATTAGAATACATAACAAAACAGGAAAATTAAAGAATATCTAACAGTTTAATGTTTACATGGTTAGAAAAGTAATATTGCCTAAACATATAGTCTGTTCATAATACAACTATGCTGCTAAAGGTTTCCCTACAGAGAATTATTCCCTGAAAATTATTTGCCAAATACTGTGAAACTTGTCACTAATTCCCAAGTGAGAGGATTAGCAAATTATTTAGTTCAGCTGAAGCAGAATTCCAGTGTCTGTTACATTGCCAGGATCATGTAGACTTAAACAGATTGTTATATAAAATGGTTAGTTATGTGTAATGAAACAACGTTGCAATATACATTTTTAATTTTGTTCCCTGGTCATGAAATTTAGCTCTGAAATTTAAGGATTTTTATATTTCTCAGAATTTAAAATACACCCTGCTGACTAACCAATGCTAACCCTACTACATATATTTTCCTTATTGGTTTAGCTGATAACAACTGCAAAATAATGTACTTTATAGCATCATTATAACTGTGACTAGACTGTCTCCTCCAAAAAAAATGCAAATGGAGTTTTGCTATTGATTAACAATGTTAATTTGTTTTGAAAATGTTTAGACTTGGCCGATATGTTGTTCTACAGCAATAAAATACATTTTTTTTGTAATTACAAGGTGTTTACCATCCCTTTTAATCAAAGTGTGTTAAATTATGCACGTACTCTGTGCTTCGGATATCTTAAAGGGACACTGTACTATACAATTTGTTCCCCCTTAATGTGTTCCAAATCACTTGTTATTCCTACTACAGAGAATTAAAAGGGACAGTAAACTGAACAAAAAAAACCTTTTATTCCAGTAACTAAAAATTTGCTATATGAATAAATAAAAATATACATGTTTTTATTTATTTTTGTTCTTATATTACTAACCTCATCTTGAAAATGTAATCATTTCCAAGCCCTTCGCTACACTCATTCATGTCATATCACAGAGTGCTACCTGGGTTTCAGGATTGTGTACACGTGCCTGTGTAGTATGTTACCCCCAACGTCAAAAACATGCGCACATCTGCAGTGCTGCCAGCACCACTTACCCTCGTGCAACAGAGTATAAAATCCCATAGGTTCCAAAACAAATGTCCACAGCGCTGGTACAGTAAATCTTCTTTATTATATCACACACACACATCACATAACATAGCAATGTTTCGGGTTAACAACCCTTATTCATGCTATATAGTGAATGGGGGACTACATGACAGGAAATAGTGCTTCCATCATGTGCTCTTGCTAATGTAATGGTTGCAAAACTGCTGTCATATAGTGCAGCAGACACGTGCACACCCCTGAGCTTACATCCCTGCGTTTCAACAAAGGACAACAAGAAAATTTAATAATAGCAATAAAATGGAAAGTTGTTTTTTTTAAATTGTATTTAAATCATGAAAGCAAACCCCCCCCCAAAAAAACTGGGTTTTATAACCCTTTAAACAAATATTTCAGATAAAGGCTATCTAGTAAATAAAGATACTACAAGTCTGACAAATTGCCTTTATTTTAAAAGCTTGCTCATTTATAGTGTATTCAAGCCCAACGCAAGAACGACAATGCAACTACATTTTACATCAGTGTAAAATACAACAATTAACAATAAGTTCAAAGGAACATTTGTCTTTTATACAAGGATCAAAAATGATTTGCACACAAGATGTGTTGAAAGTAAAAAAAGAATTTTGCTAATAAAATAGAAACATTTTGAGTTGTTTCATCTCCTTTGCGGTGACCAGTAAGAGAAACATAAAGAGCTTTTGTATGGTGTTACTAGGGCAGGTATGTGGTAAAGTGGTCTTGCTGAAAAAAAAAAAAAAAGCACAAGTTTTTAGTGATGTTACAGTACCTGTGCAATATAAACTTTATGTTCATATATGATACGCTTGTATTTTAGTTGAAAGAGCATAAGGTGCAACACAGATTTATTTGTAGACCGTATTAATGTTCTTGTAAATCAGTGAGTGATAAGGCAAAGACTGTTTGTACTGAAATGGATAGGACCACATAGAAATAGTGGACTGCTATGCAGCAATGGGAAACACACACACAAAAAAAAAGTGTTCAGAGAAGATTCACTACTATTCATCGCCAAACTCAAAATGTAATCAACCACAAAATGGTTAACAAAAACGTAGCGATATATATCATTTTGTTTGCTTATGCAGTATCATACATCTGGAAATTGTGTTTTCTCCACTTCCACCAGATACACTTTCAGCTAAAATGAGAAAGCAAAAAGCACTCTACTGTAATCTAAGTTTTTAAAATGAAACAAATTTTAGTAGCATGAGGCAACCTTTTTTTTTTTTTTTTTTTTTTTAAACAAAGTATGTATAAGATCTCTTTAATTTTCATATGCACTAGCATAAGTCTGTCTCTCGATTGTAATAGGACTGCTTGGCAGAACAAATGGTGGGAAAGTTCCATGTACTGTGAATGTATTGCTATTCTCCGTGCCCGTTACTCATTTGTCCCATTTCAGCTGACAGTTCTTGAAAAAGATCGGATATGAGACCCGTCCAGGTACCAATTGATCTTGTTTTATAAAGACTTTTTGTGTCTGTGTGTCTGGTTTTATGAGACCACACTCTCTTTTTCTTCTGTGGGCCTTGGGCAAGCGATGTGGAGCTATCTGTACTTAATCCAATATTTTGTGTTGGCCTTGTGCTAAAAATAGTGGGAATGGCATCTTTCTTTAAGCATTTTCTGGTTCCAATGATCCGATAGTCTTCATCTATGAAATGCTTTGAGCACATCCTATAGCCAGCATTTTTTTTTGTTTGGATAATTCTTACTACTAGTGCATCCATGTCATCTATAGGTTGTCCAGTGCTCTCCAGCCAAACCTTAATCCGTTTCGGGCATGATGGAAAGGCATGCATTGCTGTGTCTCCAGTTTGTTTGCCTACAACTTGTTTTGTTGGACAGCCAAGCACAAAGCAACGTGGCATCTTAAATGAGAAAGGAAGTTTTATTAATTTAAAGAAAAAAAAAGTTTTTCTTTTCCCATCCTTAATGATATATACAGATGTCATACGGTAAAATATTGGAATACACACGCAACTATATGATTTTATTAATAATTAAACAATCTGTTTTATGCATAAATTGTGAAGCTTGATAATTGGTATATTTTGTGTTTTAATAATTTGGTACTATTTTCCCCAAGCATGAAAAAAGACAACTTACTTTTTTATATTTTATTTGTGGTACAGTGAAACAGTGTTCCAAGGAACTGTAGGACAAGAGGGAAAAAAAACCAATATATATATATATATTTTTTTTAATGTACATTTTATATTAATATTAAAATGTATAAGCCAATGTATACTGTATTAAAATGATTGTATGGCAGGTCTTTTCTTCTAAGAGAGGATTTTTTCAATATAATTGTTCTTCATTAAGTGAAATATTAATACTTACTGTTTTTCAACGTAGGACAAAACGGAAAACGTGTGACGTATGAAGGATATTGAGAATTGTGGCAAAAGAAAAACTGTGGTCTGTGTACAAAATTAAAAAAACAAACAAACAATGATCAATAGCAATTCTAACATGAATTTATTTTAAAGCAGCTTTTCTCAGCATACTAAGGTGAAAGGGACACTGAACTCAATTTTTTTTTCTTTCGTGATTCAGATAGAGCATGAAATTTTAAGCAACTTTCTAATTTACTCCTATTACCAAATTTCCTTCATTCTATTGGTATCTTTATTTGAAATGCAAGAATAAAGGTTTAGATGCAGGACCATTTTTTGTGAACAACCTGGGTTGTCCTTGCCGATTGGTGGATAAATTGATCCACCAATAAAAAAGTACTGTCCAGAGTCCTAAACCAAAAAAAAGCTTAGATGCCTTCTTTTTCAAATAAAGATAGCAAGAGAACGAAGAAAAGTTTGATAATAGGAGTAAATTAGAAAGTTGCTCAAAATTGCATGCTCTGAGTCACGAAAGAAAAAATGTGGGTTCAGTTTCCCTTGAAGGAGCAGCAATGCACTACTGGAAGTTAGCTGAACACATTGTTTAAGCCAATGACAAGAGGCATATGTGCAGCAACCAATCAACAGCTAGCTCCCAGTAGTGAATTGCTGATCCTACCTAGGTATGCTTTGTCACAAAGGATACCAAAGGAACAAAGCAAATTAGTTAATAAAGTACACTGAAAAGTTGTTTAAAACCGCATGCTATCTAAATAATGAAAGTTTAATTTTGACTTTACTCTCATTGCTCCCCTGCATTTCTATGTACACAGAATCAACCCCTTACTAAGTTTCAAACAGTGTAATAAATTGGTCCTTGTGAAGATCTGTTCCACTACAATCTTCTAAGTGTGAGGGTGGAAACAGCTGTAAAATTGAAAGTGAAAGCTAAAATATCATTGTTTTAATAAAGACAACTACATTTTTATTAATTATATTAATGATTATTTTTTTCCTTCCAAAAAAAAAGTACAGCTGAAAAGTTGATCAAATGTGAAAGAATGTGAATGAATGATGATTAGCCTATTAAACTGGAGATTGGTCACCTCCCAATAATTTCATAATTGTCTATGAATTTCTAATGGTATATAACTAAAATTAGTCATTTTCTTATATAAATGGAAAAAATATTATTCAAAAAGTGAAAACTTTATGTGGAAAACCATGATTTAAATTGAATCTTAGTGACTGGTGTTTTAAATCTATTTGATTTAAATCAAATCCACCCTGCTGCAAATCATTTAAAATACCCCAGCATGTAAAATAATTATTGGTAGTGTATGTACAGGTATACCCCGCTCATACCGCGGGTTAGGGACCGGAGCCCCGCTGTAAAGTGAAAACCGCCTTATAGTGAAACAAGGCAGTTTTACCTTTCTTTTCAGTGTTTAACATCTTAAAAACATGTTTGAACTAACATATATTAGGGGTGCAATAATGCTACGTTTAGTTTAACACTAGCACAGCAAGTATTCAATTAGTATTCAATAAATACTGTACCTGTAATATAGTGACAATTACTGTAGTAATATTTACCAGACTATAGCACTGAGACACAGATTGCACTGTAATGCTGTAAACAGAGTGAACTAAGCATAACAAAATGGTGCCAGACACTTTTCTTGCAATCTCACAATGATTTACAGCACTGTTTCAAAATCCTTGGAGGTTGAACTTCAGCTCCACAAAGCGCTGTATTAGCGAATCACTGTAAAGTGAAGCGCTGTAAAGTGAGGTATACCTGTATATGTATTAAAGGAAATTAACTTTTACAGCATGCTGTTCCTTTCATTATGAATGGCCTAGTAGACTAATAAAACTATAGTGATAGTTTTGCCATCCCTGCATATATGTACTTATATACAACAAACATAAAATGACAAACATTTCTTAACAGTGATTAGATTGTCATTGTAAAGAGATGCTCATAGTTTTGCTGTTAAAGGGACAGTTCACCCAAAAACTTTCTCCCCTTTAAATTATTCCCAATGATCCTTTTTACCTCCTAGAGTGTATTAAATTGGTTGCAAGTAGCTCCTTTACTCATATTTCAGCATTTGAAATAGCTGATGGTTTCCCAACCTATACTGAAAGTTTTGATACTGGCGTATACGCTATTGACAAGCCTAAGTAAACACAGCCAGCAGAAGAGATTACACCCTCAGTGGGATGCAGGATAGTTAAGTAATAAAATGATAATTTTCCATTCTTCTCTCTATGTATTGAGCTTTGGTGTTCCAGACAAATATAAGATAAGCAAGCAAGTCTGTGTACATAAAAGTGATAACATAATGAGATCTGATATTACCTGAAGCTCAACCCATTGTAATAGGCTGTGGTTTCAAAGCACAAAACCAGCTACTTCAGATACACAATTAAACCCGAAAATGCAATTTCTCAAATATTTTATACTCTGCAGTTGGTATAACAAGTAATTTAAAATACATTTATGGAAAAACAATTTTACAGTGTACTGTCCCTTTAAGATTTGTGCTCTAGCAAGGCACTTGTTACAAAGTGATAAAGAAATTAGATTAAATATAGCAATAAAGTGCATAGTAAGCATGTAAAATCTTTCTTTACAAATACATTTGAATACCACTATAATATATGTTACCTTTTTGCAAATAATAAAACCAGCTGGACATAAATAAGTCTTATTAAAACTAGAGAAGTTAATAAATGTTTCGGCTAGTTTTACTATATATATATATATATATATATATATATATATATATATATATATATATATATATATATATAGTGATTATGAGACAGTGTGGCACACTAAAATAAAAAAAAAATATTGTATGGGTGTCTAGACATTTGACTAGAAAACAAAACTCCACAATATATTTAAATGCAAATGTAGTTTTCACAAGTCTGACACAATCCTTTATGTAACAATTGTAGGTATGTATAGAGACATTTGAAAGCAAATAGATAAATTTATAACATCAGCTCTTGTTCTCTGCTGAGAAACTATTAAACACTAAACTAATCCAGCTCCATTTCAAATACAAAATAAAGATGATAAGGATATATATATATATACATACATACACACACACACAATTATTTAGCTAGGTTTAGCAGTCAAAGGGTTAAATAAAGAAATAAAACACAGGCAAGCCCAATCAAGTACATATTGATATATGTTTAGGTAGATACAATAATCATTTTAAATATAAATATTTTATACGTTTTGGGACATAAGGGTCCAAAGAGTTTTATACATAAAAGTTGTTGATTCATGAAATAAACTACTGAATAGAGGGGGTTAACCCAGGTAATGTAAGAATTAAAAAAATGCCTGGGACACAAGACCTAAGCTATAAGTTTACACTGTGCAAGTAATATGGGTAGACTTGATGGTATACCGTTAAATTCTGTTTCCAACACTATTTCCATTCCAGAGTGAATTTAGCACTGGAGGGGTTAACAATAACTTTCCTTTCTGATATTAAATCAGAATATGCAATGCAAATCTCCTAGAAACATTACAAATACCCCAATCTTGCACTTTTTTTCCTTTGATTTTCCCCTCGCAGACACTTTTCTATAGAGCTCACATTTTTACTAACATACAGCTTTCCCTACACAATCTAACCAATCACAAGCAGGTACATCCACAGAGATGCTGACTGTCTGGCACACAGTTGCTTAGAAAAGATACAAAGTTGTCATATCCAGCTGTAAGTATTAGAGTTTAACTTACCTCTGAAAGAAGTCACAGGAGTATCATCAATAAACAGCCAGTCACGTACGTTTCCACGGGCACCAGTACATCTGTTCTAAAAGATGCTTGGGAGAGTCACTAGAGTTGCTAAAGTCCACGCGCTTTTATTGAGCCCGGTGTTCACATTTTTGGTGACGTCACCTACAGTCTAGCATGCGCATTGGTCACATACAGATAAAAGCACTCCATGCTAACTGCATTACTTACTACTGTATTGAAACTTTGACCTGGGCTGTCGGTTTAGCACGTCTAACACACACACACAAAAGATATAGATAGAACGCTGATTTTGTTAAGTTTAAACATATTACCAACCACAATTAATGTTTTTCTTTTTAAGTTTAATGGAAAAATTATTTGAATACAGTGTTTCTTTAACAAACGATACGAAGTGAAAAAGTTGGTGGATGCTGCACAAAATCAAATAGCTTAAAATGTATAATATGCAGAAAAAAAACTATATGTTGTCTCCATATTTTGCAGCCATAAAAGTGATACAAGTAGATATAACAGATTTAAAGTGATGAATTAACTTTACATCACTCTAAATTCCCTATGAGTATTGCAGTACATACAGAAATATAAACTCATTTTAAATACATTTTCAATGCAAATTACCTTA
This sequence comes from Bombina bombina, assembly GCF_027579735.1. NCBI lineage: Eukaryota > Metazoa > Chordata > Amphibia > Anura > Bombinatoridae > Bombina > Bombina bombina. Next base: position 1,239,558,267 of record NC_069499.1, read on the forward strand.
TAGTCCACACAGACACTTATTTTTTTTCAAATATAGGCTGAGGATACTACAAACAACTAGAGGCCACAGTGCCCATTAAAAGCACGCTCCCGAGTGCATGTTACAAATTATGCCCTATGATAGCACGCTCCCGAGTGCATGTTACAAATGCCCTATGATAGCACGCTCCCGAGTGCATGTTACAAATGCCCTATGATAGCACGCTCCCGAGTGCATGTTACAAATGCCCTATGATAGCACGCTCCCGAGTGCATGTTACAAATGCCCTATGATAGCAAGCTCCCGAGTGCATGTTACAAATGCCCTATGATGCATGTACGTATTTAGCTACTCGCTTGTCCTAGGAGGATATACAGCATGGTTTAGTTCTTATCAGTGTGCGCGATGGCACACTTGGTTTTAAGTACCGAGTACACAACACTGAATGAAACATAAGACGGCTAGTTATGGGTACAATGAATACAACTGGTGTATAACAAGTGTGACATATTTGCAGGACAGTCTACAAGTTCAGCAGTACACTATGGAAATGAAGTCTGCCTTCTGTTGCAGCCTGCAGGAGATATGTTAGTGCAGTGACAGTTAAACCATACAGTGTCGTGCATTCAATTGCAATTCTATAATTGAATTATTATGTGCTCTGTTTATACTTTGTAATTGCTGTTATTGATATATGCATTACAGCATGCACGGTCCTCACTGTAAGTAGCGGCAGCAATAAAGTGCATGTAACCACAGCACCAGTTGCATGCATGAGCACAGATTACAGGTGCAGAAATGACTGAGTAAAACTCAACAACTAACTTATAACTCAGGTCTAACTACTCACCGGAGAGCAGCTGAGAGCCTGTAGCCAAGCTCCGGGCCGAACACACCCGCCAGGAACAGCCAGAGACTGGGCTAAGTCTGTGTAGTTGCGCGGCTGTGCACAGGGCTCGCATGCCGCCCCTCACACTGCTCACTACCCGCATCGCCATCTTTACACTCAGCACCAGCCGCACTGTCAATGGAATGCTGTGTAAGCCAGTGTGAGCCAGCCCGAGCTGAGACAGCTACTGCGCATGTGCGGCTGGGGGTGGGTCAGGAGCAGTGTAGTAACGTCTGGTAATAATGTGTAATAACTCAGTGAAATATCAGTAGTGGACTACTGTACTATTATAAGGGAAATAACCGAGATACGGTACCGTATAGTTCATAATGTTGTTTGTCATAGCGGCTGAGTATTTCTCCGAAAAAGCAAGCTAAAAATCATATGGGTTTCTAACTGTGCAAATGACTAAGTTCAAATGCTAAAAATTTTACACTGTACTGTGCTCCCAATGAATTGTCATTCCAGCAGCATATTGAAAATGACACCTTTTGGTATACTTGGTTGTTTTTGCCCATTGCATACCACCTTTAATCATCAGTATTCATAAATAATGGCCTTTGTGTATTATTATATACTATTAGAATAGATCCAATTAGCAGGTCTGCTCCTCCCACAAGCTAAACCCATTTAAACTGACATGCTGAGAACAATGGGCAAAGGTAACAATAAACAAAACTATAATTTTCTCCCTAAATGTAATACCAAGTCTAGTCTGTTAGTGAAATCCATTACAATGTTTTATATACATTTTCTAAGGATACTGTGTTTCACTAGAGCACCCTTACAGAACAATGGGCAAAGGTAACAATAAGGAAAACTATCAATTGCTCCATTCATTTAATACCCAGTCCAGTCTGTGAGTGAAATCCATTACCATGTTTTATATAAATTCTCTAGGGATACTGTGTTTTACTAGAGCACCTTTACAGGTATAATTGAAAAAGCATATTCTGTCACTGAGCATTTCTGAGTCCGTACTCGAGATGCCCACGCCCCTGCTTTGGTCGTATTTTCTTTTGGTATACCCTTCAAAGCCACATTATGTCTGCAGTAGGGCCATTTTAAAGCAGATAAGAACTTTGGGCCCAATAAGCTCTGGTTGTATTTTCAAACAGATATACAGGCATACCTCATTTTATTGCGCTTCACTTATTGCACTTCGCAGATATTGCTCTTTTTACAAATTGAAGGTTTGTGGGAACACATTTAAACACATAAATACACATACAGTATATACACACCTATATATACATTCCACCAGCAAAAGGATTCCGACTCACTGAAGGCTCAGCTGATGGTTAGCATTTTTTTAGCAATAAAGTATTTATTTTTTATTGAGGAAAGTTGTTTAACAACATTCATATAGTTTGTACATAAATAAGTTGGAATGCTAATACAGTTGGTAAAAATTTTGTACAATAGTGGCTATAAATAACTACTTTCTCATCTTTAAACTTTATTTTTTTTAAAACTTATTGAAATAACAAAAATAATAAAAAACAATAACTGTTCACTCTTGTTATATAGCATGTCATGTACCATTGAGCCAGTCCATGTATTTTTCCAGATCCATTCAATGCGCAGTAAACCATTTCTGTGATCAAGATCTAAGGTTGAGTCATCTGGTGCAGATAAGTTGGCTTCTCAGCAAAGGAGGAGGGGAGGGAGGAAAGTAGGGGAATAATGCATAGGATATTGGGATGAGAAAGAGGAAGACAAAGAGAAGGGGAGGAAGAGATAAAGAGAGAGGGAAAAGAAGAAGAGGAGGAGAAGAAGAAGGAGACCACTCTGTTCAAGTCGTGAGTGGTGTATGAGCCAGTGTAGGTACTAGTATGCTAGGGATCTGTTTGTGTAGTATTTTGGACTGTGGGAGAGTGTAGGGATTCATCCCAAAGGAATTTTACATCTGAGAAGGAAGTATTTTGGTTGTATTTCAAGTGCCTGTATTCTTCAAGTTCTAGGAGTTCGCCTACTCTATCCTTCCATATTGATGTGGTAGGGTTCAGGGTTGTTTTCCAGTGCCTGGCTATTAGCTGTTTTGCTGCATTGAGTCCTATCTGCACGAGTCACAACCTTAGTTTACATCAGAGGTTAGGGAGGTCATTAAGTAAGTCTTGACGTTAATGCAAGGTCATTATTGAGCATAATACAGAAATGGGCTTCTATTGCCTGCCAGAGTGGTGTTACTTTGGGGCACTTCCACCAAATATGTAGCAACGAACCGTGTTCTCCGCATCCTCTCCAATAGAGTTTTGAAGCTCCTGGATAGATTGAGTTTAAACGAGTGGGGGTTAAGTACCATCGCATGAGCACTTTTTAATTTAGTTCTAATATTTGTGGCAATGTAGAGGATTTACGCGTGTTTCGAAATATTCTGTTCCAATCTGATTCATTCAAGTCTATGTGTTTAGGTCACGTTTTCACCTGTTAGTGTATTCTGGTAATAATGTCAGATCTATGGCTTGGAGGCATTTGCGAGATAGTGATAGTGGGTTTTGGACTGTTATGGTATTCAGACATAATGTCTCGAAGGGGGTTGGAGGTCGGAGAAGATTCAATTTGTACGGGCATGTGGAAATGTAATGTGCTAGTTGAGCGTGTTTTATCCAATTCCTGAATCTCCCTCCACTTAATTCAACAAATCTGTCCATTTCTATCCGCTTCCCTCCCTCCACAAAAAACTAGCTAGAGGTAGAGTGTGATTCCATTCTCGGAGTCTGCGATATCCATTGTCTAGCCCTCCCACCAGTTCTGCGTTTAAGGGTATTGGAAAAACCAGAAAGCATTTGGATGTAATGTTATTCTTAGAGGATGCAATGTAGTCCGGGGATGTGATTGAGAAAAGAATATCATAGGCATAAAGGGCTATCTTAAAGTCATAAGGGCCAGCTGGGATTCCTTTGATATTCTGGTTCATTCTAATATATGAGGCAAGGACTTCCATGGACAATATAAATAATAAAGGGGATAATGGGCAACCCTGACGGGTGCCATTGGTTATTTGGAAGGGGTTGGAGAGAATGCCATTGACTTTGACTTTGGCAGAGGGGGAAGAATATAAACCAAATATTCTTCCAATCATTTTTTCTCCAAAGCCCAGAGATTCTAGAGTAACCCTGAGGAATTCCAATTAATGTGATTGAAGGCTTTCTCTGTGTCTATTTCAGTGAAAACCAATATTAATTTGTGGAATTTTGCATGGGATGCTATCATCAAAGCCCTTATGGTATTGTTCCGTGCCTCTTGGCGTGGGACAAAGCCTACCTGATCTGTATGGACCAGGTCTTATAGGATAGTGTTTATACGTTTGCAGAGAATTTTGCATAGTATTTTCAGGTCAGAATTAAATAGAGAGATGGGTCTGTAGCTACCTGGGTCTTCGTGGTGAATATCTGGTTTTAGTAAAACTGCTATGTGAGCTTCCTGCATCAATGGGGATAGATTATGGTTTTCGTCTAGGGTGTGGAAAAGTGAGAGTAAGTGAGGTGCTAAGAAAGCTTTGTAAGTTTTGTAATAAGAGTTTGGGCTTTTCCCTTGGGGCAAGTTGTCAATGGCTTTCAGGATTTCAGCTAGTGTCATTGGAGCTTCCAGTGTTTCTTTTTGGGTAGGGCTTAGTCTGTTTAATTGGGCTCCTTTTAAATATTCTTTCATTAGTTTAATATGGGTAGGAGAAGGATCTTCGGGAAGATTGTAGAGTTGTTTGTAGAAGGTGCTGAATTGATCTGCTATTTTATTGCTATCATGTACTGCAGGGCCATCTTTCGACTTTAATTTATATATATGTCTTGATTGTTTTCTTTCTGAGAGCTCTCACCAGCATCGTGTCTGCGCGATTCCCTTCATGAAAGAACATTTTTTTTAGAAAGAGGGTTTTCCTTTGGGCTTCTTTTGTGAGAAGGGAGTTTAAGTCTAAGGCTATCTGGACTATATATTCCCCTCTTATTACTGTGTTGTGGGCGTTCCATAAGGTAAGGGCATTTTGTAGAAAGTATTCCTGTATTTTTTGGGTGATTTTTTCTTGTGTGGAGATGTGTCTTAGTAGTGATTCATCCAGTCTCCAAATGAAAGGAGCTATGGGACATTCTAGCCGCTCCATAGACAGGATGATTAATGAGTGGTTTGACCATGCTGTTGGGCAAATGTCAGAATCCTTAGTTTGACTCAGGCTTAATTTGTCTAGGAATATTAATCAATACGGGTATATTGGGACCAAGGGGTTGGAGTAGAAAGAATAGTTTCGTTGGGTGGGGTGTTGGAGTCTCCAAATGTCTACAATACCCATGTGTTTAAGGAATTTTAAAATTATGTTTGGGGGTCTGGAGGAGGGATTTGGCTTTGTGGATGTAGAATCTAGTTTTGGGTCTAATATAACATTAAAGTCTCCTCCTATGATCAGGGATCCTTTTCTATGTTCTGTTACTAGGGAGGATAATAACTCTTCTGGTGCTAGGTGCATACATGTTTACCAGGATTACTGGTCTTTGAAATAGTAAGCCTTCAAGAATCAGAATCCTACCCTCATTGTCTGTTATTTGTTAATCAGTTTTAACATTATATCTTTGTGGAACAAGATGCCAACTCCATTCTTTTTAGTATTTGTGGAATTGAAAAAGCCGATGGGGTGAGTCCTGGAAGTAAATTTAGGTTCAGCTCTGTTTAGGAAGTGGGTTTCTTGCACGAATACTACTAAGTTTTCATTTTTCTTGAACCATTTTAAGGCTATTGACCTTAGTGTTTTGTGAGGAAAAAATGTATCGTTTTATGTGCCACATTTAGGATATGTGGGGTATTGTGTGTTGTGAGGGCATCTCTTACCCTTTAGTCCTTGTTTGTTAAGTCTCAGCGGTTTCCTCCTCTCTCGTGAAAAGAAATAGGGAAAGACAGGCGTTGGAAGAGAGTGGTACAGGTATACTTTGGTATTCGATCTGATTGAACAAATAAACATTTATATATAACAATTAACAAGTGAAACTGCAACAGTTAAAAATAACAAAATCTTTGTTCCTACTAAGGAAAAAGAAAAGGAACCACACTTTTTACGGTTGTGTGGTAGTATTGAGGGGTTGAATATCAATTGATGTTGCTACTCCTGGAAAGTTAAGGTGTTTCAAAGTTGGTCTAGGTTTTTTTGAGGAATGGGTGAATGGTTGTTTTTTAAGCAAAGGGTTGCAGTGGTATTAAACGTTTCAGTCATAAGGTTTGAGTCCCAAAGTCAGGGAGAAGTAGAAATACTTTTGACAATTTTCATCTGTGTCTGACAGTCTCAAGGAGGAATTTCTTGGTCTTGTGTTGTTTTTGTCTTGGTCGGCGGTTGATTTTTTCGTTTTCTTAATACTGTGGTCCATTTAGTGCGTTAAGGCCTAGGCTTTTGTGTAGCGGATGGTCTATGTTCTTCTGATAAAGAAGGTATGGAGGGCATGGAGATGTTTAGGTTTGAGCAGAATACCTCTATGTCATTGGGGCCTTTGTAGGTGTAGGTTTTGTTCTCTTTGATGACCTTTTGGGAGAACTAGAAGCCCCAGTGGTAAGGGATGCCTAGGTCTTTTAAGTGAAGAGTCAAATATCTGGTTTCCTTTCTCTTGACTAATGTCAACTGAGGTTTGCAAAGATCTGAAATTCATTGCCCTCAAAATTGATTGGCGATTTGTTTCCTGGAGGCAGACAGAATCTTTTCTTTGTCTGTAAACCTATGAAATTTTACTATTATGTCTTGTGGTGGTTCGGTTGGAGATGGCTGAGATTGGAGGGCTCTGTCCAATAAAATGGGAGTAGGTTCCTTGACGTTTAATATGAAGTCAAAGAGGTGTTGGAGATAAGTAGTAATTTGCTGTGATGTGTTGGTTTCAGTAGCACCTCTGATCCTCAGGTTTTGTCTTCTGTTTCTGTTGTCAAGATCCTCCATGTGAGTCTGTATTTGGAAGATGGCTTTATTCTGTTGTTCAATTGCTAATGCCATGGAATCTGTTTGGGAGGATTAATCCTCTGTACGTTCTTCAATCTGGAGTACTCGTTGGCCTAAATCTGCTACATCTCTTTTTACCTCTGTGAGACTGTCTTTTATGAGTTGGCTCACTTGTACCATGAAGGTCTTGAAATCTTCTTTTGATGATAGTAAGGGTAAGTCAGCTTTTGTTATGGGACTGCCATTGTTTTGTTGCGAGGGTGTCACTGCGCATTCATCTGGATCAGTGGATGCTGTAGGATAGGGGGAGGTTGTTGCTGTTTCGATTGCTTTAAAGTATGAGTCTGGCTTGGGATGCCTTCTAGAAGACATTGTAGTTATGTATTTTCCTTTGCACTGATGGAGTTGCACTTTACCAAATAAAAACTTTTGTAGAGTATTTATGTGGAAAGGAAATTATTGTTTTGTAAGTCCCTTGTTTAAATGTTCAGGACAGTTCTAGTTAATATGGTAATATATACATAGCTAGCTCGATCTGTCTGATCCTTAATGTGGAAGATCTGACAAATCTATCCCTTGTTTTTGCCAGGTGTTATCTACATGCTGCCACTTTGCGATGGAATTATAATCCCTTATTTCCCTTGCTTATGCCAGTGTTAATCTATGCCTGTGATTTCTCATTTGCTGCAGTGCATGTTAAAGTTGTGAAACTGTTTTGGTTGAGTATGATGCAGCATGCAGTCTGTGTTATTGAGAGAGAGGGTTGTGGGCCACGTGTGCTTGAATAGAGGCCGTTATTAAGCGGGGTTACTTTTATTTGTGCAGGGTTACGTTCGGTTACGAAGCCAGTCTCATCCGGACTGTGGCTGCATGTATTATACTCACTGTCCCTCTGCGCTTGTGATCTAAGGCGAGCAGTCTGTCAGGTGCGGTGCGTAGCTGGAGTAGGCCGCAGCCTAAATAGCGCTTTGTGTCGTAGCTGGTAAAGTCAAAACTGCTCGTTTAGTACAGTGGGGAATCTCCGATGTTCGGACTCATTTAAGTCCGTTTTATAGGGTCCTTCACTCCTATTGATTTTTTTAGACACAATGCTTTTGCACACTTAATAGACTACATTATAGTGTAAATATAACTTTAATATGCACTCACTTTATTGCTATATTTACTTTATTGCGGTGGTCTGAAACCTAACCCACAATACCTCTGAGGTATGCCTGTATTCTTAATTAGTTTATCAGATTGCTTTATTTTATCCCAGGTATTCTTGAGGTTCCCCACAATGTTCATCTTCACCACATTTAATAGACGTTTATTCCACAAATCATCCTTTCTGTAAAAAGTGCTTCTGTTAATTACTTTTGAACCTACTACCCTTCAACCTGAGATTATGACCCTTTGTTCTCATGTTTTCGTAAAATATGTTTAGATGCTTGCAGACTTAGCCTGATATTATGACCCTTTGTTCAGGTGTTTTTGTAACAGATGCTTGCAGACTAAGCTTTATTAAAAGGACAGCCTGGTCTAAATAAAACTTTCATGATTCAAGTAGGGCTTGCAATTTTAAACAACCTTCTAATTTACTTTTATTATTATCAAATTTTCTTTGTTCTCTTGCTATTGTTTTTTGAAAGCTAAACCTAGGTAGGCTCATATGCTAATTCTTAAGCCCTTGAAGGCCGCCTCTTATCTCAGTGCATTTTGACACATGTGTCATATAGATAACAGTTAAGATTTAGGTACATTACTGATCAGGCACTACAGCCTGCGTAACATTCCTGCCAAAAGTAGTCACACTGATGAGAAAAAGCTGCCTTACAAATCTGCTTAATAGAAGACTCATTACGAAAGGCGCAAGAAGTATTAACTGCTCTAGTGGAATGAGCATTAAGAGGCTCAGGGGTAATCTTCTCTTCAACCAGGTACACCTTGCAAATCAAGGCCTTAAACCAATCAACTAGGATAACTGTTGTAGCTTTCTGACCCCCAGCAAGGTCAGGAAAAAGAAGAAGAAAGCCTAAAATGCTTTGTGTCTTCCAGGTAACATGTTAATGCTCTCACAACATCCGGGTTGTGAAGATGTCATAAATTAGGAGCTAGATATAAAGAGAGAATTACAATTTTCTGATTAATCGTATCTAAAGATGCTACTTTATGAAACAGGAATAATTGGTTTGAAGGACAGCCTTATCCTGATGAAAAATCAGGTAAGGATTACAAGTTAGAGCTGAAACCCCAGAAATTCTCCTGGCTGAAGAAATAGAACAATTAAGGATAACAGATGAAGGTCTAGACCATGCATTGGTTCAAAAGAAGCATCCTGAAGGACCCTTAAAACCAAATTAAGATTCTACAGAGGAGAAACTGGTTTAATGACTGAACAAAGTTCTAAACATCAGAAAGCTTGTCTTGTGATAAAAAATACATAAAGCCGATATCTGACCCTTAAGAGAACTGACTGATAATCCGTTTTCCTCAGACCATACTGTAAAAACTGTAGCACACTAGGAATTCAAAAGGAATTCAAGAGGAATCCCTTAGCATTGCACCAGAATATAAAGGGTTTTCAAACCTTGTGATGTGTTCACCTGGAAACAGGCTTTCCGTGCTGAATCAGAGTATCAATAACCTTATCAGATAGCCCTCTTTGGTCCAGCACTATGTGTTCAATCACCATGCCATCAAACTTAGTGCTTTGAGATCCTGATGAAAGAAAGGGTCTTGTAAAAGAAGGTCCTGTCTAGGAGAAAGTAGCGAAGGCAGACAAGAGAACATTTGAATTACATCTGCATGCCAAGTCCTGTGACGATACGCTAGAGCAAACAGAATGACTGAAGCTCATTCTTGTTTGATCCTGACTATCACTCTGGATTGCAACACAAAGGGAGGAAAGATGAAAGTCAAATTGAATGACCAAAGAACCACTAAGGCATCTGTTTAATTTCATTCCCCTGGGTGAATACAGTGGTGGCTCAGAAAGTCCACCTCCCAATTGTTCACTCCTGGGATGTGAATAGCTGGGATCATGCAGTGATTGCGTTCTGTCCAAGTGAAAATGCAGGCTACTTCCTTCATTGCCAGGGAGCTGGAAGTTCCATCTTGGTGATTGATGTAAGGCACTGCTGTGACACTACCTGACTAAAGCCCTGAAGATCACATGGAGTTCCAGAATGTTTACTGGTAACCTCAATCCCAGAGGACACTAAACTCCTTGTGCTCTATGGGACCCCCAGACAACACCCTGTCAGACTGGCGTCCATTGTGATCACCACCCACGTTGGCCGGAGAAAGGAGTCCCCCTGAATAAAGGATTGGTGAGACTTATCTTGTAGTTCAGGAATGTCTGAGGCAGATCCCCGTAATCTCCATTCCACTACTGCAACACCCTTAATTGGAGAGGTAGCAAATGGTATCTGGCCAAAGGAACTGAGTCTGGATCAGCTACCAAGTGGCCCAGTTCAATATATTATATACTGAAGAAAGATAATAAAATTATAGAAGGGCATGAGCCCTTACAGCTTAACTCTGTGTTGTTCTGTTAGAGAGTCTCATTGTACTTGAATAAATAATGGACCCAGGGAAGAATATATAGGTCTGAGGAATTAAGGTGCCCTTTATTAGGTTGATTTTTAAACTCTGATTTTGAAGCAGTTGAAAAATCTTTTGTGTATGATACTTCAACAACTGGAAGGTGGGTGCCTGTACCAGAATATTGTCTAGGTACGGAGCCCTAAGCTTGCACCATCATAAAGACTCTGGGCACAGTTTTCAGACCAAAAGGAAGCTCCACGAACTGATAATGCCTGTTTAAGAAGGCAAATCTCAGGAACCTGACATGATGCATTTGAATAGGGATATGTAAATAGGCATGTTTTAAGTTGCTGGTAGACATAAACTGACCTTCCTGTACTCAAAGAAGAATAGTGTAAATTGTCTCCATCTTGAAAGTTGGTACTTTCAGCAATTTATTTTAGGTTTTGAGATCAAAGATAGGCAAAAAGGTACCTTATTTCTTTGATACTATGAGAAGGTTAGAATAGAACCCCTGGTACATTTCCAAAACTGGAACTGCAGCAGTCACTCACACTGTTTTCTTGACTTTAACACAAACCAGAATTGCTTTGGCATTTTAGGAATCTTGAGAAAGAAGTAATCTTCCTAAAGAAGGTTTTGATCAAAACCCTATTTGGTACCCTAAACCCCAAATTTCTTGAACTGACAGGCTTTCTGAAAAGGGTTCAGTCTGCCCCACCAGAACCTTGTCTGGCCTGGGTTCCGCACCTTCAGGTAGACCTTTAAGCAGGAGTGGGTTTGTTGTATTGTTTGGACCAGGAAGAGATAGGCTTCCAAGAAACTTTAGAGACCTCTATCCTCTGGGTTGATATGGAGGAAGTCTTTTGTTTCATAGACTAACAAAAGAGGAGAGACATAGACTACTCAGTGAGTGGCTTGCATAAGTGAACATGGGGACACACCAACACATTCTAACATATAAACTATAACTGAGAAGGGGTTAAACCATCTTTAAATTGCCCCTTCGGGGGTCAACATATTATCAGAGACTTGAGCTATACCAGTTTGTTCCTAGTTAGTGTAGGATAATAAGGATATAAGCGAGTATCTATAGATAGGAGCACAGCACAGAACACAATATGAAGCCACCCAGATGGCCAACCCATGTGGGGAACATAGAATAGCAAGAAACTATAGATTTCCATTCTTTTCAAACATCCAATATTAAAATACATAATGTGACATTGTATATGAAGCACAGCATATAATTGGACTTTTTTTGCAGAGACAACATTCACAACTCAAAACAGGCACAGAACAATGTGACTGCCACCTCTATCAATGTCATGACTAAGGAATTATCGAAAGCCACTTTTTACCCTGAACACAGGGGGCTTATAATGCATTTTTGTATGGGAAGGAGATGCATACATTACAAAGTGCACAATGATCTCACTCACGTTTTTTTCTCGCAAACTAAAAGATGGTGCTGTTGTGACAAAATATGCAAAATACTTAAAACCCTAATAAAAAAACACATGCTAGAGGCAACTGTAAGATTTTATATGCAGAAAATATTCAAATGTGTGCATGATGCATGTTTTAATTTTTAAAGTGTGCCCCCTGCTCACAGCAAAGTTTCTCTTTCCAGCAAACTTCATTCCTTTCTATAGGAGACATCTTGCCACTCACAGGAACTGCCCCTTTTGAAAAGATTATTCCACTGGGCAGCCCCTGCGAGGGTCGGCATTAAAAAACACCTCAGTACTGGCACAGTTCAGATAATCGGTCCCTAAGAGCCTGTAAGAGGCTTGAAACATTGCTTTTATTTCTTTGGAGCCTATTGCAATTATGATATAAAGGTTAAGTTTTAAAGTTGAAAATCTATATATATTTTTTAACCTGCTCAGCTTAACATTCCAATGACAAGATTAGTGTAAATGAAAATCAGATCCTGCTACATAAAGCTATCTGGCCTTCCTAGGAAATGTGCCTAATTATTTACTAGCTTGTGAAATCTGCAAAATACTGCTAAGAATATTTACCTCAAGGCCAACTTGATGTTACATTTTAACTAGCTGGGGTTAAAATGCATATCCTCACCTGGGTTCACTAATAAGGGCGCTTATACAGCACAGTTTGGAGTAGTTTTGAACTTCAACCCCATTTGCTATACAGGTATTAAAGGGACAGTAAAGGCAAAAAAAATATTTATGTTTACCTGATAAATGTATTTATTTCATGGTGCTTAGAGTCCACAATCCATTACTCCTGGGAATTACTCTTCCTGGCCACTAGGAGGAGTCAAAGAATCCCAAACTCCAAGAGCTATATAAAACCCCTCCTACCTTACTGGAAATTCGTCTGAAGCAAGAAAGGTAGGAAAAGGAATAAGAGCAAAAAAATAGTAGCCTGGAAAAAAAAATGCCAAAAAAGAAACCATCACAAAAAAACAACAGGTGGCGGACGATCACCACCATGAAATAAATGAATTTATCAGGTAAGCATAAATTATGTTTTCTTTCATATAGGTGGTGAGAGTCCACGATCCATTACTTTTGGGAACTAATACCCAAGCTGTGAAGTCCAGCCAATTTGAATTGATTTGAACAGCCAAAAGGATTTCAGTAGGTCTCATCCTATTGGCTGTTTTGAACAGCCAATAGAATTTCAGAAGCTCTCATCCTACTGGCTGATTTGAATTTGAAGAATCAAATCAGCCAATAGGAATTCAAGGTACGCCATTTTGAAACGGCTACCTTGCATTCAACTTCTGTGTACGGCAGCGACCGTATGAAGAGGACGCTCCACGCAGGATGTCTTCGGCTTCCAGGATGGCTCCGCTCCACGCCGCCGGGATGAAGATAGAAGACGCCCCCGGGATAGATGAAGACCTCGCCACCTGGATGAAAACCTCGCCGCCTGTAAGGAGATGGATGTCTGGACTTCAGAAACCGTGAGTAGATCTTCTGGGGTTAGTGTTAGGGATTTTAAATTTTTTTTTTTTAGATTAGGGCTTAGGGCTTTGGGCTTTGAAAAAGAGCTAAATGCCCTTTAAAGGGCAATGCCCATACAAATGCCCCTTTAGGGGCAATGGGTAGCTTAGGTTAGTTTTTTTTATTTTGGGGGGTTGGTTGGGTGGTGGGTTTTACTGTTGGGGGACTTTTTATTTTTTTTACAGGTAAAAGAGCTGATTTCTTAAAGGCAATGCCCTACAAAAGGCCCTTTTAAGGGCTATTGGTAGTTTATTCTAGGCTAGGGGGTGTTTTTATTTTGGGGGGGCTTTTTTATTTTTATAGGGCTATTAGATTAGGTGTAATTGTTCTCATTTTTGATCATTTCGTTTATTTTTTTGTAATCTTAGTGGTTTTTATTTTTCGTGATTTTAGTGTTAATTATTTTTGGTAAACTTAAATTTTAAAATTCTTCGAAGGATTTGTTGTTTTTTTAGTTGTAATTTAGATTATTTTTTTTTCTTAGTGTTAGGTTTTTTTAAATTTGTAATTTAGATATTTTAATTGGTAGTATTTTTTATTTTATTAGATTAGTTATGTTAGGTTAATTTATAGTTAAATGTTAGGTTTATATTTATTGCACAGTTAAGTTTTTATTTATTTAAATAGAGTTACATTGTTATTTTAATTTAAAGTTTGGTTGGTGTTAGGTTTAGGGGTTAATAGTTTAATTTAGTGTTTTGCGATGTTGGTGGCCGGCGGTTTAGGGGTTAATCGATTTATTTAGTGGCGGAGATGTGGGAGGCCGGAGGTTTAGGGGTTAATAGCTTTATTTAGTGGCAACGATGTCGGAGAGTGGCGGAATAGGGGATAATAACTTTATTATAGTGGCGGCTATGTCGGGGTGCGGGGGAAGAGGGGTTAATATTTTTAAATAGTGTTGGCGATGTGGGTGGGCGGTAGATTAGGGATTAATAACTTTATTGAATAGTCGCAATGTGGGTGGGCGGCAGATTAGGGGTTAATAGGTTTAATATAGTGTTTGCAATGCGGGAGGGTGGCAGTTTAGGGTTAATAGGTAGTTTATGGGTGTTAGTGTACTTTCTTACACTTTAGTTATGAGTTTTGTAAAACATTTTTGTGGCGCAAAACTCATAACTACTGGTCTCAGATGGCGGTATGGATTGTTTCGGTATAGGCTGTAACGCAAGCATTTTAGCCTGAACGCACAACCTGTAATACCGGCACTATGGAAATCCCATGCAAAAACGTCATTATTTTTGAGTGCGGGATTGATGTTGCGTTACAGGCTAAAATGCTTGCGGTATAGCTATACCGACATGACTCCCAATAGCGGCGTTACTGCTTTTACGCTGAAATTGCCATTTTTTCAGCCTTAAAAGCCGCAACTCAAAACTCGTAAACCTAGGTGATTGACAGGAAAAAACAAAAAAAATATGCTGACTACTGCTTGAAGGACTTTCCTACCAAAGGCTACCTGAGAAGAAGTAAAAACATAAAAATGGTAGAATTTAGTAAAAATATGCAAAGAAAACCAATTAGCTGCCTTGCAAATTTGGTCAACTGAAGTCTCATTCTTGAAAGCCCAAGAAGTGGCAACTGATCTAGTAGAATAAGCAGTAATCCGCTTAGGTGGAGGCTGTCCCACCTCTAAGTAAGCTTAATGGATCAAAAGTTTTAACCAAAAAGCCAAAGAAACAGCAGTAATTTTCTGCCCTAGTTTAGAACCAGAAAAATGCACAAACAAACTAGAAGTTTGTCTGATATACTTAGTAGCATTTACATAATACTTCAGGGCTCTAACAACATCCAATTTGTGAAGAAGCCTCTCTGACAAATTCTTTAGATTAGGGCACAAAGAAGGGACAACAATTTTCCGACATATTATCCAAAGACACAAACTTAGGCAAAAAGTCAAAACTGGTTCTTGCCTTATCCTGATGAAAAAAATAGATAAGGAGAATCACAAGAAAGAGCAGATAATTCTGAAACTCTTCTAGCAGAAGAGATTGCCAAAATAAACAAACCCAAGAATGTCAGGAAGATTATGGAACAAAACTGAAAGAGCAGAAATCTGCCCTTTCAAAGAACTGGCAGAAAAGCCCACACCCAAACCATCTGTTAAAATCCTAGGAATTCTAAAAGAATGCCAGTAAAAGCCATGATCCATACACCAAGAAATAAAGGTCTTCCAGACCTTATGATAAATCTTCCTTGTCATAGGCTTATGAGTCACAGCCACAAAATCTGAAAAACCCCTCTGCCTAAGAACGGTTCAATCTCCATGCCATCGGCTTAGAGACTTGAGATCCGGAAGGAAAAAACAGACCCTGAGACAGAAGGTCTGGCTGCAGAGGAAGAGGCCATGGAGGGCAGCTGGAAATGTACTAGATCTGCATACCAAACCCTGCGAGGCCAAGCTGGAGCAATCAGAACTACTGAAAACCCCTCTTGCCTGATATTGTAAATTACTCTGGGTAGAAGGACAAGACGAGGAAACACATAGACAAGCTGAAAGGACTAGGGAGCTACTAGAGCATCCACAAACTCTGCCTGAGGGTCCTTGGACCTTGCAGAGTACCTGGGAAGTTTGTTGTTTAACCAAGATTCCATCAAATCTATCTCTGGGAGTCCTCAAAGACCGACAATATGATTGAAAACACCCTCTGGAGAGACCATTTCCCTGGATGCAGAGACTGATTACTGATAAATTCTGTTTCCCAGTTGTTCACTCGTGGAATATAAATTGCAAAAATCAGACAACTGGTTTCTGCATATAAAAGGATTTGAGGCACTTTCCTCATGGCTAGGGAACTGTGAGTACTCCCCTGATGATTGAGATAGGACATTAAAGTAACATTGTCTGATTGAAATGGAGATGAGACTCCCTTTTCAACTGGACCAACTCTGAAAAGCCTTTAAAAGAGCACAGAGTTCTAAAACATTTATTGGTAACCTTGCCTCCTGAGGAGCCCAACTCCCCTGTGTCCTCAAAGACGGCCTTGTAACTTGTAGGATTTGCATCTGTTGTGTTCAAAGTCCAGATAGGATGAGAAAAAGAAGCCACCTGCATAATAAGCTGATGATCCAGCCACCAAGACAGGGACTGTCCCATTCTGTGATCCAGAAAAGTCTCTTGAGACTTTGCAGTATGATCCCTGCAATATTGGCAAAGCATTCAAATCTGAAGAGGCCTAATGTGAAAATGAGCAAATGGAATTGCATCCAATGCAGAAATCATGAGACTTAATACATCTATACAAAGAGCAAATAAGGGAAAAGAAAGAAACTGAAGGGTTATATAGGCTGTAACTAGCTTCAGCCTTCCCACATGTTGAAAAAAGTCTCATGGAAACTGAATCTATTTGTACCCCCAGAAAAGTAACCTTGGTTTAAGGAACAAAAGAACAAACCTTAGAAACGTATAATGTTCCCTGTGATTTGAAACATGAAGATAAACATCCTTTAAATCTATTGTGGACATAAACTTACCTTGTTGAACAAAAGGCAGAATAGACTGAATAGTCTCCATTTTGAAAGTAGGAACTTTGCTCAGGCTTTTATATATCCAAAATTGGTCTGAAAGTTCCCTCCTTCTTTGGAACAATGAAGAGTTTTAAATAAATTCCATCCCTTGGTCCAACAATGGAACAGGAACAATTACTCCTATAGATTCTAGATCTGAAACTGACTGAAATATAGTTTATCAGGGTTACTGGATAGGCTTCAGAACAAGGTCTCACAGAGGAAGTTTTATTCTGTCAAATGTTCCAAAGGATCCTTTGAAGGCTCAAGCCTTTTTTAGAACCCAGGGATCATGAACAGACTGAAACCAGGCTTCATGAAAAAGGCACAACCTGCCCCCTACCAGAGCTTCTGGGTCGAGGGCCGCACCTTCATGAAGACTTTTTTGGACTATTTAAGCCTGTTCCAGTTAGAACTTGCCTTCCAGGTGGGGCCAGAGGGACCTTGCTCTTGAGATGAGGAATAAGATTTTTGTTCCCTGTTCTGACAAAATGAACGGAAATTATTAAAAACTTTAGATTTACCCTTGGACATCTGGTCCTGAGGAAGGAAAGCTCCGTTACCGCGAGTCACAGTAGAAAAAATTGAATCCAAATCAAAACTAAACAATTTGTTTTCCCCTGTTAAGAATAAGATAAGTCTGGATTTAGACACCATATCAGCAGACTAAGGGGTCAATTTATAAAATGTCGGGCAGACATGATTTGCTGTACGCTGTCGGCATTTATCATTGCACAAGCATTTCTGGTGAAATGCTTGTGCAATGCCACCCCTGCACATTTGCGGCCAATAGGCTGCTGCAGGGGGTGTTAATCTCCTCAGAGGTGGCGTATGAGTTAAGGAGCAGCGGTCTAACCATAAAACTCTTCTGCAAAGAACCAAATACATACTCTTAGCATTAATCTTAATTATGTCAAAAATTGCATTACACATGAAAGCATTAGCACATTTAAGCAATTCCAACACGTTTAAAAAAATATTTACTAGCAGAATCATCAGAAAACTGCTCAGAAATACTATTTAACCAACTGGAAGAAGCAGTAGTCACACCAGCAATAGAGACTGCTGGCCTAAATAAATAACCTGCTTGCATAAAAGCCCTTCTATGGAAGGATTCTAACTTCCTATCTAAAAGGTCTTTATAGGAAGACCTACCTTTCAAAGGAAAGTAGTATGCTTAGCTAAGGTAGAAATGGCTCCATCCACTTTAGGTAATGTTTCCCAGAGTTCAATATTAGAAGAAGGTAAAGGATACTTAACCTTGCAGAATAATTAAAGGGACTACCAGGCTTAAACCATTCCCTAGAGACTATGACAGAGATTGTGTCAGGGAAAACCTCAGAGGACTTAACTATGGGTCTATAAATGAAACCTAAACAATTTACAGACTTGTCCTCAGCTACTTTAGGATATTTAACCTCTAAAATTAAGCAATCTCCTTTAAAAGAGAACGAATATGATCAACTTTAAACAAAAAAAGGATGACTGTTTCCTGATCAGAGGTAGACCCCTGATCATCAGAGAAAAGCTCTCCTTTTGAAGACTCAGTAGCAGGCTCAAAAGTTAGTAGAATGAAAATTATAAACTAACCTCTTACGCTTACTTGAAGGAGGAATAGCTACCAACATTTTAGATACTGTTGAACGGATTAAGTCCTTAAAGTGAAGGTAAACTGATGAATGAAAGCCAGGTTTTTAAAAATACTATTAAAAACAGGGGCACTTTCATTCATCACAGTTTAGAAAGCAGCCGTTTTGATTAAAAACTTACTGTTGTTCTTTTCACAGCCAGAGCAGCTTCCCCCACCCGGAGATCCTCTCTTCACACGTCAGAAATGACTAATCCTGCTTCCTTCAATCACGGCATGGCCTCAGGCAATGACTCCCCTGGGGGGAAAGCTGTGATTGGAGGAAAATCGGATTAGTCATTGACAGGGCGCCACTAGAAATTTTGGGGCCCCTGACTTAACCATTGATCAGCCCCCCCCCCTTTGACATGTGCAATTTTTGACCAAGTGCCTAAAACGTATATGCACTTTATTCTTAAGTGTAGTCAAACTTGGAAATGTTGTAAAGGTAGTAACACTCAAACACAGAAACACACAGACACACTCATACACTGAACACACACTTACACATAAGAATTCACATATAGACACTCTAGCCGACACACAAAGAAACACACAAACACACTCAGACACAGACACCCAAGCAGGCACTCAGCACTTGTTTACATTGACCTGACAAGTAATGAGGTAGACTACAGTTTTGTCAAAAAAGGATATTTACAAAACAAAATATGGAGTTCTGATTATCTTTTTGTCAAGGAAGATGCAAACTAAATGATGACAACAGCATGCAGTGGCTGAAAGGAAGGGCCCTGAACTGCCTAAACAATAATTTAAAGGTTAAATGGTTGATTGGTGACTTCTGGAAAAGTCTCATTAGTCTCAAAGTCTGTAGAAAGTCGTGAATAATCAGTAGTAAGGTCAAAATGTCCTAAAAAGGAACAGACAATGGACACACACACACAAACAAATTCAAACACAAACTTGCACATACACCCAAGGAAACTCTGACAGAGACAGCCTCAGAAAACCCACACAGACATACACACACAGAGAGACAACCACATAAAACACACAAAGACATACATACACACACACCCTCACTGAGACATCCACCGAAAACACTAAAAAACATACACACACTCTCACAAAGTCACCCACAGAAAATGCACAGACATACACACACCCTCACAGAGACACCCACAGAAAACACACAGACATACGCGCACACCCTCACAGAGACATCCACAGAAAACACAGACATACATACATACACACACACACCCACCCTCACAGAGACATCTACAGAAAACACACAAAGACATACACACCCACCATCACAGAGGCATCCAGAGACAAAACACAAAAACATACATACACACCCCCTCACAGAGACACCCATAAAAAAGCACAAAGACATACACACACACCCTCACAGACATCCACAAAAAATGCACAAAGACATACACACCCACCCTCACAGAGAGACCTACAGAAAAATACATACATACTCATAGAAACACAAACAAAAGCACAAAGACATAAACACAGACACCCACAGAAACACTCACAGGAGGTAAATTTTCTGTACATTGCATCCCCTAAAAATGACATGCATGCTAAAAAAAATTGCAGAAATTAAGAGATCACTTTTTAAAGAATCATATTTGTAAATGTGCAAACAAAAATAATTATGTGAATTCTAAATTGTACATTAATGATCTGGGTAGATGGCTAAATGAAGAAAAGTACTTTTGAAAGGTTGACATATGTTTTTTCCCCCCCCATTTACCCCAACCAAGAGCACCACTTCAAATATGGTGTACAAATGTTCCCATCTGTTAGCTGTACTTATGGATTTTGAAAATGCTGTACTCTATATGGTGTTGGTGGAACCATAAGCTGTGGTACTCAGTCTCATACCATTAGATCTGGTTAAATGTAGGATTTAGGCTTGTTTGTATGTATTTCAAAATTAAGTCAGCTGTACAGTACTAAGTTAACCTGTCTCATTTCAAAACACTGAGCAATCTTAGTCTGAGAGTATAACATTTTATGCAGATGTAAAAATCTCCTTGCATCTGGAAAGTCCTTGCATAAAGGGGCAGTAAACTTGAATGTAATTAAAATATATATAAATTTAAAAAAAACGCATATCTGCCAAAAGGGCACCTACCATTTGTGTATTGAGGAGGAAATATTTCTGCATGGCTTTTAATATAGAATTTCTACAGCATTGTCAAATAATCATAAATACACTGCTGCATATTGCTAAAAAAATGTGTTTTTATGGACCCCAGGCCCCACCATACAACTACTACCACACTGAAGTTACAATTGCCAAAGAAATAAAAAACATTTACTAAGTAAGTCCTACCTCCTCTGCAAATGAAAGTGATCTGCCGTCTAACTCAGGCACACACTGTACAAACTTAAGTGCCAAGTCTGTCTCACACTGTGCATAGTGGTTTAGTGCGCACTCAGAAATACTCTCAAATGCTAATGCTTTACTCCTTGTAATAACATTTCCCACGCTCAATAGCACCCTGCTCTAGTACCCTCTGGTGGCTGCCAAAATGTAAAATAATAGTTGTTCTTGCCTCAGGGGGCCCCCTGACCCATTGGGCCCCTGACAGGAGTCACCCCTGTCACCCCCTGATGGTGGCCCTGGTCATTGATGATGTGTGAAGAGAGGATCTCCGGGTGGGGGAAGCTGCTCTGGCTGTGAAAAGAACAAAGGTAAGTTTTTAATCAAAACGGCTGTGTTCTAAACTTTGATGAATGAAAGTGCCCCTGTTTTTAAAAGTTTTTTTAAAAACCGGGCTTTCATTCATCAAAGTTTACCTTCACTTTAACTCCAGAAGACAAATCTGTAGAAGTCCCCTGTAAGGAACACACAGAAGGACCTTAGAATTAAAAACAGCATTATAATGGTCTGAATGCATTAAAACATTTAAGCATGTGTCACATAAATGAGCTGAGGTAAGACCTTAGACTTTTAACCCAGTTAACACTGGTAGGAAAGTGTTTAGGAAGCCCAGCTTCTAGGGAGGATTTAGGGACAGAATCAGAAGTCTCCCTTATTGCAAAAATCTACAAAGAAAAAGGCATAAATAGTTAAATCCCCAAAGAAGAACTTTTGAGGAAAAAGAGAGGGGGGTCACATGCTCCATATTTAGCAGAGTTGCGTCCGGGTACGTCCTCTGTGTGGGGGGGAAACAGAGAGGATAGGCAAATATCTATTTGAGAATTCTTATACCATCTAGGAGACTCATGCCCTATTTAATAGTAATAGAAAAACGGGAGTTAGAAAAACTAGAAATAAGTATATATGAATAAACCCACTAATATGGCAAATAAGAGAGAAGTATACTTCTTACATAAGTAGACATGTGCAATTCGTTTCGGCTGAATTTTGTTTTTAGCTGAATTTTGGCTGATTCAGAGATTCAAATTAATCCAAATTTCCGAATCGGCACCATAACTAAAATCCCCAAAAATTCCGAAAATGAATAAATCAGTTTCCGAATTTTCTTATCCATTCTTTATTCATATTCTGAATTTTTAATTATTCTAATCTATTCTAAATGCAGGTCCCCAACATCGCCGACACTAACTAAACCTATTAACCCCTAAACCACAGTTCCTCGACATCGCTGACACTAATTAAACCTATGAACCCCTAAACCGCCGTTCCCAAACATCGCCAACACTAACTAAACCTGTTAACCCCTAAACCACAGTTCCCCAACATCGCCGACACTAATTAAACCTATTAACCCCTAAACGGTAGTTCCCTGACATCGCCAACGTTAACTAAACCTATTAACCCCTAAACTGCAGCTCCCCTAGACCGCCGAACCCCCACATCGCCAACACTAACTAAAACTAAATAAACCTATTAACCCCTAAACCACGCCCCCCACATCGCAACAACCTAAATTAAACTATATTAACCCCTAAACCTAACACCCCCTAACTTTAACATAATTAAAATAGACCTAAATTAAAGTTACAATTATTAACTAACTACCTATTTAAAAATAAATACAAACTTACCTGTGAAATAAAAATAAAACCTAAGCTAGCTACAATATAACTATTTACTAACTACCTAGTTAAATTAAATACAAACTTACCTGTGAAATAAAAATAAAAACTAAACTAAAAAAAACACCCCAAAATAAAAAAACTAATCTATAATAAACTACCAAGGGCCCTTAAAAGGGCCTTTTGTAGGGCATTTCCCTAAAGTTAACAGCTCTTTTGCTAAAAAATTACAACAAACACCCCCTAATATTACAAACCCCCAAACCCACAAAATAAAAAAACTATAAAAATCCTAATCTACCCATTGCCCTGAAAATGGCATTTGAATGGGCATTGCCCTTAAAAGGGCATTCAGCTCTTTTTCAGCCCATTAAAATAAAAAAAAGCCATAATCTTAAAAATAAACACCCCCAAAAAAATACCTAACACTAACCCCAAAATCGGTACTCACAGTTGCTGAAGACCTGCAAAAGATCTTTATTCCAGCGGCGAAGCATCTTTATCCAGGCAGATCCATCTGTATCCATCACAGGACTAGCATTTTCTATCTTCATCCCAGCAGAGGCGGAGAGGTCAGTGAATGCATGGAGGCGGAGGTCCAGGCTGAGTTCCATCGGTCCAACGTGGAGGTCCTCTTCATGTGATCGACCGCAGCACACTGAAAATTGAATGCAAGGTACCCCTTTTATGTTGGGCTGAAAAATTCAAATCAGCCAATAGGAATGAGAGCTGCTTAAATCCTATTGGCTGATTTGAACAGCCAATAGGATTTAAGCAGCTCTCATTGCTATTGGCTGATTTGAATTTTTCAGCCAATAGGAATGCAACGGTATCCCAATATAAAAGGGGTACCTTGCATTCAAGCTTCAGTGTGCGGCAGTCGATCGCATGAAGAGGACCTCCACGTCAGACCGATGGAACTCTGCCTGGACCTGCGCACATCCACCAACTCTCTTCCTCCTCCTCTGGGATGAAGAAAGAAGATGCCGGTCCTGCGATGGATACAGATGGATCCACCTGGATGAAGATGCATCGCTGCCGGACTTAAGCAACTGTGAGTACCGATTTTGTGGTTAGTGTTAGGTATTTTTTTGGGGGTGTTTTTTTTTTAGATTAGGGCTTTTTTATTTCAATGGGCCGAAAAAGAGCTGAATGCCCTTTTAAGGGCAATTCCCATACAAATGTCCTTTTCACGGCAATGGGTAGACTTGAGAAAGTCTTATGATAGGACGAAGCGCGTTGATGTGGAACTGAGTACAGCATCAACTATCCTAGGATGGTAACTGCAGTTATCCTACTCTACTCGTCATCAACTCACGCTTAGGTGCACTGCATACGTCACGTACTGAAGAGCAGGCCACCAAGGATTCGGTAAAGACGATGTTTGAGAACAGCAAGGGTAAAACTTCCTTCAACTCCTGTCCAGTAATACTGGTAAGACTTTACTTTTTCTCTTCCTCCTGAAGGTCACAACCTATTCACATAGCGGATCTCCAAACAGTGGTAGAAACAAAGCCGCTTTGTCCGGTAGGATTCAGGAAGAAATTCTCTCACGCTAGAGCCAACATTAAAATAATGGTAGGAGGAAAGCCGTTAGTCTGTTAAGGTTTAGGGAGGAATCCTTTATTCTGCATAAAATCATTCAAAGAGTGCCAAGTAAAAATGTTTATTGGCAATT
The DNA here is from genome assembly GCF_027579735.1 of Bombina bombina. Classification (NCBI taxonomy): domain Eukaryota; kingdom Metazoa; phylum Chordata; class Amphibia; order Anura; family Bombinatoridae; genus Bombina; species Bombina bombina. The sequence continues at coordinate 1,239,582,345 of NC_069499.1, forward strand.
GTGGATATCTTTAATTAAGCTGACTTTGCTGACATTTGTTTCTTTATGGTGATACAAGCAGTATTGTAACATTGACATTGTTGGAAATCATTCTCTAGAGTAATCCTTGTTAAACCTATAGGGATCCCTACATGGACGGCTAAAACTGTATTGTCTATCATCCTATATATTTGCGGGGTATCTCAAGTTTTATTTATCAGCTAGTATTGGGAGATGTCCCATCTTTTAAAGTCTTTTTTAAGTGAATATTATTATTTTTTTTAGTAAAGCTTTTTGGAAAATCATTTGTATGTTCAAATCTGTTTTAATTTATTATATGCTATAGATTCCTGTAAGAAAACACACAAATTTTATATCATACACAGTATGTATTATTTTTAGTCTAATTGTCCACTTCCAGCTTTATTTTAGCGTCTCCTCTTTTTTGAGTATTTTGTGTATCTTGTTTATAATCATAACTTTGGAGGTATTAGGACATTTCTGAGGAAGGCTAGGAAGTCCATAAGCTTAAACGCAATCCCTACGTCCCTTTTGTGTAAAATAACTTTAAAGGGCATTGCCCATTCAAATGCTCTTTTCGGGGCAATGGGTAGATTAGGTTTATTTTTATTTTGTAGGTTTGGGGGCTGGGGGTTTTTAATGTTAGGGATGTTTGTTTTCATTTTTTTTGCAAAAGAGCTGTTAACTTTAGGGCAATGCCCTACAAAACAGAATTTATGTTTACCTGATAAATTACTTTCTCCAACGGTGTGTCCGGTCCACGGCGTCATCCTTACTTGTGGGATATTCTCTTCCCCAACAGGAAATGGCAAAGAGCCCAGCAAAGCTGGTCACATGATCCCTCCTAGGCTCCGCCTACCCCAGTCATTCGACCGACGTTAAGGAGGAATATTTGCATAGGAGAAACCATATGTTACCGTGGTGACTGTAGTTAAAGAAAATAGATTATCAGACCTGATTAAAAAAACCAGGGCGGGCCGTGGACCGGACACACCGTTGGAGAAAGTAATTTATCAGGTAAACATAAATTCTGTTTTCTCCAACATAGGTGTGTCCGGTCCACGGCGTCATCCTTACTTGTGGGAACCAATACCAAAGCTTTAGGACACGGATGAAGGGAGGGAGCAAATCAGGTCACCTAAATGGAAGGCACCACGGCTTGCAAAACCTTTCTCCCAAAAATAGCCTCAGAAGAAGCAAAAGTATCAAATTTGTAAAATTTAGAAAAAGTGTGCAGTGAAGACCAAGTCGCTGCCTTACATATCTGATCAACAGAAGCCTCGTTCTTGAAGGCCCATGTGGAAGCCACAGCCCTAGTGGAGTGAGCTGTGATTCTTTCAGGAGGCTGCCGTCCGGCAGTCTCATAAGCCAATCGGATAATGCTTTTAATCCAGAAGGAGAGAGAGGTAGAAGTTGCTTTTTGACCTCTCCGTTTACCAGAATAAACAACAAACAAAGACAAAGTTTGTCTGAAATCCTTAGTAGCTGCTAAGTAAAATTTGAGAGCACGAACTACATCCAAGTTGTGCAACAAACGTTCCTTCTTTGAAACTGGATTAGGACACAAAGAAGGCACAACTATCTCCTGGTTAATGTTTTTGTTAGAAACAACTTTTGGAAGAAAACCAGGTTTAGTACGCAAAACCACCTTATCTGCATGGAACACCAGATAAGGAGAAGAACACTGCAGAGCAGATAATTCTGAAACTCTTCTAGCAGAAGAAATTGCAACCAAAAACAAAACTTTCCAAGATAATAACTTAATATCAACGGAATGTAAGGGTTCAAACGGAACCCCCTGAAGAACTGAAAGAACTAGGTTGAGACTCCAAGGAGGAGTCAAAATTTTGTAAACAGGCTTGATTCTAACCAGAGCCTGAACAAAGGCTAGAACATCTGGCACAGCTGCCAGCTTTTTGTGAAGTAACACAGACAAGGCAGAAATCTGTCCCATCAAGGAACTTGCAGATAATCCTTTTTCCAATCCTTCTCGAAGGAAGGATAGACTCTTAGGAATCTTAACCTTGTCCCAAGGGAATCCTGCAGATTCACACCAACAGATATACCAAATTATGTGGTAATTTTTCTGGTTACAGGCTTTCAGGCCTGAACAAGAGTATTAATAACAGAATCTGAGAACCCTCGCTTTGATAAGATCAAGCGTTCAATCTCCAAGCAGTCAGCTGGAGTGGGTCGAACGGACCTAGAACAAGAAGGTCTCGTCTCAAAGGTAGCTTCCATGGTGGAGCCGATGACATATTCACCAGATCTGCATACCAAGTCCTGCGTGGCCACGCAGGAGCTATCAAAATCACCGACGCCCTCTCCTGATTGATCCTGGCTACCAGCCTGGGGATGAGAGGAAACGGCGGGAACACATAAGCTAGTTTGAAGGTCCAAGGTGCTACTAGTGCATCCACTAGAGCCGCCTTGGGATCCCTAGATCTGTACCCGTAGTAAGGAACTCTGAAGTTCTGACGAGAGGCCATCAGATCCATGTCTGGAATGCCCCACGGTTGAGTGACTTGGGCAAAGATTTCCGGATGGAGTTCCCACTCCCCCGGATGCAATGTCTGACGACTCAGAAAATCCGCTTCCCAATTTTCCACTCCTGGGATGTGGATAGCAGACAGGTGGCAGGAGTGAGACTCCGCCCATAGAATGATTTTGGTCACTTCTTCCATCGCTAGGGAACTCCTTGTTCCCCCCTGATGGTTGATGTATGAACTTGGCCCTCGCTAGCTGAGGCCAAGCTTTGAGAGCATTGAATATCGCTCTCAGTTCCAGAATATTTATCGGTAGAAGAGATTCTACCCGAGACCAAAGACCCTGAGCTTTCAGGGATCCCCAGACCGCGCCCCAGCCCATCAGACTGGCGTCGGTCGTGACAATGACCCACTCTGGTCTGCGGAAGGTCATCCCTTGTGACAGGTTGTCCAGGGACAGCCACCAACGGAATGAGTCTCTGGTCCTCTGATTTACTTGTATCTTCGGAGACAAGTCTGAATAGTCCCCATTCCACTGACTGAGCATGAACAGTTGTAATGGTCTTAGATGAATGCGCACAAAAGGAACTATGTCCATTGCCGCTACCATCAAACCTATCACTTCCATGCACTGCGCTATGGAAGGAAGAGGAACGGAATGAAGTATCCGACAAGAGTCTAGAAGTTTTGTTTTTCTGGCTTCTGTCAGAAAAATCCTCATTTCTAAGGAGTCTATTATAGTTCCCAAGAAGGGAACCCTCGTTGACGGAGATAGAGAACTCTTTTCCACGTTCACTTTCCATCCGTGAGATCTGAGAAAGGCCAGGACAATGTCCGTGTGAGCCTTTACTTGAGGAAGGGACGACGCTCGAATCAGAATGTCGTCCAAGTAAGGTACTACAGCAATGCCCCTTGGTCTTAGCACCGCCAGAAGGGACCCTAGTACCTATGAGAAAATCCTAGGAGCAGTGGCTAATCCGAAAGAAAACGCCACGAACTGGAAATGCTTGTCCAGGAATGCAAACCTTAGGAACCGATGATGTTCCTTGTGGATAGGAATATGTAGATACGCATCCTTGAAATCCACCTTGGTCATGAATTGACCTTCCTGGATGGAAGGAAGAAGTGTTCGAATGGTTTCCATCTTGAACGATGGAACCTTGAGAAACTTGTTCAAGATCTTGAGATCTAAGATTGGTCTGAACGTTCCCTCTTTTTTGGGAACTATGAACAGATTGGAGTAGAACCCCATCCCTTGTTCTCCTAATGGAACAGGATGAATCACTCCCATTTTTAGCAGGTCTTCTACCCAATGTAAGAATGCCTGTCTTCTTATGTGGTCTGAAGACAACTGAGACCTGTGGAACCTCCCCCTTGGAGGAAGCCCCTTGAACTCCAGAGAATAACCTTGGGAGACTATTTCTAGCGCCCAAGGATCCAGAACATCTCTTGCCCCAGCCTGAGCGAAGAGAGAGAGTCTGCCCCCCACCAGATCCGGTCCCGGATCGGGGGCCCGCATTTCATGCTGTCTTGGTAGCAGTGGCAGGTTTCCTGGCCTGCTTTCCTTTGTTCCAGCCTTGCATAGGTCTCCAGGCTGGATTGGCTTGAGAAGTATTACCTTCCTGCTTAGAGGACGTAGCCCTTGGGGCTGATCCGTTTCTGCGAAAGGGACGAAACTTAGGTTTATTTTTGGTCTTGAAAAGACCTATCCTGAGGAAGGGCGTGGCCCTTGCCCCCAGTGATATCAGAGATAATCTCTTTCAAGTCAGGGCCAAAGAGTGTGTTCCCCTTGAAAGGAATGTCAAGCAATTTGTTCTTGGAAGACGCATCCGCTGCCCAAGATTTTAACCAAAGCGCTCTGCGCCACAATAGCAAACCCAGAATTTTTTCGCCGCTAACCTAGCCAATTGCAAGGTGGCGTCTAGGGTGAAAGAATTAGCCAATTTAAGAGCACGAATTCTGTCCATAATCTCCTCATAAGAAGAAGAATTACTAATAATCGCCTTTCCTAGCTCATCAAACTAGAAACACGCGGCTGCAGTGACAGGGACAATGCATGCAATTGGTTGTAGAAGGGAACCTTGCTGAACAAACATCTTTAGCAGACCTTCTAATTTTTTATCCATAGGATCTTGGAAAGCACAACTATCTTCTATGGGTATAGTGGCGCGCTTGTGTAGAGTAGAAACCGCCCCCTCGACCTTGGGGACTGTCTGCCATCAGTCCTTTCTGGGGTCGACTATAGGAAAACAATTTTATAAATATGGGGGGAGGTACTAAAGGTATACCGGGCCTGTCCCATTCTTTACTAACAATGTACGCCACCCGCTTGGATATAGGAAAAGCTTCGGGGGGCCCCAGGGCCTCTAAGAACTTTTCCATTTTACATAGTGGTTCTGGAATGACCAGATAATCACAATCATCCAAATTGGATAACACCTCCTTAAGCAGAGCGCGGAGATGTTCCAACTTAAATTTAAAATTAATCACATCAGGTTCAGCTTGTTGAGAAATGTTTCCTGAATCTGAAATTTCTCCCTCAGACAAAACCTCCCTGGCCCCCTCAGACTGGTGTAGGGGCCCTTCAGAAACCATATCATCAGCGTTCTCATGCTCTACAGAATTTTCTAAAACAGAGCAGTCGCGCTTTCGCTGATAAGTGGGCATATTGGCTAAAATGTTTTTGATAGAATTATCCATTACAGCCGTTAAATGTTGCATAGTAAGGAGTATTGGCGCACTAGATGTACTAGGGGCCTCCTGTATGGGCAAGACTGGTGTAGACGAAGTAGGGGATGATGCAGTACCATGCTTACTCCCCTCACTTGAGGAATCATCTTGGGCATCATTTTTACTAAATTTTTTTATGACATAAAATACATATAGTTAAATGAGAAGGAACCTTGGTTTCCCCACAGTCAGAACACAATCTATCTGGTAGTTCAGACATGTTAAACAGGCATAAACTTGATAACAAAGCACAAAAAACGTTTTAAAATAAAACCGTTACTGTCACTTTAAATTTTAAACTAAACACACTTTATTACTGCAATTGCGAAAAAGTATGAAGGAATTGTTCAAAATTCACCAAAATGTCACCACAGTGTCTTAAAGCCTTAAAAGTATTGCACACCAAATTTGGAAGCTTTAACCCTTAAAATAACGGAACCGGAGCCGTTTTTATATTTAACCCCTTTACAGTCCCTGGAATCTGCTTTGCTGAGACCCAACCAAGCCCAAAGGGGAATACGATACCAAATGATGCCTTCAGAAAGACTTTTCTATGTATCAGAGCTCCACACACATGCAGCTGCATGCCATGCTGTCCTCAAAAACAAGTGCGCCATACCGGCGCGAAAATGAGGCTCTGACTATGATTAGGGAAAGCCCCTAAAGAATAAGGTGTCAAAAACAGTGCCTGCCGATATAATCATATCAAAATACCCAGAATAAATGATTCCTCAAGGCTAAATATGTGTTAATAATGAATCGATTTAGCCCAGAAAAAGTCTACAGTCTTAATAAGCCCTTGTGAAGCCCTTATTTACTATCTTAATAAACATGGCTTACCGGATCCCATAGGGAAAATGACAGCTTCCAGCATTACATCGTCTTGTTAGAATGTGTCATACCTCAAGCAGTAAGAGACTGCACACTGTTCCCCCAACTGAAGTTAATTGCTCTCAACAGTCCTGTGTGGAACAGCCATGGATTTTAGTTACGGTGCTAAAATCATTTTCCTCATACAAACAGAAATCTTCATCTCTTTTCTGTTTCTGAGTAAATAGTACATACCAGCACTATTTTAAAATAACAAACTCTTGATTGAATAATAAAAACTACAGTTAAACACTAAAAAACTCTAAGCCATCTCCGTGGAGATGTTGCCTGTACAACGGCAAAGAGAATGACTGGGGTAGGCGGAGCCTAGGAGGGATCATGTGACCAGCTTTGCTGGGCTCTTTGCCATTTCCTGTTGGGGAAGAGAATATCCCACAAGTAAGGATGACGCCGTGGACCGGACACACCTATGTTGGAGAAAAGGCCCTTTTAAGGGCCCTTGGTAGTTTATTATAGATTAGGTTTTTTTTATTTTCGGGTGTTTTTTTTTTTTTCAAACGGGGTTTTAGAATAGGAATCATTTTTATTGTTTTGGATAATTTCGTTTGTTATTTTTTGTAATGATAGTTTTTTTATTTTTTGTAATTTTAGTCTTTATTATTTTTTGTAATTGTAGTTTTTTTATTTTTAGTAATGTTAGGATTTATTATTTTTTTATAATGTTAGGTTTTATTAGTGTAAGCTTAGGTTTTATTTTTTTTTCACAGGTATGTTTGTATTTATTTTAACTAGGCAGTTAGTAAATAGTTATATTGTAGCTAGCTTAGGTTTTATTTTTATTTCACAGGTAAGTTTGTATTTATTTTTAAATAGGTAGTTAGTTAATAATTGTAACTTTAATTTAGGTCTATTTTAATTATGTTAAAGTTAGGGGGTGTTAGGTTTATGGGTTAATATAGTTTAATTTAGGTTGTTGCAATGTGGGGGGGCGGGGGTTTAGGGGTTAATAGGTTTATTTAGTGTTGGTGATGTGGGTGTACAGCAGTTTAGGGGTTAATAGGTTTATTTAGTTTTAGTTAGTGTTGGCGATGTGGGTGTATAGCGATTTAGGGGTTAATAGGTTTAGTTAGTGTTTGGTGATGTCGGGAAACTGTGGTTTAGGGGTTAATAGGTTTAGTTAGTGTCGGAGATGTAGGGAAACGGCAGTTTAGGGGTTAATAGGTTTAGTTAGTGTCGGCGATGTCAGGGAACTGCGGTTTAGGGGTTAATAGGTTTAGTAAGTGTTGGCGATGTTTGGGAATGGCGGTTTAGGGGTTAATCGGTTTAGTTAGTATCGGCGATGTCTGGGAACTGCGTTTAGGGGTTAATAGTTTAGTTAGAGTCAGCGATGTCAGGGAACTGCAGTTTAGGGGTTAATAGGTTTAGTTAGTGTTGCCGATGTCGAGGAACTGTGGTTTAGGGGTTAATAGGTTTAGTTAGTGTCAGCGATGTGGGGGGGCAGTTGTTTAGGGGTTAATATGTTTAGTTAGTGTTGGTGATGTGGGGGATGGTGGTTTAGGGGTTAATAGCTTTAGTTAGTGTCGGTGATGTGGGTGGCGGCGGTTTTAGATAATTTTGTTTCGGCAATCGACGGCATATTAGTTATGTTAAATAATTTTTTCGGATCCATTCTTTATTCATATGCATTATTCTATTCTAAACTTTAGAAGAATAAATATGAATAAAGAATGGATCCGAAATAACGAACAGATCCAAAAAAATGATTTAACTTAACACATAACTAATTTGCTGCAACAATTTTTTTTTATACTTAACTAAACTAATTTGGCGAAATGAAATTATTTATTTAACTAATGAAACAAAACAAATTTTTTAGCGTTGCACGTCTACATATAAGTTTGGTGGGGGGTGCTCAATGCCCAGAGAGTAAATATCAAAAAGCAGAGCAAGAAAAAAGAAGGCACATGTAGAGCACTCTTATGAGTACAAATGTTCAGTAAGGAAGTAGTGTTTCAAGAGAATCTAAAACATAAATTTTAATAATAAAGTAAAAGATGTGTAGTGCAATAAAAATTAAATTAAAAAGATAAAAAATCCCTACAGCCTTGAGCCTAAGTTCTATTAATGAATACAAGTGTACGTGATCCAACAATTTAGCTACAGAGTCCCCATTGTGTAAGTGCTGTCAAAAATTATACCTAAAAAAAGAGGACATAGTCCTCACTATAATTAATCAATAGTCTACATGTGCCTTCTTTTTTCTTTCTTCCTTCTTCCTATTTAATAGTAAGCCAAAGTGGGTTTGCTAATTAGGACTGACCACCATTTGGATAGTGAGAAACAGCATAAAATCTTTGCTTTCCAGAACTTGTAATTCCCCCCAGATCCCTGATAGACAGGAGTGGATCAAGAGTGTAGAAGAACTCATGTTATTGGAAGGCTATAGGTTTCATAAGAAACAAATTATGGATTTTTTTCATAGTGTTCAGTTTTAATGGGACCAATTCAAATCCTCACAAGTGGATAGGCCTCATCTGAGACCACGTTCTTGAGCTTTGTCATCATCATAACCAATAACCATACCCAAAAGGGTCATAGCTCGGACTCGGGGGCATTGTTAACCAGATGGACTCATTTTCTCTCTTATCTTTCTTTTCCTTACGCCCAGTCTTTCTACTTGAACAGCTCCCTCCTTGTTAAAGAATGTTGATATTAATTAGCCTCTGTTTTGAAAGATGGTTATGAGAAGAAAAAATAACCCCCTACGTTTACCACCAAGGAAAGAAAGAGAACTTATGGAGATCTTTTATTTACGTTTATGTTTTATTTACGTTTAACCTGAGCAAATTTTTTCTGGATTTGTTGTTAAGTTGTTGCCTAAAAATTCAAATAAAGATAAATAAAACATAAAGGGATCTACACTTTTGTAAAAAAAAATTAAACAGCGGCAGCTCATATAATATGTTTTGTGGTTTTAGGGGGTGGGGGTTTGTAATGTTAGGGGGTGTTTGGTTTTATTTTTGTAAAAGAGCTGTTAAGTTTTGGGCAATGCCCTACAAAAGGCCCTTTTAAGGGTCCTTGGTATTTTATTATAGATAAACACCTAGATTACGAGTTTTGCATTAGAAGCTGTGCGGTGCTAACGAGCAGTTTAAGCTCACCGCTCACTTACAGACTGCGCTGGTATTACAGGTTTTTAGAAACCCGGCGTTAACCGCAAAAAAGTGAGCGAAGAGCAAAATTTTGCTCCACATCTCACCTCAATACCAGCGCTGCTTACCTTAGCGGTGAGCTGGCTGAACGTGCTCATGCACGATTTCCCCATAGGAATCAATGGGGGAGAGCTGGCTGAAAAAAACCTAACACCTGCAAAAAAGCAGCTTAAAGCTTCTAACGCAGCCCCATTGGTTCCTATGGGGAAATAAAAGTTATGTCTACACCTAACACCCTAACATGAACCCCGAGTCTAAACACCCCTAATCTTACACTTATTAACCCCTAATCTGCCGTCCCCGACATTGCTGACACCTACATTATATTATTAACCCTTAATCTGCCGCTCCGGATACTGCCGCCACCTACATTATACTTATGAACTCCTAATCTGCTGCCCCTAACATTGCCGACACCTACATTATATTTATTAACCCCTAATCTGCCGCCCCCAATCTCGCCGCAATCTAACTACATTTATTAACCCCTAATCTGCCACCCCCAATGTCGCCACCACTATAATAAAGTTATTAACCCCTAAACCTAAGTCTAACCCTAACCCTAACCCCCCTAACTTAAATATAATTTAAATAAATCTAAATAAAATTACTACAATTAACTAAATAATTCCTATTTAAAACTAAATATTTACCTATAAAATAAACCCTAAATATCTACAATATAACTAATAGTTACACTGTAGCTAGCTTAGGGTTTATTTTTATTTTACAGGCAACTTTGTATTTATTTTAACTAGGTAGAATAGTTATTAAATAGTTATTACCTATTTAATAACTACCTAGTTAAAATAAAGACAAATTTACCTGTAAAATAAAACCTAACCTAAGTTACAATTACACCTAACACTACACTATAATTAAATTAATTACCTAAATTAAATACAATTAATTACAATTAAATAAAATTATCTAAAGTACAAAAAAACAAACACTAAATTACAGAAAATAATAAAGAAATTACAAGATTTTTAAACTAATTACACCTAATCTAATCCCCCTAAAAAAATAAAAAGCCCCCCCAAAATAAAAAAAGCCCTACCCTACGCTAAATTACAAATAACCCTTAAAAGGGCCTTTTGCAGGGCATTGCCCCAAAGTAATCAGCTCTTTTACCTGAAAAAAAATTACAATTCCCCCCCAACATTAAAACCCACCACCCACACAACCAACCCTACTCTAAAACCCACCCAATCCCCCTTAAAAAAACCTAACACTAACCCCCTGAAGATCACCTTACCGGGACATGTCTTCACCCAACCGGGCCGAAGTCCTCAATGAAGCCGGGAGAAGTCTTTATCCAAGCTGGGCGAAGTGGCCCTCCAGACGGGCAGAAGTCTTCATCCAGACAGCATCTTCTATCTTCATCCATCCGGCTCGGAGCGGGTCCATCTTTAAGACATCCGACGTGGAGCTTCCTCTTCTTAAGGTAGAAAAAATCCTATTGGCTGATGCAATCAGCCAATAAGATTGAGCTTACATTATTTTGGCTGTTCCAATCAGCCAATATAATTGGCAATCAGCCAATAGGATTTTTTCTACCTTAATTCCGATTGGCTGATAGAATTCTATCAGCCAATCGGAATTGAAGGGACGCCATCTTGGATGACGTCATTTAAAGGAACCTTCATTCTGTGTTTAGCCGTCGGAAGAAGAGGATGCTCCGCGTCGGATGTCTTGAAGATGAACCCGCTCCGCGTCGGATGGATGAAGATAGAAGATGCTGTCTGGATGAAGACTTCTGCCCGTCTGGAGGACCACTTCGCCCGGCTTGGATGAAGACTTCTCCCGGCTTCGTTGAGGACTTTGGCCCGGTTGGTTGAAGACGTCTCCCGGTAAGGTGATCTTCAGGGGGTTAGTGTTAGGTTTTTTTAAGGGGGGATTGGGTGGGTTTTAGAGTAGGGTTGTTTGTGTGGGTGGTGGGTTTTAATGTTGGGGGGAATTGTAATTTTTTTTGTCAGGTAAAAGAGCTGATTACTTTGGGGCAATGCCCCGCAAAAGGCCCTTTTAAGGGTTATTTGTAATCTAGTGTAGGGTAGGGCTTTTTTATTTGGGGGGGGGCTTTTTTATTTTGTTAGGGGGATTAGATTAGGTGTAATTAGTTTAAAAATCTTGTAATTTCTTTATTATTTTCTGTAATTTAGTGTTTGTTTTTTTTGTACTTTAGATAATTTTATTTAATTGTATTTAATTTAGGTAATTAATTTAATTATAGTCGAGTGTTAGGTGTAATTTTAACTTAGGTTAGGTTTTATTTTACAGGTAAATGTGTCTTTATTTTAACTAGGTAGTTATTAAATAGTTAATAACTATTTAATAAATATTGTACCTAGTTAAAATAAATACAAACTTGCCTGTAAAATAAAAATAAACCATAAGCTAGCTACAATGTAACTATTAGTTATATTGTAGCTAGCTTAAGGTTTATTTTACAGGTAAGTATTTAGTTTTAAATAGGAATAATTTAGTTAATTGTAGTAATTTTATTTAGATTTATTTAAATTATATTTAAGTTAGGGGGTGTTAGGGTTAGACTTAGGTTTATGGTTTAATAACTTTAATATAGTGGCGGCGACATTGGGGGCGGCAGATGACGTGTTAATAAATGTAGGTAGGTGGCGGCGATGTTAGGGCTGGCAGATTAGGGGTTAATAATATTTAAATAGTGTTTGCGATGTGGGAGTGTGGCGGTTTAGGGGTTAATATATTTATTATTATGGCGGCGATGTCCAGTTCGGCAGATTAGGGGTTAAAATATTTATTTTAGTGTTTGCAATATGGGAGGGCCTCTCTTTAGGGGTTAATAGGTAGTTTATGGGTGTTAGTGTACTTTTTAGCACTTTAGTTAAGAGTTTTATGCTATGGCGTTGTAGTGTAAAACTCTTAACTACTGAATTTTAAATGCGGTATCAGTCTTGACAGGAGAGGGTTTACCGCTCACTTTTGGTCAGACTCGTAATACCGGCGCTATGCAAGTCCCATTGAAAATATAGGATACGCAATTGACGTAAGTGGATTTGCGGTATTTTCGAGTCTGGCCAAAAAAGTGAGTGGTACACCTGTACCTGCAAGACTCGTTTTTTTATTTTGGGGTGTTTATTTTTTTTAAAACGGGGTATTAGAATAGGAATAATTTTTATTGTTTTGGATAATTTAGTTTGTTATTTTTTGTAATGGTAGTTTTTTATTTGTTGTAATTTTAGTGTTTATTATTTTTTGTAATTGTAGTTTTAATATTTTAGTAATCTTAGTTTTTTTATTTTTAGTAATGTTAGGTTTAATTATTTTTAGTAATGTTAGGTTTTATAAGTGTAAGCTTAGGTTTTGTTTTTATTTCATAGGTAAGTTTGTATTTATTTTAACTAGGTAGTTAGTAAATAGTTATATTGTAGCTAGCTTAGGTTTTATTTTTATTTCACAGGTAAGTTTGTATTTTTTTAAAATAGGTAGTTCATTAATAATTGTAACTTTAATTTAGGTCTATTCTAATTATGTTAAAGTTAGGGGGTGTTAGGTTTAGGGGTTAATATAGTTTAATATAGGTTGTTGTGATGTGGGTGTACGGCGGTTTAGGGGTTAATAGGTTTATTGAGTGTTTTAGTTAGTGTTGGAGATGTGGGTGTATGGTGATTTAGGGGTTAATAGGTTTAGCTCGTGTTGGCGATGTCGGGGAACTGCGGTTTAGGGGTTAATAGGTTTAGTTAGTGTCGGCGATGTCAGGGAACTGCGGTTTAGGGGTTAATAGGTTTACTTAGTGTCGGCGATGTCGGGGATCTGCGGTTTAGGGGTTAATAGGTTTAGTTAGTGTTGGCAATGTTTGGGAACGGCGGTTTAAAGGTTAATAGGTTTTTTTAAGGTTTTAGTTAGTATCAGCGATGTTGGGGAACTGCAGTTTAGGGGTTAATAGTTGTTTAATTGATAAAACATACCAAAAGTTATTCACATTTAACTATTTTTTTCAATCCTAAAACATTTAGAGGCCCATTTATCAAGCTCCGAATGGAGTTTGAGGGCCAGGCTCGCCAGAAACAGCAGTTATGAAGCAGCAGTTATGAAGCAGCTGCTCCATAACCCTGTCCGCCTGCTCTGATGAGGCGGACAGATATCACCACAATTCAACCCGATCGAGTATGATCGGGTTGATTTACACCCCCTGCTGTCGGACGATTGGTCGCGAGTCTGCAGGGGGCGGCGTTGCACCAGCATCTCACATTCAGCGAGGTCTGTCGGACCTGATCAACACTGTCAGATCAGGTCCGACAGACCTTTGATTAATAGGCCTCCATATGTGAGCAGCTTAATGTAGAAAGAGGTTAATGTACCAAAATTCACCTAAACATCAATCAATTGCCTTGACTCAGTTTGTCACTTTCCAAACCTATCCTAGAAGTTTCATGGATTTTGGTTTACCACAAGGCAAATGAGTGACATTAAGCTTGTTTTTTGGGGAGCTTAATGTGGCTTAACATACAAAATTGAACTTAGATGTTAACTAATTTCCCCAAAACTTCCCACAATACATTAATCTATCTATTCAAACATATTCTGAAAATTTCAAGACAATTGGTAAAACATACCAAAAGTTATTCACATTTAACTATTTATTTACTGTCTTTACATTTCATGTGAACGGCTTAGCGTAAAAAGAACTTAATATACCAAAATGTGCCTAAAAATCTATCAATTGCCTTGAAACTTGGCACAACCTCTGTTTTTCACTTTCGAAGCTTATCCTAGAAGTTTCATGGATTTTGGTTTCCCACAAGGCAAATGGGTGACATTAAGCTTGTTTTTTTGGGAGCTTAATGTGGCTTAACGTATAAAATTGAACTTAGATGTTAACCAATTTCCTCCAAACTTACCACAATACATTTATCTATCTATTCAAACATATTCTGAAAATGTCAGGATATTTGATCAAAAATACCAAAAGTTATTTACATTTAACTATTTTTTTACAATCCTGAACATATGGGGGCCTATTTATCAAAGCATCAATCTCACTGCATTCGTCGGCATCAATACGCTGGCCAGACATTGCTGTTGCGGATCCACATATGTTGCCCTTATTTATAAAAAAAAACGTCAAGAACACGTGCGTCAAGTACGGTGCGATGAGCATTGGACTGTTGTAAACTAATAATCATCGATGTCGTGGTTATTCAGGTTTTTCAAAACTTTATTTATACCATTTCATTACTGTCTATCAACAAGCACATTTCTCTAAAGCTAATCTTTTATTTCTCATCTGTTAATGTCAAAGAAATAGCTTGATTTATACCTGAACAAACAATATCTCATAGAAAGTTGTTTTTATATGTATTTGTTATATGATACTTTCACATAAATTGATGTGTATTTGTATTTGTAGAAGTCATGATATGCTTTTATCTCGTTATTTTTTTTTATAAATTATTATTAATGCTAGAATTTGTACTTGTGTGTATATATATGTGTGTGTGTGTGTGCGTTATGTCATAAATCTTTTGCAAACATATTTACATGTCCCTAAATTCCTTTTTTATGTTCTAAACAATGTTGTCTTTCATATCCCTGTGTTTATTTATACCACTATATGTATATAGTATACATTTATTATTATTCTGAGCAGGAATAATTGCGAATATAACATGTCATCGGAATATCATATGTATTTATTTGCAATAAATGGATATTTTAAGAGCTGGGACAGCTTTCTCTCTGTGCCTGTGTAACCCCTGCTGATTGCAATCTAGTTTAAAAAACCACCCCTACACAGGTGTTATAAAATTGGCTGGCATATAAGATGACATTTCTTAATGAAAATGAAATTCAAGAGAAGGAAGAAATACACTGAAAATAGCATGACAGTAAAGAGGTGATTTTAATTTCTGCTGTATCTGAATCATGACAGTTTAATGCTAGGTGGGCTACCCCTTTGAGATTTCATTTTAAGATTATATTGAATCAAACATCATTTGAATTTTAAAATCATTGTCTAAAATATTACACTGTGTGTCCTAATGTCAGCATCAATGTTTATATTTAATACTAATTACACATATACATACTTTCAAAGTATAATACACAATGTAACAAATGGCACTTACAAGTTCTGATGAGTGATCAATGACACAAGTATCGAGTAATTTTATTCGTTAGTGATACTATACAATTTATATTTAAATTTGATTGGCTGATGTCATAAATCATGTGAATATGCATATCCCAATCAAAAGTGGTGGAAAAATTCACTAGTGTGTGGGTTGTCTAGGTGTATTGTGTCATATTTGGTGTGAAAAGTGTTGCGTCAAATTTGGTGCGAAGTGGAGAGTGTGACTTGTATTACATGACTTAAACATGGTGCATATAGATTTAACCAAAAATAAAAAAAAATAAAAAAAGGAAGTTAGCTAAATTATGTTATGTATTTATTTAATTTTTATCTCTATATCTACTAGTGCACCAAGTTTGGAGCAATAATATTGTCCCCTTGCTTTGTAATGATAGACAAAGATGTAACATAATCCATAAGTAGTAATGTATTTCATTTTTATCCCTATATCTACTAGTGCATCAAAATTGAAGCAATACTTTGCACCAAATTTGGAGCAATAATATTGTTTGATTTAGAAAGAGTATATAATTTTAATAAAGTTTCTAATTTACTTTTATTATCTAATATTATTAATTCTCTTGCCGCATCAAACATAACATTTCTGTGTTTTCAGACTCCCATTGATTTCTATGGCATCAGCAGCCTCAAGGGTAGCGGTTTGAACGATAGGTACGCTGTGTTGGAATAGACGCAAGCGTACCTGTTGAATGTTTGTTAAATTGGAAAAAGGGTCATATAGAGTCGAATGTATTCGAAAAATCTGGGATGACGCAAGCATCGATCTTCGTCGGATTGAGATCGCGAGAGCGTATATTATGTCATACATTTCAACATTTGACGATCTTGACACTTTGATAATTACGGCGGATTCAATTTGCTTCGGATATGATGTGAGATTCTAGCGGATTCCATCGTATTAATAGTTGAAGCTTTGATAAATTGGCTCCTAAATGTTTTAGGATTGTAAAAAAATAGTTACATGTGAATAACTTTTGGTTTGTGGGAAACCAAAATCCATGAAACATCTAGGATAGGTTTAGAAAGTGACAAACTGAGTTTGTGCCAAGTTTCAAGGCAATTGATTGAAGTTTAGATGAATTTTGGTACGTTAAGCTCTTTTTACATTAAGCTGCTCACATTAAGGGGCCCATTTATCAAGCCATCAACCGTAAATACGCTGGAATTCCACAGTGTAATTGTGGAGAGCTTGATCTCCATATTTATCAAAGCCTACAGACTGGCAAAAGTAGAATTTTGTGACGTAACATACGATCCGCCGGTCTCAGTCCGACACAGATCGATGCTTACGTCACTCCAAATGTTCCAAATGCAAATTCGGCACTATCTGAATACTTTTGCTAGTTAACAAAAATCTACCCGGTACGCTCGCCACTATTCCAGCCCAGCGTACCTGGTTTTCATTCCGCCTCCTTGGAGGCGGCGGATGCCATAGGAATCAATGGGAGTCTGAAAGCAGCGAAAGCTCATGTTCGCTGCTGCCTGATATCCCATTGATTCCTATGGGAGAATAAAAGTAACGTTTACACCTAACACCCTAACATGTACCCCGAGTCTAAACACCCCTAATCTGCCGCCCCCTACACCGCCACCACCTACTTTATACTTATTAACCCCTAAACCGCCGCTGCCGGACCCCGCCGCAACTAAATAAACTTATTAACCCCTAAACCGCCACTCCCGGAGCCCACCGCCACCTACATTATGTTATTAACCAAAATCCATGAAACATCTAGGATAGGTTTTGAAAGTGATAAACTGAGTTTGTGCCAAGTTTCAAGGCAATTGATTAATGTTTATGCAAATTTTGGTACATTAAGCTACTCACATTAAATTTTTTAGGATTGTAAAAAAATCGTTAAATGTGAATAACTTTTGGTATGTTTTATCACATTTCCTGAAATTTTCAGAATATGTTTGAATAGATAGTTTAATGTATTGTGAGAAGTTTGGGGGAAATTGGTTCACATCTAAGTTCAATTTTGTACGTTAAGCCACATTAAGCTCCCCAAAAAACAAGCTTAATGTCACTCATTTGCCTTGTGGGAAACCAATATCCATGAAACTTCTAGGATAGGTTTGGAAAGTGACAAACTGAGTTTGTGCCAAGTTTCAAGGCAATTGATAGATGTTTAGGGGAATTTTGGTACATTAAGCTCTTTTTACATTAAGCTGCTCACATTAAATGTTTTAGAATTGTAAAAAAATTGTTAAATGTGAATAACTTTTGGTATGTTTTATCAAATGTCCTGAAATTTTCAGAATATGTTTGAAAAGTTAGATTAATGTATTGTGGTAAGATTGGGGGAAATTGGTTAACATCTAAGTTCAATTTTGTACGTTAAGCCACATTAAGCTCCCCAAAAAACAAGCTTAATGTCACTCATTTGCCTTGTGGGAAACCAAAATCCATGAAACTTCTAGGATAGTGAAAATCTTGGGTTGTGTAAAATTATGCAGCAATTGATTAACATTTGGCCACTTTTTTACTCATTAAGCTACATTAAGCCATTTTCACATTAAATGTTTTAGGATGTCCCAAGAAATGGTTTTCCCCCTGCTCAGTAGTATGATCTGGTATAAGAAATTATCAAGTCAATGCTGTTTTTTTTGTAAACATTTTTGTTTGTATATCAAGAGAGTTTTTTTTAATGTATTAGTTTTTTCTTTATGAAAAGATGTATGATCTTGTGCTGAATAAACATTTTTTTTTACCATACTTATAGAGGAATGTCAGCCAATACAGCTGTTGTAGTTTTTCCTTTCATCCTGAGAGCAATTAAATGTTAGTATCAGCTGTGCACAAACATTAATTTCCTGCTATATTCATTTTAAATTTAATCAGCTTTAACTTAACATTTTTCAAAATCGTTTTTAACATACTTCAAGGGACATTGTACAATAGATTATTATTTGCATAAATGTTTTGTAGATGATCCGTTTATATAGCCCATCTTGTAGTGTTTTTGTAAAAATGTATAGTTTTGCTTATTTTTTTTAATAACACTGTGCAGATTCTTGCTGGCTCCTGTTTATGTTATGTCTTTTCATTTGCAGGGTGGGGGTGGGGGGTCTGCTCTTCTTGTTTTTCCAGCCCCTTTCACTGGGCGTCCCAGCCAAACCTCATCAACAGTGCTAAACTGGGAGCCTCTAAGTACGTTTTTTAAAATGTTTTATACTGGACTTTTAGATCAGCATCTGTGGATATTCTTCTTTATAGTAGTGTCTATTACATGCAGTTGTTGCGGGTAAAGTAATAATTTGGGTATTCCTAGCATTACCCAGGTAAACCTGACATTACCCAAGTGGCTGTGGGTAAAGTCCAATGTAACATAATAAATCTTCTCAGAGTGCATTGAGTCACTGCATTAAACATATATATGATGCATTGCAGTTCACACACCTTCACTATCTGTTTTGCCTCCGCCTGGGTCGTTCAAGGGGGGTGAAGCCCAACTTGTAAATATCATTCTCCAAGGTTGACCTGGGGTGAATGCCAGAAGATTGGCAGGGCGCCTTCCTTGAACACAGTTATATGAAAATTGGTGCATACTTTCCCTTTAAATGGACAAAGAAAAAAAATCAATACTAAAATGCTCTAATGTGATGGAACAGTTTATTTGCGCACTATTACTTGCACTGGGCTATGTTTAACCCTTGCAAAGCTGTTATTACACATAGGACCAGATTACATCCTAATCTGAATCATAAATGTTTTTTGGCTTTACTCTCCCTTTTATTTCCTTCAGATAATAGATTTATGTTAGGAGTTGGACCTAGAATAACATTATTTATGTTGAATAGAGTAAGTGTACAAAGCAACTATAGTGTAAATCTTCCACTCAGGTAGTGGAGTTATTGGACAAGATTACAAATCGCACAATATGGTCTTTTCGCAATCAATTTCCATTGTGCAGGTATTACAAGTCTTGAGAAACCTTTTACGCAACAATCCTTTACGTGCTCGAAGAGCTGAAGTTAACAAAGTTTTTGGGAAAGTACAGTTACACTCATAATAACATTGTCTAATAAAAATTATTTTATAAAAATATTGCACACAAAAGTTACAAGGCTAAAGATAGGAGATCTCTGGTGTTAGAAAAAAAAGCAGACGCAGGGATTTTACATTGACATACATACACATACATAGAAAAACATGGATTTATATGTATAGAGATATGTTTCTCGTATATAAATATAAATAGATATATCAGTCCAAAAATCATCTCATATATAGAGAAATATTTATTTATAAATACATAGAACATATTCCGTTACGAAAACATTTTTGCAAAATTAAATATTCACATTTTCATGTATACTTTTCGTCATGAGCTTTGCACCAACAGATTATGGTTTTAGTGTTTTTTTTTTCTAGTTGTCTTCTCCATTGACTTCTATGGGGGAATAAGTGAACGCGCATGCAATTTGGCTTTTTGGATTACGTGGGTTAACATGCGCAAAATAAGTTATTTTGCAACTTGTAATACCCCAGATGCGAAAAAGCCATAGAGGCCTATCTATCAAAGTGTCAACCGCAAATACTCCAGAATTCCGCATGGTAATTGTTGCGAGATTGATCCAACCTAGTTATCAAAGCCTCAAGACCGGCAAATATTGAAATTTGTGACATAACATACGATCCGCTGGTCTCAATCCGACGCAGATCGATGCTTACATCATTACAGATGTTCCGAATACACATTCGGCTCTATTTGACACTTTTTCCCATTTATCAAACTTTTAACAGGTACGCTCGCGGCTATTCGGATGCATCGTACCTGGTTTTCAATCCACCACCCTTGAGGCCACGGATGCCATAGAAATCAATGGGAGTATGAAAGCACCGAAAGCTTATGTTCGATGCTGCAAAAGAATGAAGCATTGATTTCTATGGTAGAAAAAAAGTTATGTTTACACCTAACACCCTAACATAAACCCCGAGTCTAAACACCCCTAATCCGCCGCTACCTAAATAAACTTATTAACCCCTAAACCTCTGGCCTCCCACATCACCACCACTAACTAAACCTTTTAACCCCTAAACCGTCAGCTCCCCACATCACCAAAAAGTAAATTAAGCTATTAACCCCTAAACCCAACAACCCCTTAACTTTAAATTAAAACTTACCTGTAGAATTAAAATAAACTAATTTTAAACTATTAATTAACCTACCCCAACTATTATACTACAATTAAATTAAACTACCAATTAAATAAAACTAATTACATATTAAAAAAAACTAAGCCTACTAAAATTATTTAAATATACAATGAAACCTTATTAAAAGTACTAAATTACAAAAAACAAACACTAAGTTACCAAAACAAACAAACACTAAATTACTAAAAATAACAAACCAAATTATCAAAAATAAAAAATAATTACACCTAATCTAATAGCCCTATCAAAATAAAAAAGCCCCCCCCCAAAATAAAAAAAAACCCTAGCCTACAATAAACTACCAATGGCCCTTAAACGGGCCTTTTGTGGGGCATTGCCCCAAAGATATCAGCTCTTTTACCTGTAAAAAAAATACAACCCCCCCCAAAAGTAAAACCCACCACCCAATCAGCCAATAGAATGAGAGCTCAAATCCTATTGGCTGATTGGAACAGCCATTAGAATGAGAGCTGTTCAAATCCTATTGGCTGATTTGAACAGCCAAAAGGATTTTAGCAGCTCTCATTCCTATTGGCTGATTGAAATCTTTCAGCCAATAGGAATGCAAGGGATGCCATCTTTGATGACGTCACTTGCATTGAAGTTCCAGTGTACGGCGGCGACCATATGAAGAGGATGCTCCGTGCCGGATGTCTTCAGGATGGATCCGCTCCGTGCAGGATGGATGAAGATAGAAGATGTCGTCTGGATGAAGACTTCTTGCCGCCTGGATGAGGAATTCGCCGGCTGGATGAAGATCGAAGAGGCCGTCTGGATGAGGACTTCTTGCCGCATGGATGATGACTTCGCGGGCTGGATGGATCCTTCAAGCGGGACTTTTAGTGTTATTTTTTTTAAGGGTTTTTTGGGTGGGTTTTATTTTTAGATTAGGGTCTTGGCAATGCCCATTCAAATGCCCCTTTCAGGGCAATGGGTAGCTTAGTTTTTTTTTTTAGATTTAGGGTTTTTATTTTGGGGGTGTTGGTTGGGTGGTGGGTTTTACTGTTGAGGGGGTGTTTGTTTTTTTATTTTTTTTACAGGTAAAAGAGCTGATATCTTTGGGGCAATGCCCCACAAAAGGCCCTTTTAAGGGCCAATGATAGTTTATTGTAGGCTAGTTTTTTTTTTTATTTTTGATCATTTGGTTTGTTATTTTTAGTAATTAAATCGATGAAACATGCACTGGTCACACCTATCCTCAAAAAACCTTCCCTTGATCCTACTTCCCCATCAAACTACCGCCCAATTTCCCTCCTCCCTCTTGCTTCAAAGCTTCTCGAAAAACTAGTATATGCACGCCTATCCCATTTCCTTACGTTAAACTCCCTTCTTGACCCGCTGCAATCTGGATTTCGTCCCTATCACTCCACAGAGACAGCTATTGTTAAGGTCACCAATGACCTACTTACAGCTAAATCAAAAGGCCACTTCTCTCTGCTTATCCTCCTTGATCTGTCCGTAGCCTTTGACACTGTCGACCACCCTCTTTTGCTCCAAACCCTCCAATCCTTCGGCATCTGTGACACAGCCCTTTTGTGGCTCTCTTCCTACCTGTCAAACCGTACCTTCAGTGTAGCCTTCTCTGGGGCCTCCTCTGCCCCGTCACCACTTTCTGTCGGAGTACCGCAAGGCTCTGTCCTTGGTCCCCTTCTCTTCTCAATCTATACGTCATCACTAGGTTCCCTAATTAAGTCCCACGGTTTCCAATATCATTTGTATGCCGATGACACCCAAATCTACTTCTCTGCACCAGAACTATCTCCTTCCTTGCTAACCCGTGTCACTAACTGTCTTTCTCACATCTCTTCCTGGATGTCCTCTCACTACCTCAAGCTAAATCTCTCCAAAACTGAGCTCCTCATTTTCCCCCCTTCTTCCAAAATCTCCACCCCCAATATCTCTATAACTGTCGACAACTCCATCATTACCCCTACCCCGCATGCCCGATGTCTCGGGGTCACATTTGACTCAGATCTTTCCTTCACTCCTCACATTCAGTCCTTGGCTACAGCCTGCCACTTCCACCTTAAAAACATCTCTAAAATTAGACACTTCCTTACACAAGACACAACTAAGATTTTAATCCACTCTCTCATTCTTTCCCGCCTTGATTACTGCAACTCTGTCCTCTCTGGTCTCCCCACCTGCCGCCTAGCTCCTTTACAATCCATAATGAATGCCTCTGCCAGACTCGTCTTCCTTACACGTCGCTCTTCATCTGCTGCGCCTCTCTGCCAATCCCTTCACTGGCTTCCTCTTGCCTCTAGGATCAAACACAAAACTCTCACTCTGACATACAAAGCCCTCAACTGCACTGCTCCCCCCTACATCTCAGACCTTGTCTCCAGATACTCTCCCTCCCGTCCCCTTCGCTCTACTCATGACCTCCTACTCTCCACCTCTCTTGTCACCTCATCACACTCCCATTTACAGGACTTCTCCAGACTGGCTCCCATCTTGTGGAACTCTCTGCCTCGCTCCACAAGACTCTCTTCTAGTTTTAAAAGCTTCAAGTGCTCCCTAAAGACTCTACTGTTCAGGGACGCATACAACCTACGCTAACCTTTCCTAATACTGTACCAGTTCCTCTCCTCCACTGCAATCCCCTGAACCCTCTTAGCATGTAAGCCTAAAAGTCCAGCTGTTTGTAGATCACCTTCTCAAGAGCTGACTACAACAGTGCAACTCTTGGCAGGGCCCTCTACCCTATAATTGTTTTGTTGTACTCCCCCTTTGTTTATAGCGCTGCGGAATCTGTTGGCGCTCTACAAATAACCGATAATAATAAAAATAATAATAATAATTAAATGGTTTTTTTTGGTAACAGTGTTTTTTTGTAATTTAATACTTTTAATAAGGTTTAATTGTATATTTAAATAATTTTAATAGGGTTAGGTTTTTTAATATGTAATTTATTTAATTTAATTGGTAGTTTAATTTAATTGTAGTATAATAGTTAGGGTAGGTTAATTAATAGTTTAAATTAGTTTCTTTTAATTCTACAGGTAAGTTTTAATTTAAATTAAGATATTGATGTTGCAATTTTAATTTAAAGTTAGGGGGTTGTTAGGTTTAGGGGTTACTAGCTTAATTTAGGTTTTTTGCGATGTGGGGGGCTGACGGTTTAGGGGTTAATAACTTTATTTAGGTTGCAGCGATGTCGGGGAGCGGCGGGATAGGGGTTTAACATTTTAGTATAGTGGCGGCGTTTAGTGATATATTATAAATAAAGTTGGGAAAAACATGAATAGCAGCGTCATCAATGACTGTTAGTTAACAACAGTCCGATGCTCATTGCTCCGTACTTGGCGCGCATGTTTTTGACGGCTTTTTTTTATAAATATGGAGATTGTATTGACATCCGCGGCCGCGATGTTAGGTGAGCGTATTGATGCCGGCGAATGCAACATAGTTGACATCTTGATACATATCCCCCATAATGTGCACAGTGTTTTTGCAACTGCAAAAAACAGATTTGCTGCACGACTTCTAATCTTGCCCATTGTGGTTTTTTTTTTGCTATGTGCTTCCCATGTTAGTTTAATTGTACATATTACACCTCACCCTTTTTGTTTCTTATTGATCTTTTGTTTTACATTAATATAACCTTAATTCACAATTACTTCATTTATTTCTATACCATCTGAATGTGTTTTTGAATGCACACTAGCAAGCAGCAGTTAATACCTGGTCTTCAACATGAGAAAGTGGTATTACTATTTTGGATTGTGAGGGGCAAGAAAACACACCTGACTTTATCAACTGCACTTTACTTTAAAGTGACAGTCAACCCACATAGATAGATAATCCCTTTATTACCCATTCCCCAGTTTTTCGCAGAAAACATGGTTATATTAATACACTTTATCTATTGGCTTGCATTTAAGCCAATTAGTGCTGTGTTGTTAGAATCCATGGGCGTCAACGCAATGTTATCTATATGGCTCACATGAACTAGCTTCCCCAGTTGTGAAAAGCAAATACAAAAGCATGTGATCATGGGGCTGTCTTTAGGGACTTAGAAACAGACAGAAATTTTGAGGTTTAAAGGTTATAAAGTATCTTAAAGGGACAGTCAACACTTACTTTAACATGTTTTTATATTGAAAATAACAAAACGGAGGTCCGCCTACACTATACCCCTCCTGCCTTGCCGCCTTGCTTCTGTCCTAATCAGCGGCGCTAACTACTCTAATACCCAGTAAATATGGATGCCGGACTCCCCCCACCATTACGTAGCTGCCTTCTTCTTCAACTTATAAGCAAATCAGAATCCAGGCATCGGACAGAAATTGCAAGCGCGTGCAATTTCAGTCCGAGGACTGGATTCTGATTTGCTTATCAGTTGAAGAAGAAGGCAGCTACGTAATGGTGGGGGGAGTCCGGCATCCATATTTACCGGGTATTAGAGTAGTTAGCGCCGCTGATTAGGACAGAAGCAAGGCGGCAAGGCAGGAGGGGTATAGTGTAGGCGGACCTCCGTTTTGTTATTTTCAATATAAAAACATGTTAAAGTAAGTGTTGACTGTCCCTTTAATATAACCATGTTGGTTGTGCAAAGCTGGAGAATGGGTAGTTAAGGCATTATCTATAATTTTAAACAATAACAATCTTTGTGTTTACTGTCCCTTTAATCTAGTTCAAAGTCAGCAATGTGGTACTGGTCCAGAGCTCATTACAACCAATCAAGGTCAGCATGAGTGCCAACCACTGGCTACTTACTGAGTATTGCTGCTTCAGAGCTAATTTTAATGACCTGTAGTCAATGGGTAGGCATATAAAGTTCTGTGTAAGGACTAGCGCAATAGTAAAATTCTATTACTGCTCTTTTATAGCCCTTTAATTGCTGGTCATTCATATTTATAACAGTACATTTTATGCAGGCATGCCGGCAGCATAGAATTAAATGCACCTGGATTGTGCTAAAATAATTGGCCTTTGTATTTCCAAAAGAAAATATTGGCAGTTTATATTTTACCTGTATGCACTGCTAGTGCAAGACTTTGTTAATTTAAAACTTACATCATTTGCAATGTATATTTATTCAATAAGCAAAATACAATCAGTACAATACTGTTAGATAAATATATTATCTGTTCTGTAAGCAAATTTATTACACATGAAATAGCAACATAACTATACAATTAACACTATTGCATTTGTTAGGCCCAGAACGTTACTTTATAATTTAAATATTACAACTAATTGATGCCTCTCATAACAGTTATATAAACATGAAATGATTGTTATTCGTTTTCAGTTTCCCTGGAAACCCGGGGGACCTTTGGAATGTTTTCAGCAGTAGCTGCGTCATCTCTTTTATGCCGTAGCCCCAGAAAGCTGGAGATTTTCATTAGCATGAGGTCAACAATTTCCTCCTCTTCGGATGCCTGCAAATATTCAAAGAATGTGGTTTGAGATTTTATTGCATACATTTGTACAAATTCTACAGAGAACTGACAAAAGTATGCAGCAGATCTGCAGATCTACAAAAAAAAGCTATTAAAACAATTTACAATCTTTGATTTATTATTTGGAAATGAAAATTCTAAAATATTTTAATCTATCAATCAAAGACATTATTGAAGTCTATAACATAAGTAAATTTGCAGAAGGCTGGCAATATTCTAGATTTTAAACAACTTTCAATTTTACTTCTAATCTGTTTTGTTGTCTTTATATGCTTTGTTGAAAAGGATACTTAGGTAGACTTAGTAGATGCTGATTGGTGGCTGCTTATATTATTGTCTCACTCTATGCATTCAGCTAGCCCTTAGTAGTGCATTGCTGCTTCTTCAGCAAAGGATACCAAGAGAATTACGCAAATTATATAAAAACAATAAATTGGAAAGTTGTTTAAAATTGTATTCTCTATCCAAATCATGAAATAAAAATGTTGGTTTTCATGTCCCTTTAAGACAGTGTTTCCCATATCTTAACTAGAGCACAGGCGGGATGATCAGCTGGTGAATTAGCTGATTATTTAATGTAGTTAAGACTTAATTAATATCTGGCATTTTAAATGTCATGAGGACTGGGTTTGGGAAACACTATATATAATCAGGCTAGATGGATATATTGATAATGATCTGCTTTTGTATTGAAGTGATGCATTATGTTTTATCTGTTACCTTCCATCTGTACATGTATATATGACTCACAGTCCTGGGTATTTACTTTTACAGGCAATAAATTATTGTATCAATTTAGCTTGAGAGCTTTTAGAATACATGAATACTGTGTTTGCTGCAACTGTTTTTCAAAGGCCCCCACCACTGGTCTTATTTGAAGGTGCCAATGCAGAGAGACTAGACAAGTAAATTTATCCAAGTATTGAATAGGCATGGTGCTAATAGACTTAACACTTAACAAGTCCGATATTACTTTAGAAATTTCTAACTCACACCGTGAGACGACAGATAAAGCATATCTAGCTTAATATTACTAGAAATTGCATGAATGTTAAAATACGAGCTATGCTAATATACAGATAACGGCAAAAACTTTCAAGTATACTTTATAAATATTAAGAGAGAGCCTTAGGCATGATATAACCTAAAAGGGACAGTCAACCATAGAATTGTTATTGTTTTAAAAGATAGATAATCCCTTACTTACTCATTCCCCAGTTTTGCATAACCAACACAGTTATATTAATGTACTTTTTACCTTTGTGATTACCTTGTATCTAGGAACCTTCTTCCAGCCCCCTGATCACATGACTGTGACTGTTGTCTTAAATTTAGCATTGTATTGTGCTAGATCTTAAATAACTTTCTATGCCTGAACACAGTGTTATCTATATTACCCACATGTACTTTCTGTCTCTTTGTGTTGAAAAGAGATTTAAAAAGCCTGTGATAAGAGGCAGCCTTCAAAGGCTTAAAAATTAGCATATGAGCCTACCTATGTTTAGTTTAAACTAAAAATACCAAGAGAAAAAAGCAAATTTGATGATAAAAGTAAATTGGAAAGTCAATTAAAATTAAAAGTCCTATCTAAATAATGAAAGTTTAATTTATACTTGACTGTCCCTTTAAATACATCAAAGGGATATGTTGCAAATCCGTGGGCGTTAATAGTAAATGCTGATAAAACCCCAGTATAATTACCGAGACCTCTTCATTGCTACACTAATAGCAGACGTCATATCGCTTCATATAAAACTCCTGACTTTTACAATATCATTTAAAAACCCAAGTCACTTGTTGTATTACTAGTCTAAGAGTCTAAACTATCAGGACTGTTGTTATTTCATTACAACTTAAAATTGTGACAGTATTTTCAAACAATATACATATACTGAGAACCTATTAACCTCTTAGTGTAATTGTAACCATATGCAGAGGCATCTGTTACAGGTTGAACAAACATTATTATAGAGAAGCACACTCAGTTTTCTAATGGTGTGAAAATCTAGCACAAGGTTTAACTGTAACCACATGCAGACGCATCAGTTACAAGTTGAACAAACACAACTATAAAGGAGCACTGTCACGGATACTAGGCTGCAGGGGCTGA
Organism: Bombina bombina; assembly: GCF_027579735.1. NCBI lineage: Eukaryota > Metazoa > Chordata > Amphibia > Anura > Bombinatoridae > Bombina > Bombina bombina. Next base: position 1,239,610,422 of record NC_069499.1, read on the forward strand.
ACCCTTGCCCCCTGTCACGGATATGGCGGGAATATTGTGGGATTGTCCTTTGTGTTATCAAGATGAGCTGTGTGTATAAAAGGAGTGTATGTTTTACAATAAAATCAGTTCTTATTTTCACCTGAATGCTAGTCTGTCTAGTAATTTAGGTGGGCTCCAGCTAGAATCACTTTCCTGGGCTACATAGAAATCACTTTCCTGGGCTACATAGTCACTTGTTCCAGGCAGAGGAAGGACCCGGTTGGCGGCGCTACCCAGTCGGGGTAGCGGGATATCCGTCACATTGGTTGGCAGCGGTGGGATGCTTCCTTCTACCTGGAACGGCCAAACCACCAACTGAAGATCTTGCCGGATGGAGCAGTACAATGGGCTCCGGAAGGAAGAATTGAGAACGTTGCTGCAGAGTAGAGGGAAAGTCGCTGGCAACAAGACAAAGGCAGTGCTCATAGCCGAACTGATGGAGGACGATTGGGCTAGCGAACAGGCTGGTGGGTCGGACAGTGACCAAAGTGGAGGACAGCCCAGTACAGCCTCCACTCCAGGGATTACGACATCCGACAAACAGCGGCAGGTACAGTGGCAACTGGATCTCTTTGGACCTAACCCCCCCGAGGAGATCATTACTCGGATAGTGACTGACGCCAACAAGGTACACATGTTGGAGCTTCAGAAGTCTATAGGGGAGGTCATGCCGGATCCCCTCGACCCCCCTTCCCGGCCCAAGAAACTACCTCATGGGGCTTTCCGAACCTTCCAGGATGATGGGAGAGAGGATATCGACCGCTACCTACAGCTGTTCGAGACCCAGTGCCAGATGCATGGGGTCACTAATGCCGATAGGGTTACTATCTTAATTGGGAAACTATCCGGTAGGGCCTTGGAGGCTTTCCACACTGTCCCCTCTGAAGATCAAGGCAACTATGACCGGGTGAAGGAGCGCATCCTTGCTCGGTATGGAGCAGAAGCTCACAGGCTAAAATTCAGGGGATTACACAGACAAGAGGAGCAACCGTATACCGAGTTTGCCCACCGCGTAGCTAGATCCTTGAACTCCTGGGTTACTGGGTGCCACATCACAACCCTAGACGAAGCTGTTCAACTCATCCTCCTGGAGCAGTTCTACAACTATACCCCCACAGAGATAAGGGACTGGGTAAAAGACAAAGGACCCAGAACAGCTGACCAAGCCACCGCCCTGGCCGATCAGTATGTGGATGCCCGGTGCCAGGCAGCCACAGACCCCCGGCCAGCAACCCACTCCGTTCCAGCCCCAGCTCGACCCCCGGCCAGCAACCCGCTCCGCTCCAGCCCCAGCTCGACCCCCAACGGTCTTTCGGCAGCCCCAGACCTGGCTGCCCCCTGTTTACCCGGCCGGGAGCAGCAATTCCCGGGGAAGTTATGGGTGTGGACACCCCGGACATGTTATACGGAACTGCCCAGACAGACAATGAAACCCCCCAGCCCAGCTGCCAAGGAACCCTGCCTCAACCTCGTGGGGGTCTCCTCAAGCCCGCACCTATCAGGCCACTGCCCATTGTGCCCATACCGCAAGCTCCGACCCCTATGCTGAGTGGACAGGAGAAGAAGTGGGTGTCTTGCACCATGTCAGCTCAATGGACCAAGACAACCGACAACAACAGCGGCAAGTTGTCTGGGTCAACGGCAGGTGGCTCAAGGAATGAGAGATACTGGGGCCACCGTTTCTTTGATCCAACCTCACCTCGTTCCCCCCTCAGGCTGCACTGGGCGCACCCTCGCTGTGGGGGTAGCGGGAGGTGAGATCCTCAGGATTCCTACAGCCTGAGTCCATTTGGACTGGAAAACCGACTCCCGCAATGTAGAAGTGGGGGTTATGCACCACATCCCTGCCAAGGTCCTGTTGGGAAACGACCTTGGCCACCTTGTGTCCGCCTATGTGGGGGATGCCTCTCCGGATACCTGCCCAGTGACTACCCACCAGCAGGCCAGATGTCAAGCCACCTCACCAACTCTGGGGACCCAGGTAAGACCTACCCCCCGACTCCTACCTTTCCCCGACTGCCTGTCCCCACTAACCCCGAACTTGCTGACACACCCTCCTGGGCAACCCCCTCTGACTTCGCTAAAGAAACATTGAGCGACCCCACCCTAGCTCCTTACCGAGACCGAGTAGGTGCTGACGCCCAGGGCCCCGGAGACAAACGGTTCCAGTGGGAGGGAGAGCTCCTGTACTGGATCTCCAAGAGGAGAAATGGACCGGTGCCCAAATGCCAGCTGGTCGTACCGAAGATCCCCTTAGCCGGCCACTTAGGAAAGCAAAGGACCCACCGCCGCTTTACTCAAACCTTCTTCTGGCCAGGCATTACAGATGATATTAAGGAATACTGTAAATCCTGTGAGGTTTGCCAGAAGGTAGTAAAGACGGGTGACCATACGAAAGCTCCCCTTCATCCCCTGCCCATTATTGAGGAACCCTTTAGCCGAGTGTCAGTAGACATTGTGGGGCCATTAGCTCGGCCCAGCCCCTCAGGGAAGAAATACATCCTTACAGTGGTGGACTATGCCACCCGATACCCGAGGCAATCCCCTTGGCCAATATCAAGGCGGAAACCATAGCAGATGCGATGCTCCGGATATTCACCAGGGTAGGCTTCCCTGGGGAAGTGGTTTCCGATCAGGGAATGCAGTTCACTGCGGAAATCACTCAACAGCTATGGAAGTTGTGCGGGATTAAACCCCTGCACAGCGCCCCTTACCATACCCAGACGAATGGGCTGTGTGAGAGGTTTAACGGGACCCTAAAGCAACTGCTTCGGACGTTCTCGGCCACTCACTAGGACTGGGAGAGATTCCTGCCACACCTCCTCTTTGCATATCGAGAGGTGCCTCAGGAATCCACTGGGTTTTCCCCCTTTGAACTTCTATATGGTCGAAAGGTTAGGGGCCCGCTAGATCTGGTACGAGCCCACTGGGAGGGAGCCACCGGGGGGAAGAGCACTCTGTTGTGGAGTATGTACTCCAGCTCAGAGACCGGCTGAAGGACCTGGCTGCCCAGGTACACGAGAACCTTCAAGTCTCTCAGCACAGGCAGAAGCGATGGTACAATCGCAATGCCCGTACCCGAACCCTGATCGTGGGACAGAAGGTCCTCGCTCTGAAGCCTGTCAAAACCGACAAGCTACAGGCCTCTTGGCAAGGACCTTACCGGGTTGTGGAACAACACCACATACCTGGTAGCGAAATGTTCAGATGAAAGGATCCGTCGGACCTTTCATCTGAACATGTTAAAGGCATACATAGAGAGACCCAGAGATGTGGCCATTATCTGTGCGTCGGCAGTGGTGGACTCTGAAAGTCTTCCAATGCCGGAGTTTCCCGGACCTACTGACACCCCCCAGGGGGTGGATGACATATCCCTAGACGATAGGTTAGAACCCGGACAGAAAAGGCAGGTCCGGCGACTCTTGGAACAAAGAAGGGACATGTTCTCTACTGTCCCTGGGTTTACCACCACAGCCATCCACCGGTTGGAGACCCCGGGACAGACCCCCCTGTGACAGGCTGCCTACAGGGTCCCAGAGGCCGTCAGGGACAGTATGCACCGGAAGCTCCAGGAAATGTTGGATCTCGGTGTCATTGAACCATCCAACAGTCCCTGGGCCTCCCCGGTAGTGTTAGTATCCAAGAAGGACGGAACTACCCGGTTCTGCGTTGACTACCGTAGACTCAACGACAGAACCACCACTGACGCCTATCCCATGCCCCGAGTAGATGACCTGTTAGATCGAAGCGCCCGGGGCCACTTCCTGACCACCCTCGACCTATGCCAGGGTTATTGGCTAATCCCCCTCGACCCTGAGTCTGTCCCCAAGTCTGCCTTCATCACTCCCTTCGGTTTATACCAGTTTAAGGTCATGCCGTTTGGAATGAAGAACGCCCCAGCCACTTTCCAAAGAATGGTAGACCGCCTGTTGGATGGCCTCCAGGACTATGACTGTGCATACCTGGATGACATCGCCATCTATAGCGAGACCTGGGGGGACCATCTGGTCCACCTAGTCGTCATCTTAGATCGTCTTCGAGCCGCCGGCCTAACCTTGAAGCCAGATAAGTGTACCATTGGGCGCTCGGAAGTTCAGTACTTAGGCCACTGAGTCGGCTGCGGTAAGCAGCGACCCAAGCCGGCTAAAGTTGAGACAGTGGCTAACTGGCCCACCCCCAGGACCAAAACCCAAGTCCTTGCCTTTCAAGGTACTGCAGGCTACTACCAGAGGTTTGTCCCTAATTACAGCACCCTCGCCAAACCCCTGACTGACCTGACCCGTAAACGACTTCCCCGACAGGTCCTGTGGTTCCCTGAGTGTGAAAAAGCCTTCCAGAGTCTTAAGTCAGCCTTAATCTCTGCCCCAGTACTGGCCGCCCCTAACCCAGCCAAACGTTTTTCTGTCCACACAGATGCCTCCATGTTTGGGTTGGGGGCCATACTAAGCCAGGCGGACGAGAAAGGACAGGACCACCCCGTTGCCTACATCAGTCGCAAACTGCTACCCCGAGAAGTAGGCTATGCGGTGGTTGAGAAGGAGTGTCTGGCGCCCTACCTATATGGGAGACCCTTCACCATCCTTACTGACCACAACCTCCTAGTATGGCTCAACCCGGGTTTCCGGGGACAACGGGAGACTGCTGAGGTGGATAGCCCTGCAGCCATTTAACTTTGACATCCAGTACCGACCGGGAAAGAGCAATGGGAACGCTGACGGACTTTCCGGCGGACTGAAGTGGCATAAACTCCTCAGACATCCCCAGGCCGATACCAGGCAGCTAAGGCCCACCCCACCCCCCTACAACCTCACCCTGTTGTTTCTCGGTGGTTTGGGGCTCCTCAGAGCAACCACCATCTCTAGAGACTTTTTGTTTGCTTTGTGTTGGCTTGTTTTTGTGTTCCAAGAAGAGTTGGTTTATGACCAGGAAAACCCTCCTAGGTTGGCCGGGCTCCTGGAACTCCCAGTCGGCCACCTCACAACGGACACCCGCCTAACCCCTCTCAGGCTGGCCAGGCTCCTGGAACTCCCGGTCGGCCACAGGTCAGCAGAACACCCGCTAAATTTACCCCTGATTGCTCCAGCAGCCCTTTGCCCCAGAGCTCCGCTCTTTTGGGGATTGGTAGCCCCTAGGGAGGACAAGAGCTGTGTGAATTATCAGAGTGGAGCTCCTTTGGGAACTGGGGTTTTTGGACACCCCTAACCCCATAACGTCAATGGACTGTAACTCCGGTCCCCAGTAATGAATCATGCTGATTTTTGGACTGTGGCATCTGGGGACCGAGAGCTTTAAAACGACACCCTGGAAGTGCCGCCACTCCACCGGGATCACCTGAAACCGCCACCGCTAGTTATTGGGATTATGTAAGACTGTGGCTCCTATGGAGGTGCCGGGCTGTCTGGAGGGACGGGAATGGTGGGAAAATTGTGGGATTGTCCTTTGTGTTATCAAGATGAGCTGTGTGTATAAAAGGAGTGTATGTTTTACAATAAAATCAGTTCTTATTTTCACCTGAATGCAGGTCTGTCTAGTAATTTAGGTGTGCTCCAGCTAGAATCACTTTCCTGGGCTATATAGAAATCACTTTCCTGGGCTACATAGCCACTTGTTCCAGGCAGAGGAAGGACCCGGTTGGCGGCGTTACCCAGTCGGGGTAGTGGGATATCCGTCACAAGCACACTTATTTCTCCAATGGTGTGAAAACCCTGTATACAGTGTTACATCAAACACTAGAGTCTTATTATATAATACAAAGGAGGAAATACACCTTCCCTTTTTCCACTCCTAATTAACAGAAAACTCCTGACTTGATACAAAGTCAGTCATAACCTTAAGTCGTTGTTTGTAGATTAGTCTAATAGTGGGTATGATTACAATATTAAATTAAGATAGTATTCTCAAACGGCATATATATATATATATATATATATATATATATATATATATATATATATATATATATATATATATATATATATATATACATATTGAGAACTAATTAACATTTAAGTCCAATCGTAACTATATGAAGACTCATTGATTACAAACTGAACAAATATAACCATACCATGAGCACACTTACTTTTCAAATGATGTGATGACTCAGTATTCTGTGTTACATTAAAACATAAGAATCTCATTATATCATAAAGAGGAGGTAATATATATTCTCCTTTATTTCTAATTGATATCCATTTGAAAAACCCTCACAGTATTGCTTCAACTTGTTACTTAATACATACTAAAACACTTTTATCAGCAGTCCTTAGTTACCTGGCACAATATAACTCTAGGCTATGGCACAGGAGCTTTATTTATTTATTTTTAATGTGATATAATATAATCTACAATATCACAGATCACTAATTTGTGAAAGAATATTACCTGTGAAATAAGAGCCCCCTCCTATAATATTACAGCAACAAAATAGATATATTGAATTGACCGTCTCACCTGTGTTATCATAAACTACATTTATTAACTCAAAATATTAAGTTTTGATATTCTCCTTATAAAGTGAGTGACTAACTGAGCACACTAATAAACTCACCACTGTGAATACCTTGAATAAACAGCCACCAATATTGAGCTATGTGCTCTCTATACCTACTCCAGTGATACAGCCTTTAATACCGAGTTACTTGCTCTTAATAGTATAATTTTTTGCGGAGCAGTACACAAGGGCCTAATACTTAGTAGACTATATAATTAAATCTTTTGAGAAATTACTGATAACCAGATATTTAACGATCTAGTTTATTCAGGTGATATCACAGTTGATATTCCATTAATCCTGAGGTATAATAGTTACTGTTAATCTCTCCTATAGTGGCTTTATCCACAGTACACCTCAAGGTATCCATGCCAAATTCAGCAGTAACTTCAATGCCAATCTTAGCCTCTGTGTAATTTTAAACTACATTTACACACACACTTATTTTAACGTATTGTGTTTTAAATAAAAGTTATATTTTATGTTTAAATATTTTTTATTGAGTTTTTCATGTCAAAACATCATAATACAAATAAACTTCAAACAAGAAGCAATATAAGTTCAGTGTAAAACAAAAACAAAAGAAAAGGAGTCACATTCATTATAGACCTATCGGGATTTTACTCCGAATAGTATTATTTTCGTATCCAACAAAGTATCTTATTCCATACAGGTAGAAACAATTCTCACACAATACTTCCTCTAACTCTGGACTTTTATATGTCGGTCCTTCCTATCCTTCTAGACCTTTCAATATGCATAATATAAGGTTCCCACATTTCAATGAACCGGTCTTTAGTGTTTAAGAGTTCTGCTGTGGCACTTGACATATTGTAGTGGTATTCTATTCTCTTTTCAATATACTCAAATGAAGGGGTAGCCGTCTTCCAATACTTAGCTATACACATGCGTGTGATAGTACAAATCATATTAACTAATTTAGAATGCCTCTTTAAATGTCCTTCTAGTGGGAAATGTAAAAGGGCTTGCTCTGGGGAAAGGGCTATATCTGCTTCTAATAGCATGCTTAAGTAATTTGAGATGTAATCCCATATCCGCTTGACTCCCCCACAGTGCCACCACATATGCAGATATGTCCCCACTTCGTTACATCCTCTGTAGCATTGATGATGCGCATGCTCTTCATCTTTAACCCCTCTAGTGGGGTAGATGTACCACCTATGTATTACTTTGAGGTAATTTTCTTTTAAATTAGCATTAGGGGAGAATTTAAGACCTCTCTGAATATTTTCTGTCCATGTTTCTACTGACCAAGATCTGTCTAAATCCCTTTCCCATTTTATCATGCTACAGTTTTTTTTATCTTTTTCTTTGACATTAAAAATTGGGTATAATATAGTAACTATGCCCCTCTTGTAGTCTTTAGATAGGCACAATGACTCATATGCGGTGTTATGCTCTCTCTTTGTGTTTCCTAGTATCTCTTGTACCCTTGATTTGAGTTGCAGGTATTGAAACCATAGATTTCTATCAGGTTCCCCTAGCCCTTCATACTGCTGAAAAGTTATTATCTTACCATTTACAAGTGTGTCTGCAATACGGTATAGACCTTTATTTTCCCATTTTCCCTGCAATTGTGAACTTATTATTGACTTGATGGGTATTAAGGGTGTAGCTTGAGATCGATTATTAATGATTATATGAGTTCTGGTCAATTTGTCCCATAAAGTTATAGTGTGATGTATTGCTACATATTGTCTTAAAGATTGGGGTCTATCTTGTTTGTCTGCCCATAGTAGTCTTTCTAGTCTGCCTACCTCCATGATATCAGTTTCTAGTTGAACCCATTGTGGGGTCTTTGTCGTTTTATGCCATTGGATGGTTTGGGCCATTCTAGCTGCATAATAATAAGCTCTTAGGTCTGGAAGCCCCACTCCTCCCCCTGATTTATGTCTGGTCAGAGTGTTCTTATTAATTCTTGCCCTTTTCCCCTGCCATATAAATTTGAGGATTTCTGTCTGCGTCGTTAGTAACTCTGATATCGGCACGTTTATTGGGAGAGAGCGAAATAAATAGAGGATTTTAGGTAGTATCGTCATTTTGATGGACATAATCCTTCCATATAATGACAGTTTATGTTTAGCCCACTTGGTCAATAATGTCTTAACCTGATTAAATATAACTTTATAATTTTCTCTGTATAGATTGTGCATATTTCTTGTAAGGTAAATACCTAAATATTTGATGGACGTTTTTGCCCAGGAGAAGGCAAAGTTGATCTCCAGAAGTTTTTTCGTGTGATTAGGTAGGTGGATATCTAGGGCCTCACATTTACTCTCGTTCACCTTGTACCCTGATAGTAGGCCAAATTTACCTATCTCGGAGTATATTACTGGAAGGGAAAGCAATGGTTTAGTGACTGCGAGGATGACATCATCCGCAAATAGCGATATTTTATATTCATTTCCACCTAGCTTAATTCCTGATATGTTGGGGTTGTCCCTAATTCTCTGGGCTAATGGTTCAATACATAATGCGAATAATAATGGAGACAGTGGGCAGCCCTGTCTAGTCCCATTTCTGATTGCTATTTGCTTCGATTGATACCCCGACAGTCTTATAAACGCATCTGGGGTAGAATACAACTTTTTTAACCCAGTGTAAAATGAACCCCTTATCCCTACCTTATTGAGGACTGCTAGCATATACTCCCAATTGATTCTGTCGAATGCCTTCTCCGCATCCAGGGAGAGGAACAGAGAAGGCATTCCTTTATTTGATGCCAGATTTATCAGGTCTATAATCTTTCTTACATTATCTGGAGCCTCTCTCTGAGCTATAAATCCAACCTGGTCAGTATTTATTAAATTTTTGATGGGGATAGCCAAACGGTTTGACAAAATTTTGGTGAATAGCTTAAGGTCCTGATTTATCAGCGAAATTGGCCTATAGTTTTGACAATATTGTTTACATTTCCCCGGTTTTGGAATTACTGTCACCCTCGCAGTCAACAAATCCTGTGGTATATCTATGCCTTGCATAATATTGTTAAAAATAGTTACTAGATGTGGTATCACAGAATTTTGAAGGTCCTTATAGAAGGAGCCTGGGAACCCGTCCGGGCCTGGGGCTTTATTTCTCTTTAATCCTTTAATAGCTAGGTGTACCTCCTGTGATGTGACAGGCGCATTGAGCAAATCAAGATCTTCTTGGGATATTTTTTTTAATGTGCTATTCTCCAGGAAATTATCTAATTCTTTTCGTTTATCTACGCCTAGCTTGGGTTGTGGCAAATTATAAAGTAAACTGTAATAATTGGCAAATTCATTAGCTATCTGTCGAGGGTCATTGGTCACTGATCCATCTGCTAGCTGTATTTGTGGAATGGTGGAGGCTCTGGTCATATCTTTTAATTTATTTGCTAATAATTTGTCAGGCTTATTTCCGTATGTATAGTATCTCGTATCAATTGCTTTGAATGAGGTAATCGCCTCTTTGTCAAGTAGCAGATTGAGTTCCTCACTCTTCTTTTTTAATGCTTTAGATGGGCCTCCCTTGGGATTTCTCAGTACCTGTTCTCGAATTGTGGAGATCTCCTTCCTCAATTGTTCTATTGTGTAATTATATTGTTTTTTAACTTTGGAAGATTCAGCTATAATCAGGCCCCTCATGGAGGCCTTCAGAGCACTCCATATTACATTTGGGTTGGATGTAGAGCCCCCATTTATTTTCATGAATTCGTTGATATGTTGCTCAATTTGGTGTTTAAAAACTTCATTTTGGAATACTTTGGGATGCAAGGTCCAGGACCTCACTCTACCTGGGTTTAATACTCCTTCTAAATCTATTCTCATCATGTCATGATCTGACCATACGCAACTACTAATAGTAGCCTGTGTAACTAGGGGTAATATGATTTGACTTATTAATATTAAGTCAATTCTAGAGCGTGTGCCATGTACCGACGAGTAATAGGTGTACTCTTGGGCTCCTCTATTTACTGCTCTCCAGCTGTCTAATAAATTGTGGTCTAGTAGTAAATCCCTTAAAATTTGCTGATCTGGGGTCTGTCGTCTGTGCTTTTGAGAGTCCGTCGAAGTCCTGTCTAATTTATCATCTAGAGTCATATTAAAGTCGCCCCCCATGATTATTTTATATCTCTTCCAGGATAACAATAGCTTGCTTACTTTGGTAAAAAATGGCCCTTGGTGATCATTAGGGGCATAAATGTTCACTAACAGGATTGGTGTATTGTGTATCAAACCCCGCACTATGAGGTATCTCCCTTCCCTATCAGAGATTATTTCCTCCTCTTTAAAATTAAGGGAGGCATGTAAGAGTATGGAAACACCACATTTCTTCTTGTTATTGATAGCATGATATTTAGTGGGGAAGAGTTTATCCCAGTACTTAGGTGTCGTGGTGGAGGTAAAGTGAGTTTCCTGTATCATTACTATGTTAGCTTTTTGGGCCTTATACTCTAGAATGGCTTTCTTCCTCTTTATATTGGAATTAAGGCCTCTGGCATTATGTGAAATTACTCTAATCTGCATTTTTGATTTTTATTTATAAGCTTAATGGTATTTGGGAAGCCTGTATACCTATAGTCTAATCGGACTGAAGTTGTGGAATCTTTGCATGATGTGAGGATACCTTCATATTTGGAGTCTATTAATAAACCTATTTTTCGTGACTGTAGTAACTTAACTTTTAAAACCAAACAATAATGCATATAACAATTAAATATAACATTCAAACAGGGTGCCTTAAACTGCACCTGGGTAATTTTTGACCTTTTGGTCAGTGTTCAACTCTGGAGTAATCTTCTTATACATTTCTTACTTTCTATCATCTGATATTATATTGAGGGAGAAAATATATAGCAGCAAACGGGAAAACAATAGTAGATATAGACAAATAATAAATAAAGAAAAAACAATGGTTAGAGACTATACAGTTTATCATTACAACTCATAAACCCATGTCTCTTTCACATATACCTTACATTCAGTCCAGCAGTGGGAGGTAAAGTTCTTATTATTCTGATCCTTATCACCTTGGCTTGGAAGGATACCTTCCTCATGGAACAGGAGGATTCTCTTCGTTGTTGGAGTTCTGATCTTCGTTGGAGGATGTAGCTGGTTTTGATTTTTTTGCATTACTTTTTTTAGCGACTACAGACCACTCTCTCTGAGGTATTCTTCTCACTTTCTGCTGTGTGGCCTGCTTCATAGGTTCTTCCATCATTATTTCCAACTTGTTCAAAATTATCTGTCCTTCTTCCAGAGATGAGCAAGAATATAGGGTATTCTGGTGGGTGAAGATCAGCTTAAAGGGAAAGTTCCACCGGTACCTTAATTTCTCTCTGTTAAGCGCCTCCACAATCGGCTTCATTTCACGCCTCTTTCTCAATGTTATGGGGGATAAGTCAGTATAGATTTGGATGTTGTGACCTTCATATGTGATCGTTTTAGCTTGTCTTGCCGCTTGTAAGATCATTTCCTTGACATGAAAGTAATGTAGCTTAATTATAATGTCTCTGGCTTTGGATTGGGAGGGTCTGGTGAGGGCTCTGTGGATTCTATCAAATAGTAACATGTTGATTTCTGTATCTGGAATAAGTTGGTGAAATATCTCCGTGACATCCGCTTGGAGATTTTTGTAATCTTCTGGGAGATTCCTGATTCTCAAATTTGATCTTCTAGATCTGTTCTCTAGGTCTTCCACCTGTTCTTCAAGTTTTTTAATATATATAGCATGATCTAGCAGGGTGTGTTGAATTTGGGGGATTTCTTCCGTGATATCATCAATCTTGTTCTCTAGCTCTGTTGTCCTTCCTCCAATTTCTCTTATGTCCTTCTTGAGGTCATATATTGCTGTTTTCAATTCTTCATGGAAGAAGGCTTTAATCTGAGTTAACAGTTCGTTGTTTGGGATATCCTTTCCCACTTGGTTATCTTCCTCTGTTAGTTCTGCCTCAGGGGGTAGCTTTGTTGGAGAAGCTGCTTTATCTATGAGTTTAAGTTTAAGTTGCGACTTGGATAAGCAGTCCTTTACTGTTTGATTCCTGCTCTTCATCTTGAAAAGTGTCCCCCTTCAGCAGATATGTTACAAAATTCGTCAGAGAAGCAGATGAATTGAAAATGTTACACCTGTATTCTCCTTTGTTCACCTTGCCTCCCTTTCCTCTTTCAACAGCTTTATAAAAACATTAGTTTGCTGCTAGTTGGCATTATGTCAGCTTGTATCCTCAATGTCTCTTTAAGATCACTCCAGGTTGAATTTTAATATGTTTAGCCAAACATTGCATGCTTTAAATATCTCTCCAGAGTGTTGTTAATATTTCTTAGTGTCTCAGGGTCTGCCGTTCTAATGTCTACGTGACAGTGTTAACCACAGAAAGTCTCGCTAGAAGTGTCCCAATCTCGCCTTGTTGAGGTGCAGAATTAGGCTAGTGAGAGGTGAGATGTTATCTGCTGTGGCTTTATTAGAACTACTTAGGTTGAGAACCCTGAATCTGATGCTAGTGACTTCTCATGCTCTCTGCCTATTCAGGCATACAGTCAGTTAGTCTGCAGCTTTTAATTGCTTTCTGCTTTATAATCCTCCCCCAGTGTCTCTCCCCTGCATTGCAAGGATGCTAAGGTTATAATACAAACTCACTATCTAGGCAAGGATTAATGATAAAATTGTATAGTGAGTAGATGTATATTACAATCCCAATAATGCTAGTGCATCCAAGATGGCGACTTTTCCCGCCACTCACCCTTATGTTGCTGATCCCTGTAGCAGATTTCAAAGCATATATGTAGTTTCCAGATGATGTTGTCACCTTCTTTTTTGCCTGATCTCCTCAGCCCTCACCTCCAGGCAAGGACTCCTGAGGCCTCCTCCACCTCCTCAATTATTATACCTTCCGGTAAGCTGCTCAACTTTAAATGATTATTTTCGGTCTGATAAAGCCAATCCTTGGGTCTACCTAGTATAAGCTGGCCGGTCGGATGGTAGGGATTTAAATTATATTGATTTCGGCCCCTTGCTGCACTTTATCCGGCCCGGGGTAGGCCGCATCCACGGCCTTTCCTAGTTTCGGCCTGGTACTGGAATTCGGATCTCTCGAAAATGGCTCCAAAAGCTCCGGAATTTGCCCTGCTGCCTCCTAGTAGTGTCCAGAGGCACACAGGACTTAAAGTATAAAGTTGGCAGTGCCAAAACAGCCTTAAAATTCTCTGTTTTGTGATCTCTGTCTGGAGCTCCAGCTAAAAGCTTCCTCTCAGTTTGCTGGCTAGCTCCGCCCCCCTCATAAAAGTTATATTTTAATTGATTAGTCCAACTTTTTGGTCTTCCATTCAGAATGATGTCTTCTAATTAAGGGGTGTTAGAAGTGCTACATAAGTGCACACTTTTTAGTCCAATCTTTCCAAGATTTGGACTCAAACCTGCCAATGCAGACTTGTTATTGGTCAAAGCTTGCCGCTGTCATTTTATTATCAAATCTCCATTCTAGCAGTTAATTATTTGACACCAGGAAGAGAGTGCACGCGCTCACAGACAAAACTCCCCGAAGGAACTACTCTTAATGCATTTGGTTCTGACTTTTTACAATACTAGAATATAAGGAATAGTGGAGAGACAAAATGCCACAAATGTACACAAAAAATAAAAATCTCCATGCACTCCAAGGAATGAAAATGACAAATCTTGCTTTATTGTATTAATTACCAGCAGTATGGTACTGGGAGGGTTGCCAGGTGTCCAGCATTCAACCTGACAGTCCAGTAGGTTAGCAAACTGTCCAGTAAAAGTGATAGCTAAATGTAAAATATATCCCGTGCCCAACAAATTACAAATAAGGAACAGGCTTTCCCTAATCTTTCTTCTTTGAAATGCTCCCTGAGGACTTTTCTGTTCAAAGAAGCCTACCACCCAACTTAATAATAAATTAATTTCACATACCTAACATTTCCCTCATCTAACTCTGCATTCACATCTTTCTCAATCTTGCAGTCCTCACCTCCTGTTTCTCAACCTCCTACCCTTCTAGATTGTAAGTTCCTACGGGAATAGGGCCCTCAATCCCTCCTGTATGTGTTTGTAAAAGTTTGTCTTGTCTCTTACCTGTTTTATATCATTGTTTTATTTAAATGAATTGTACCCATGGACAGCACTGCGGAATATGTTGGCGCTCTATAAATAAGTTTAATAATAATAATGTTTTGCACCCTCTACATGCAGTTCCTCATAGAACACCCCAAATTAGGCCAATTAGGGACAAATATGTAGCAGGGTTATGCTTGTGAAATCCGTAGTGTGCACCTTTGGTATACAGAACTGGAAAGCTTACAGTTTTCAGAGTTAATTTAGGTAAATGTTAGAAAAATAATTAATGAATGTATATTGCAGAGTTTTTTTTTACTACAAGCAATAAAACATTTTATATAACAATATCAAAAGGTTTAATTTCCCCTTTAAGGACCATGTTGACATATATGCTGTCCAGATCATCTAAGGATCTGTAAGTTTCTTTAGGAGACCTGGGTCATAGTGCATGAGTAGGGAGACACCTGGTTCCCTGCCTCATTGGATACCATCCCGACAGCACTCTCAACCAATCAGAGAGGCTGTACATAATACAGGAAAAAATAAATAGTTTATACCTAAGCACAGAACTATCATCTGACAGCTTTCTTAGAATAATAGAGCGGTGCCCTCAAGGCTCAAAAAGATAGTGGTCTTGAAAGAAAAAGCGCAGTACTCTTTCTTACTAACAGGTTAGTTCTGTTGCTTTTAGTTCTTTCTTAGTACCCTTTTTCTTTTGTACATAATACAGCACATCAAGAACTTTGCTCTCCCTACTCTGGCACACAAGTAAAAATTGGCCAATAAAACTAGTCAAAGGCTATATTATCTGAGCAAGTATGC
Organism: Bombina bombina; assembly: GCF_027579735.1. Taxonomy (NCBI): domain Eukaryota; kingdom Metazoa; phylum Chordata; class Amphibia; order Anura; family Bombinatoridae; genus Bombina; species Bombina bombina. The sequence goes on from NC_069499.1 coordinate 1,239,625,819, forward strand.
CCAGTAGGAGCACACCAAGATTTCTGCAAAACGTAAACAAAAGTTAGCTCCCAAATCTTTTCTTAGTTACCAATAGTTATTGGTAACATCTTTATTTTAGGCTCCTAATTAAAGTTCAGATCCCAATAGTAGTTTACATAAAAAAATGCTCATTAGTGCATTTCAATTGTGAATAAAAGCATTTTTGAAATGTGAAATATACCTAAATATGCCACGTGCATTCACATTCAAACACCTCTCCTACTCATAGTGCTGACAGTGGCTTGTATGATGCAAATTGATGCACATTATCAAATTATTTTAGTAAAAGTTATAACTGAGCTTTTACTATGCATTTGATGAAAATACATTAGTTCATTATAATTTTGTCTGGAATGTTTGTAAGTACAATTCTGTCAGCATTTTTAAACTACAGCTACAGAATTGTGAATTTCACAATAGACCAGGCCATTTCTAAAGCTTTGTGTAATTTAGAACAAATGCTTCTGATACCATATAGTGATACAGTGATGTGAGTACCTTGTGATTTTTTTGTTCTTCACTGAACGCCACCAGGATAACAGAGATGAAGAGATTCAGTACAACAAATGTCATGAAAATAATGCAAGATCCAACAAGGAAGGAGCCCAGAACAGGATTATAATCCAGCACCTAATAATAAAGACGGCATTAAGATGAAACTTGTCATGTAAACTGTAACAATGAATGAACACTCTGCAGATGTGAAATAAACAGTAAATTACTTAGACAAAAATGGAAAGGATAATATACGGTTACAATACAATGGTTTGCACAGTCTGTTTACTGCCTGTTTTATATATGTCCCTAATTGTCCCCAACAGGAAAGATAGAAACGTGCAAACTTAAGTTTAAACATGTTGGTGCCTATTACTTCATTTTCAGAGTTAAACTAAAGGAAAGTTGGACAAAATAAATTAAAGTATATTACAAAATGTTTAAAGGGACAGTCTACACCAAAATTTGTATTGTTTAAAAAGATAGATAACCCCTTTATTATCCATTCCCCACTTTTGCACAATAAACAAGGCTATATTAATATACTTTTTAGTTATGTGTTTACCTGATATCTAAGCCTCCTCATCTCAGTGCTATTAAAATACTTGAATTTTAGCTAATAAGTGCCAACTCTTTAATAGCTCCACAGGAGTGAGCTCAATGTTATCTATATGGCACACATGAATGAGAAATGTCTTGCTGGGAAAAGCTATAAAATGCCCTGAGATAAAGGCAGGGGCTTAGAATCTTGCAGAAAGTTAGAGGTTTTATAGTTATAAAATATATTAATATAACAATGTTGGTTATGCAAAGCTGGGGAATGGGTAGTAAAGGTGTTATCTATCTTTTTAAACAATAACAATTTTGAAGTAGACTGTTCCTTTAACTACATATATTAATAACTAGTTTTATTGCAATCACATATTGTTTAATATCCCATTAATAGCTGTGTTCAGTTTGATTCAGTCAGTCAAGTGAGCCACTATGAAAAATCTGATTTTTTTTTTATATAGGGGCTTTATTAGCTAATTCCAATGGATCTAGGCCAGTGTGTGTTTTTGTATAGCCTCAGTATTCTGCTATAGTGGGACTTTATATAATTAAACTGTTAGCAAGCTTAAAAATATTATATGAAATCCTATAATAAAATCAATTAATCAAAAAATAATAGACACTACTAATGATAGTGTGCATTTTAGGTGTGATGTATTGAACCAAGAAGAAATATGACAGACTGCAAGGGTTTATCTTCTGTGTTACTTTAAAATCCCATGTAGTAGTAGTTCTATAGGGGTGCAAAGATACCTTAATCTTTTAATTTGCTCCCTAATTGTGATTTTGGTACTAAGGTTGAGGATGAAAATGTCCTTTTCCCACCTCTATCCCTTACTGTTTAGCTATGCATGTGGACCTCCTAGCCACACCCTCACACTGCCTATTCACTTGTCTATGGTATTTATAGCTCCACCCACAGAACACCATGTGACTACACATCCACCCAGCCTGACTACACTCACAAAGCTTAGGCCTCCATCACTCAGATATCAATAATCAGGCCCTTTCCATGGAACACTAAAGGGTGTTCGCTAACATTAACATTTATTTCATACCTCCTCATAGTTGAAGATCCCCAGCTGAAGGCTGACCATGGTCTTTGCTGAATCTAAGAGAGTTTTGTATGAACTCAGCTTCCAGCCAAAAATCAAATTTGACTATAGTAAAAAAAAAGAAAGAAGGGAAATAACCATCAGTGCACATGATCACAGAGAAAAAATACAAGGAGTTTTTTTTTTACTTAGTAATATGTCTCATTATTCATACTTATGGGTTCAACACATAAAGAAATTCAGAACAATGGACTGTAGTCTGCTATGTATTTGGAGATGTAAAAACACAATTGAGATGGAGTATTTAGAAGTATATCCTATGCAAATTACAATACTTACTTGATGGCTTTAGTTATAGATATAGATATTGCCAAGCTAAAAGTTATAGACAAAGTGTAAGGAAAACAGAACAATATCAAAGCACATATATTAATACACTCCCCAGAGTAGAAATATACTACTATTAATGGGGTTAGCCTGTCCGTGGTAGGTCCATGTTGTACCTCAGGTGGTACGTCACCTTTTTATGCCAGCAGCTTCACTTTATTATTATTATTTATTTCCGACTACACTGTCCATACAGAAACCAAGCTCAGCACTCCCACTTTAAATCCACATGGGTAAAAAGCTGGACAACTTAAGGTCATGGGTTATGGAACATGGGTCTGATATAGGTATTGGTGAGGGGTTATAGCAGGCAAAAATAAAGCAGGGGCATGTGTTTAGTACAAGATCTAATGTGGGTTTAGAGATAACAAAAAAAGATAATGGGTTAGAGGAATCTTACATCTTGTCTGGGGTCAGACCTGGGTTCTTAGCATTCAAAAATATTAAGGGCTGTGGGAGCAAGCATCTGGTCTGGGGTATGATGTTTTCTCATAGCTAGCATCAGGGGCATAACTAAACCTCATTGAGCCCCAGGCCAAAACCGGTGACAGGGTCACCCTTTCAACAGTGCTCTTTCAAAAGCAAAAAAAACTTCTAATAGTATAATTTTTCAGCATACCTGAAACCCATATTCCACAGAATTGGAGATATTTCTCTGTGAGTGTGAGTCATCCTTTTCTGCAAGAGAACATGCTGTTGCGCAGCCTTTGTGTACAAATATGGTGACATGGTCTCCAAGATGACCATTATTGAATTGTTGTACAGAAATAAACTGTCACCATATTTGTACACAAATTCAGTAATGGTCATCTTGGAGACCATGTCACCATAGTTAGTCAAGATCTTGAAAAAGCCCTCATGCAGGGAGAAACGCGTTGATGTGGTGCAGTTCATGCTATTTTAGTCACTAACACGGACCAGTGTAGTGCGCCTTCAAACTTCAGGAACACTTGCCATTTTCACTCACCGGTTTATGAATACCCAAAGACAAGCTCCTAATACCCATTTTGCATGCTATTAGCACTTAAAGAGCAGATGCCTTAATACCCTATCTTGTCACCTTTGAGGAAGTTAATCGGCTTGGATTTTGAAAAAGTATCCACCTGTAATGATTGGAGTATTGTGATGTATTGACACATGTGACCTAACGGCTGAGAAAAGGAACACTGTGGCTGAGACAGCGAGAAAGGTCTGTGAAACGCTTCCCTACTCCAGCTCAGAAGTAAGGTACTGTGATTTGTCCCCTTTGGGATACTGTATGTTCCTAATTAATACTACCTGAGGATCTAACCGCTGTGAAAGTCATGTGGTTCTCTTTGAGACATTGCAACATTGTTGCTTTACTGATCAGTCTTTTGTCTTTAGGATATTAATTCTCTTTACTACTCAGCTAGCACCTGTAGGTGCGGACTATTATTTGGGACGTCAGTGGTGGCATTATTCCCTAACTAGTTCCATATATTGTTTTTATTAGCACTTTATTTTATATGTATTTTATTCATTCTGACTTTTTATCGGAGACGTCCGATTCTATTGCATATGCTTTATAATATTTTTTTTATATTAAGTGTTGTGTAATAAATTGTTATCTCTATCATCCTGTTGCCTTATTTCTATCTTCAGCTCTCTGAGCGCTCCTACTTACATTTTATAGTTTGTATCTATTTTATATCCTAATCAAGGTTTTTTAGGATTAGTTAGGAGTGTGATATAGTCGCTTGGTGCACACGCCTACTGCAGCTTTTAGATAAGCAATTTTAAAGAACTTATCACATTACTTATTTTATCCAATTTCTCTTGGTATCCTTTGAAGAAAATCATTAGATATGCTTAGGAGCAGCAATGCACTACTAAGAGCTAGCTTCTGATTGGTGGCTTTTCATATATTACAGTTGTCATTGGCTGACCTGATGAGTTAAATGAAACCCAAAAAATTTCTTTCACGTTTCAGATACAGCATACAGTTTTCCAATTTATTTATTTTATCTAATTAGATTTTTGCTCTTTGTATCATTTGTTGAAAAGCATATCAAGGTAGGTTCAGGTGCAGCAATGAATGCACTATTGAGTGTCAGCTGCTGATAAGTGGCTCCAGATAAATTCCTTGTTGTTATTGGCTCCCCCAATCTTTTCAGCTAGCTCTCAGTAGTGCAATGCTGCTCATTCAGCAAAGTATACCAAGAGAATGAAACAACTTTGATAAAAGAAGTAAAATGGAAAGTATTTTAAAATTCTATGTTCTCTCTGAATCACAAAAGAAAAAAAAATGGGTTTCATCTCCCCTTAAGCTAGCTTCCAGTAGTGCATTACTGATCCTTTCACAAAGGATACCAAGAAACTAAAGCAACATTTATAAAAGAAGTAAATTAGAAAGTTGTTTAACATTGCATGCTCTATCCAAATCATGAAAGAAAAATGTTGGGTTTTGTGTCCCTTTAATTTAGCATATTCATGAAGGTCTTAAAACGAAATACCAAAATATCTTTAGTAAGGTTTCGGGAACCCTTGTTCAAACATATGTCAACTATGAAAAACATAATTTATGCTAAACTGATAAATTTATTTCTCTTGTGGTGTATCCAGTCCACGGATCATCCATTACTTGTGGGATATTCTCCTTCCCAACAGGAAGTTGCAAGAGGATCACCCACAGCAGAGCTGCTATATAGCTCCTCCCCTAACTGCCATATCCAGTCATTCGACCGAAGACAAGCAGAGAAAGGAGAAACCATAGGGTGCAGTGGTGACTGTAGTTTAAAATTAAAAAATACCTGCCTTAAAATGACAGGGCGGGCCGTGGACTGGATACACCACAAGAGAAATACATTTATCAGGTAAGCATAAATTATGTTTTCTCTTGTAAGGTGTATCCAGTCCACGAATCATCCATTACTTGTGGGATACCAATACCAAAGCTAAAGTACACGGATGAAGGGAGGGACAAGGCAGGTACTTAAAACTAAGGTACCACTGCCTGTAAAACCTTTCTCCCAAAAATAGCCTCCGAAGAAGCAAAAGTATCAAATTTATAGAATTTCAAAAAGGTATGAAGCGAAGACCAAGTCGCCACCTTGCAAATCTGCTCAACAGAAGCTTCATTTTTAAAAGCCCATGTGGAAGCCACAGCTCTAGTAGAATGAGCTGTAATCCTTTCAGGAGGCTGCTGGCCAGCAGTCTCATAAGCTAAGCGGATTATGCTTCTTAGCCAAAACGAAAGAGAGGTTGCCGAAGCCTTTTGGCCTCTCCTCTGTCCAGAGTAGACAACAAACAAAATCGAAAATCTTTAGTAGCTTGTAAATAATACTTTAAAGCATGAACCACGTCAAGATTGTGTAATAGACGTTCCTTCTTTGAAGAAGGATTAGGACACAATGATGGAACAACAATCTCCTGATTGATAATTCTTATTAGATACCACCTTAGGTAAAAACCCAGGTCTGGTACGCAGAACTACCTTATCTGCATGGAAGATCAGATAAGGAGAATCACATTGTAAGGCAGATAACTCGGAAACTCTACGAGCCGAGGAAATAGCTACCAAAAAAAGAACTTTCCAAGATAAAAGTTTGATATCTATGGAATGAAGAGGTTCAAACGGAACCCCTTGAAGAACTTTAAGAACCAAATTTAAGCTCCAAGGCGGAGCAACAGGTTTAAACACAGGCTTGATTCTAACTAAAGCCTGACAAAATGCCTGAACGTCAGGAACACCCGCCAGACGTTTGTGTAAAAGAATAGACAGAGCAGAAATCTGTCCCTTTAAGGAACTAGCTGACAATCCTTTTTCCAATCCTTCTTGGAGAAAAGATAATATCCTGGGAATCCTGACCTTACTCCATGAGTAGCCCTTGGATTCACACCAATAAAGATATTTACGCCATATCTTATGATAGATTTTCCTGGTCACAGGCTTCCATGCCTGAATTAAGGTATCAATGACTGACTCGGAGAAGTCCATTGCCGCTACCATTAAGCCAATTACTTCCATACACTGAGCCACCGAAGGGCGAGAAGTGGAATAAAGAACACAGCAGGAATTTAGAAGTTTTGATAACCTGGACTCTGTCAGGTAAATCCTCATTTCTACAGAATCTATTAGAGTTCCCAGAAAGGAGACTCTTGTGAGAGGGGATAGAGAACTCTTTTCTTCGTTCACTTTCCACCCATGTGACCTCAAAAATGCCAGAACTATGTCCGTATGAGACTTGGCAATTTGGAAATTTGACGCCTGTATCAGAATGTTGTCTAAATAAGGGGCCACTGATATGCCCCGCGGTCTTAGGACCGCCAGAAGTGACCCCAGAACCTTCGTAAAGATTCTTGGGGCTGTATACTTACCCAAAGGGAAGAGCTACAAACTGGTAATGCCTGTTCAGGAAGGCAAACCTGAGAAACCGATGATGATCTTTGTGTATCGGAATGTGAAGATAAGCATCCTTTAAATCCACTGTAGTCATGTATTGACCCTCCTGGATCATAGGTAGGATGGTACGAATAGTCTCCATCTTGAATGATGGGACTCTGAGGAATTTGTTTAAGATCTAAAATTGGTCTGAAGGTTCCCTCTTTTTTGGGAACCACAAACAGATTTGAGTAAAATCCCTGTCCTTGTTCCTCCTTTGGAACTGGATGGATCACTCCCATAACTAGGAGGTCTTGAACACAGTGTAAGAATGCCTCTCTCTTTATCTGGTTTGCAGATAATTGTGAAAGGTGAAATCTCCCTTTTGGAGGAGAAGCTCTGAAGTCCAGAAGATATCCCTGGGATACAATTTCCAATGCCCAGGGATCCTGGACATCTCTTGCCCAAGCCTGGGCGAAGAGCGAAAGTCTGCCCCCTACTAGATCCGTTTCCGGATAGGGGGCTGATACTTCATGCTGTCTTAGGGGCAGCAGCAGGCTTTTTGGCCTGCTTACCTTTGTTCCAGGTCTGGTTAGGTCTCCAGACCGACTTGGACTGGGCAAAAGTTCCCTCTTGTTTTGCAGTAGAGGAAGTTGATGCCGCACTCGCCTTGAAGTTTCGAAAGGCACGAAAATTAGTCTGTTTGGCCCTTGATTTGGACCTATCCTGAGGAAGGGCATGACCTTTTCCTCCAGTGATATCAGAAATGATCTCCTTCAAACCAGGCCTGAATAGGGTTTGCCCCTTGAAGGGAATGTTAAGCAGCTTAGACTTTGAAGTAACGTCAGCTGACCATGATTTAAGCCATAGCGCCCTGCGCGCTTGAATAGCAAAACCAGAATTTTTAGCCATTAGTTTAGTCAAATGAACAATGGCATCAGAAAGAAAAGAATTGGCTAGCTTAAGTGCTCTAAGCTTGTCAAGTATGTCATCCAATGGGGTCTCTACCTGTAAAGCCTCTTCCAGAGACTCAAACCAAAAAGCCGCAGCAGCAGTGACTGGGGCAATGCATGCAAGGGGCTGTAGAATAAAACCTTGTTGAATAAACATTTTCTTAAGGTAACCCTCTAACTTTTTATCCATTGGATCTGAGAAAGCACAACTGTCCTCGACAGGGATAGTAGTACGCTTAGCTAGGGTAGAAACTGCTCCCTCCACCTTAGGAACTGTCTGCCATAAGTCCCGTGTGGTGGCAACTATTGGAAACATTTTCTTAAAAATAGGAGGGGGAGAGAACGGCACACCTGGTCTATCCCATTCCTTAGAAATAATTTCTGTAAACCTTTTAGGTATTGGAAAAACATCGGTGCACACCGGCACTGCATAGTATTTGTCCAATCTACACAATTTTTTTGGCACTGCAATTGTATCACAGTCATTCAGAGCAGCTAAAACCTCCCTGAGCAACATGCGGAGGTGTTCAAGCTTAAATTTAAATGTAGACATATCAGAATCAGGTTGAATCTTTTTCCCTGAGTCAGAACCATCACCCACAGAAAGAAGCTTTCCTTCCTCAGCTTCTGTATATTGTGAGGGAGTATCAGACATAGCTCTTAAAGCGTCAGTATGCTCTGTATTTCTTCTAACTCCAGAGCTATCTCGCTTTCTTCTAAACCCAGGTAGTCTGGAGTCAAAGGGTCTGACACGTGGGGTGAGTTAGTCGGCATAACTTCCCCCTCGTCAGATTCCTCTGGTGATACATTTTTTAAAGACAGAATATGATCTTTATTACAAAAAGTGAAATCAGTACATTTGGTACACATTCTGGCTTCTAAACACCATGGCTTCTAAACATAATGAACAAGGAGTTTCCTCTATGTCAGACATGTTTAAACAGACTAGCAATGAGACCAGCAAGCTTGGAAAACACTTTAAATCAAGTTAACAAGCAAAAAATAAAAACGGTACTGTGCCTTTAAGAGAAACAAATTTTATCAGAATTTGAAAAACAGTGAAAAAAAGCAGTAAATCAAACGAAATTTTTACAGTGTGTATAATAAGCTAACAGAGCATTGCACCCACTTGCAAATGGATGATTAACCCCTTAGTTTAACCCCTTAGTTAAAAAAACGAATCAAAAAAACGATATAGACGTTTTTTTAACAGTCACAACAACTGCCACAGCCTTGCTGCGGGCCTACCTTCCCCAACAAATGATTTTGGAAAGCTTAAGAACCCTTTAGAGAGGTCCTATAGCATTCAGGGGACTCCTGGAGGAAGCTGGATGTCTCAGTCTGTAAAAGTTACTGCGCAATAAAGCGCTAAATTAGGCCCCTCCCACTCATATTAAAACAGTGGAAAGCCTCAGGAAACTGTTTCTAGGCAAATTTAAGCCAGCTATGTGGAAAAAAAAACTAGGCCCCAATAAAGTTTTATCACCAAAGTATATATAAAAATGTTTAAACATGCCAGCAAACGTTTTATATTGTAAATCTATAAGAGTATTACCTCTGAAAGTAAGCATGATACCAGTCGCTATTAAATCACTGTATTCAGGCTTACCTTACATAAATCTGGTATCAGCAGCATTTTCTAGCACTTATTTAATCTCTAGAATTTTTTTTAACTGCACATACCTCATAGCAGGATAACCTGCACGCCATTCCCCAGCTGAAGTTACCTCTCTCTTCAGTTATGTGTGAGAACAGCAATGGATCTTAGTTACAACCTGATAAGATCATAGAAATCACAGGCAGATTCTTCTTCTATTTTCTGCCTGGGACAAAATAGTACAACTCCGGTACCATTTAAAAATAACAAACTACGTTACACCACTTCTCTCTTACTACCTCCATGCTTGTCGAGAGTTGCAAGAGAATGACTGGATATGGCAGTTATGGGAGGAGCTATATAGCAGCTCTGCTGTGGGTGATCCTTTTGCAACTTCCTGTTGGGAAGGAGAATATCCCACAAGTAATTGATGATCCGTGGGCTGGATACACCTTACAAGAGAAATGATTTGCGCTACACACACTGGGGCCTATCATATTTTGTAGTGTTTTATTGCACTCTACTAGTCATGCATTTTTATATAGGGACCCTATGTACTTTAGAGAGCTTGTACCTTGACTTCTGAGCTGACTCCACTTCCTCTGTGTGTCTAGCCCTATAAACGTCTTTCAATAGAATTTACTTTTTGGTACATTTCATATATATATTTTTGTTTATTTGATGAACTGCAAATATAGAGTATGTATTTTTAATGGTTTAACTTATTTAAATTGTGGCTTTACTAATGGATTGCAATGGCATATAAAAGGAGAAAGAACCTGCGTAAAACATTTTCACACAGCAAACTCTAATTGATTGTAATGGGGTCAAATAGTTTCCCTCCCAGTGAATGCATTTGTCAGCATGTTGAAACCTTTGCTATTGTATTTGTTTGCTTATTGCTGTTCGCTGCAGCCTTTCTATTGTATCTTGTATGTAATTTCTGTATGCCGTTATGCTGACCAGGTGTTTATCTAACCTGCTTCATATTCTCTTTTACATTTAATGTTTAGCTTGATGCATGCCATTCCAGTGGCGTCACTAGGGTTGGTGTCACCCGGTGCGGTAAGTCATGGTGTCACCCCCCCCCCCCCCCAGAAAGCAGACATACACAAAAACACAGGCAAACACACATACAAACACTCAGACACACTTAAACACATACTCAGATGCACACACAAACACTCGGAAACACACTCAGACACACACACAAAAACACACACACAAAAACACACACACAAAAACACTGAGACACACAAAAACTCAGACACACACATACAAAATATGTAAACTGCACTGCATTAATTAGGAAGCTCATGCCTAGAGCTGCTCCCTGGCTCAGCAGAACATCAAATAAAAGATAAACAGAGCACTCTAAAATAAATCACTGAAGAAAAGGTTTAGGCACGCAAACTATGAAAATTCTGCTCTCTGACTCTGTTCCAAGTCTGTCAGTGCACAGCCCTGGGCCGCATGTCACTGAGCAGTGAGCACAGATAAACAGGCAGGTTTAGGCTAGCAGCGCAACTTTGCAAGCCCCACAGCACACCCACAACATTCATAGTGAAATTGGGCAGGGGAGGAGCAAAGTACAAACAAGCAAAAGCAGCCGGGAAAACTATTTGTTGAAATTGCAGCACTGGCTCAAGGGGCAAAAAAATTGTGTGTCTACAACTTCCCCAGTCCCACTAATGTTCACAAATGCCAGCCTCTAATAAAATAATCTATGCATCTCAACATTGTATTTCTTTGAATTTCAATAAAATTAAAAAAAAAAAAAAAAAAAAAAAATTTTTTTTTTTTTTTTTTTTTTTGGTGTCACCCCCTGGAGGGTGTCACCCGGGTGCGGCCCGCCCCCCCCCGCCCCCCCCTAGTGACGCCACTGTGCCATTCTCCAGCAGCTGTTCCAGTTTTACTTCAACTAAAGGGAGCTTTGTCCATTTGTTTCTGTTTGCTGCAGCTGGATTGTTTCCAAGATTATGTCTCACTGTTTCGGATTATAGCACCCTGCTGATCTTCATTAGCAGTCAAAAAAGTACAGCAGTTTATGTTTTATATTTATCAGCTGTTAGTTACATGTAAATGTTACTTGATTTGATTAAAATGAAGGTAAACTTTGATGAATGAAAACCCATTTTTTAAAAATACTATTAAAAACAGGGTCACTTTCATTCATCAAAGTTTAGAAAGCAGCCGTTTTGATTAAAAACTTACCTTTGTTTTTTTGACAGCCAGAGCAGCTTCCTCTAATCCAGCTTCCTCCAATCACGGCTTTCCCCCCAGGGTAGTCATTGCCTGAGGCCATGCCATGATTGGAGGAAGCTGGACTAGTCATTGCTGACGTATGAAGAGAGGATCTCTGGGTGGGGGAAGCTGCTCTGGCTGTGAAAAAAACAAAGGTAAGTTTTTAATTATAACGGCTGCTTTCTAAACTTTGATGAATGAAAGTGCCCCTGTTTTTAATAGTATTTTAAAAAAACGGGCTTTCATTCATCAAAGTTTACCTTCACTTTAAAAAATGAATATTGAAATTGTTATTTTTCCCTTGCACTAGTCATTTTGCAATTAAAAGTTTTGGCCTGTGTTTCCTGCAATAAATTATTATTTGAGAGGCGTTTACATATATATATATATATATATATATATATATATATATATATATATATATATATATATATATATATATATATATATATATATATATATATATATATATATATATATATATATATATATATATATATATACATATCCAGGGACAAAGGAAGACACTCTCCGGTTTTAAATCAATCTTTTTTACTTAAGTGACGTTTCGGGGGTTTTACCCCCTTCCTCAGACCATTTACCGGTAGGAGACATGACACTTTGCTACAATGTAAAGTAGTGAGTGTACAGCCTGCATAACAGTGTCAATTTGCTGTCCCATCAAAATAACTCAACACACAGCCATTAATATCTAAACCGTTGGCAACAAAAGTGAGTACAACCCTAAGTGTAAATGTCCAAATTGTGCCCAAAGTGTCAATAGTTTGTGTGGCCACCATTATTTTCCAGCACTGCCTTAACCCTCTTGGGCAGGGAGTTCACAAGAGCTTCACAGGTTGCCACTGGAGTCCTCATCCACTCCTCCATAACGACATCACGGAGCTGGTGGATGTTAGAGACCTTGCGCTCCCCCACTTTCCATTTGAGGATGCCCCACAGATGCTCAATAGGGTTTAGGTCTGGAGACATGCTTGGCCAGTACATCACTTTTACCCTCAGCTTCTTTAGCAAGGCAGTGGTTGTCTTGGAGGTGTGTTTGGGGTCGTTATCATGTTGGAATATTGCCCTGCGGCCCAGTCTCTGGAGGGAGGGGACCATGCTCTGCTTCAGTATGTCACAGTGCATGTTGGCATTCATTGTTTCCTCAATGAACTGTAGCTCCCCAGTTCTGGCAGCACTCATGCAGGCCCAGACCTTGACACTCCCACCACTATGCTTGACTGTAGGCAAAACACACTTGTCTTTTTACTCTTCACCTGGTTGTGCATCATCTTTAGAAGAGGCTTCCTTCTGGAACGACAGCCATGCAGACCAATTTGATGCAGTGTACGGCGTATGGTCTGAGCACTATCAGGCTGACCCCCCACCCCTTTAACTTGTGCAGCAAAGCTGGCAGCACTCATACGTCTATTTGCCAAAGACAGCCTCTGGATATGACGCTGAGCATGTGCACTCAACTTCTTTGTCCTGTGAAACTGCTGTATGGTCTTGCCCACCGTGTTGCAGATCAGTTTCAGGGTCTTGGCAATCTTCTATATAGCCTAGACCATCTTTATGTAGAGCAACAATTCTTTTTTTCAGATCCTCAGACAGTTCTTTGCCATGAGGTGCCATTTTGAACTTCCAGTGATTAGTATGAGAGAGTGTGAGAGCAATAACACCAAATTTAACACACCTGCTCCCCATTCACATCTAAGACCTTGTAACATTAACGAGTCATATGACACCGGGGAGGGAAAATCGCTAATAGGGCCCAATTTGGACATTTACACTTAGGGGTGTACTCACTTTTGTTGCCAATGGTTTAGACATTAATGGCTGTGTGCTAAATTATTTTGAGGGGACAGCAAATTTACACTGCTATACAGGCTGTACACTCACTACTTTACAATGTAGCAAAGTGCCATTTCTTCAGTGTTGTCACATGAAAAGATATAATAAAATATTTACAAAAATGTGAGGGGTGTACTCACTTTTGTGAGATACTGTATATATATATATATATATATATATATATATATATATATATATATATATATATATATATATTAGGCGATAAGCCTGCCCAGAGGACAGTCTATTTTTAATTAAAAAAAACTACAAACCCCAAAGCTAAAATTACACAAAATAAAAAATGTAAAATTACAGAAAAAAATAAACAAAGCTATCCAAAATAAAAAATTAAACCTAAACGAATACCCCTATAAAAAATCCCCCCAAAAATTGAAACACCCCCTAATCTTATACTAAACTACCAATAGCCCTTAAAAGAGCTTTTGTAAAACAGCTCTTTTACCTAAACAAATTACCAATTACCCCCTAACAGTAAAATCTCCCACCCACCAAACCCCTCAAATAAAAAAATGTAACACTAAAAAAAACTAAACTACCCATTGCCCCTAAAAGGGCATTTGTATGAGCATTGCCCTTCAAAGGGCATTCAGCTCTTTTACTGCCCTTAAAAGGGCAATCAGCTCTTTTCCAGCCCAAAAACCCCTAATCTAAAAAAAAAGTCACCCCAAAAAATAAAAAAAAGTCCAAGACTAAGACCCAAATAGGTACTCACCGTTCCTGAAGTCCGGTGGAGAAGGTCTTCTTCCAGGCGGCTCCATCATCTTCTATCTTCATCCGGAAAGAAGGCGGCACGGAGTGGAGGTGTGGAGCTGTCTTCCCCGATGCGTGTATCCTCAGTGGTGGTCCTCAGCGGCAGTGGCAGCGTTCCTCAGCGGCATGGAGGCTCCTCTTAATCCGATGTCCGTCATACACTGAAGATTGAATGCAAGGTACCACAATCAATTTGGGGTATCTTGCATTCCTATTGGCTGAAATTTTAAAATCAGCCAATAAGATTTCAAAAGCTCTCATCCTATTGGCAGATTTCAAAATGTCAGCCAATAGGAATGCAAGGTACCCCAATAAATATGGGGTACCTTGCATTCAATCTTCAGTGTGCGACGGACGATTGCATGAAGAGGAGCCTCCACGCAGCCAAGGACTGCCGCTGAGGATCCACGCATTGGGGAAGCCAGCTCTGCACCTCCACTCCGCCTTCGCTCTGGATGAAGATAGAAGATGATGGAGTTGCCTGGAAGAAAACCTTCTCCATTGGACTTCAGGAACGATGAGTACCTATTTGGGGCTTAGTGTTAGGATTCTTTATTTTTTTTTATTTTTTTTATTTTTTTTAAGATTAGGGATTTAATGGGCTTGAAAAGAGCTGATTGCCCTTTTAAGGGCATTAAAAGAGCTAAATGCCCTTTTAAGGTCAATGCCCATACAACTGCCCCTTTAGGGGCAATGGGTAGTTTAGGTTTTTGGGAGGTTTGGTGGGTGGGTTTTTTTTTACTGATAGGGGGGACTTAGTATTTTTTAAATGTTTAAGGGCTATTGGTAGTTTAGTTTAGATTAGTGGGTGTTTTTATTTTGGGGGGGCTTTTTTATTTTCATAGAGATTAGGCTTAAATTTTTTTATTTTTGATAATTTTGTTTATTTTTTTTCTGTAATTTTAGAGTTTTTTATTTTTTGTAATTTTAGATTTTTTTTTTTGTAATTTGATGATAGGTTTTATTTAAGTGTAACCTAGTATTGGAATTAATTTAGGGGGTTTTAGGTTAGGGGGCTTAGTAATTAAATTAGTTATTTGCATTGTGGGGGGTTGTCCGTTTAGGGGTTAATAGGTTAATTAGGTTTATTGTGATGTGGGGATTTGTCAGTTTAGGGGTTAATAGGTTAATTAGGTTTATTGCGAGGTGGGGGGTTGGTGGTTTATGGGTTAAAAGGTTAATTAGGTTTATTGCGATGTGGGGGGTTAGCAGTTTAGGAGTTAATAGGTTAATTAGGTTTATTGCGACATGGGGGGTGGCGGATAAGGGGTTAATATTTTAATGATGTTATTTGCGGATTAGGGGTTAATTACTTTATTATTTTGCGATGTGGGGATTTGCAGTTTCAGTGTTTTTTGTGGGGAAGGTTCGTTTTTTTGTTATACGTTGTGCGGGCAGTTAAGTGTTTTTTATTTATTTCTTGCGGGCGGTTACGTGTTTTTGTGTGGACGGTTGCGTGTTTTTGTTTTTAAGGCTTCGGGTTTGCCTATGTTGCATCCAGGTGGATTCCGAAAATGGCAGCCAACATTCCTTTGAGGATGCGTGCCAACTGGCAACACTGACGGACGCTTTACAAACGCGATTATAGTATACTAGTGGGCAAGCCTGCCCAGAGGGCAGTCTATTGTGATGACGGAACCACCAAACCACCCTGCCATTTTCGGCAGGGCAGTCTATTGTGGTGACGGAACCACCCTGCAATTTTCGGAATCCACATGGATGCAGCGAAGCTGCATCCCAGTGGATTCCAAAAATGGCAGGGTGGTGAAAGAATCCACCGCATAAGCTGCATCCAGGTGAATCTCAAAAATGGCAGAGTGGTGAAATAATCCGCCCAAGGTGGATTCTTTCACCACCCTGCCATTTTTGGAATCCACCTGGATGCAGCATAGGCAAACCCGAAGCCTTAAAAAAAAAACCTGCAACCGTCCGCACAAAATAACAAAAAAACACGTAAAAAACAGTGTCACCATCTGTAACGATCAGGCATCTGGCCTCATATGGAGGCAGAGCACCGACCGTGCTCCGGCTCCATATGCGGCAGATGTCTGAAGCTTCAGCTCTCAGCTGTTATGTTACAGCTGAGAGTTGGAGCTCCTGAAGCTGTCTCGCACTGAGGTGGCTGCAAGCACATCTAACTTTACTTTGAGGATGCGTGCGCAACTGCCGACGGCGACGGACGTGTTACAAAACATTTATATATATATATCCTTGTATTTAAATTAAATATAAAAAAATTGTCACAAAGCTATGAACAACACAGCTATGATGGAATAAGTCCAGAATAGACTTTCGTAAAAACAGAATTTATACTTACCAATACATTTCTTTCTTTCAGGATGATGAGAGTCCATAGGTGTCCATAACTTGTGGGATATATTTCCTGCCACAAGAAGGAGGTCAAGAACCCTCACAAGAGCTTTAATCCCTCACACCTCCTTTCCCCACTCAGTTTACATATAGCCGAGCAGAGGAAAAGGTAGGAAAGTCAGAAAGCAGGGTTAAGAGGTGCAAAAAGCGAATGGGTCCTATGGACTCTCATCATCCCGAAATAAATAAATTTAACGGTAGGTATAAATTCTGTTTTCTTTTGTAAGATGATGAGAGTCCATAGGTGTCCGGAAAACTGTGATCTGAAGGACTTTCCTGCCTAAAACAGCTTTGAAAGAAGCATAAATATCAAAATTATAACATTTAGAAAAGGATAGAAGTTGCCGCCTTGCAAATCTGTTCCAAGAAGGCGTCATTTTTGAAGGCCCAAGTAGCAGATACAGACCTAGTAGAATGAGTAGTTACTCTTTTTGGAGGTGGTATTCCCTCAACCAAGTAAGCCTTACAAATAGTGTTCATTAATAATGCTAAGGTCAGCACTGTAGCCTTTTGACCCTTTCTAGGACCTGAAAAGTGGAAAATAAGCTAGAATTCTGTCTAAAATCTTTAGTAGCCTGAAGATAAAATTTTAAGACCCTGACTACATCCAAATTGTGCAGTAGGTATTTGGGCACAGAGAAGGAACAATCTCCTGATTATTATTTTCTGAAGACACTAAATATCATATCATATATAGTCCGGAGAACCTCTTTATCCTGATGAAAAATCAAAAAAGGATGATCAGAAGTAGGGATGGGTGAATGTGCTGAAAGTGTAATTTATTTGGTAGAAAGAATAGTCCTGTGGACATTCATTTTGGACAATTGAATGTTGATAAGAATGAAGATTTATTAAAATTTGATTCTCAAATGTTACTTTTGTTTTTGAATTTTCATAATTAGATTGAATATCTACATTTGAAATTTCAAATGTAACAAATACTATTCAGAAGTTCAATAGTTCATGTGGTAGGGAATTTGGTAAACTATATACAATTATATCAATTTGAATGCTTCTATTTCAAATATTGCATGATTTGAATATAACATTTAAAGAGAGCATTCAAAATACTATTACAAATATATAGATTCAAATTTTTCGAATTTGAATACTGCATAATTCTAATCAAATTATTAGGAACTAGTCCTAAAGCCCGTTCACATGGGCCATTTTTTGCAGGGTACAGCGGTCCCACTCCTTGCGCTCTCTCCCTCCCCCTATCTTTTGCTCTCTCTCTCTCCCCCCTCTCTTTTGCGCTTTCTCTTCCCCTCTCTTTTGAGCTCTCTCTCTCTACCTCTCTTTTGAGCTCTCTCTCTCCCCCCTCTCTTTTGCGCTCTCTCTCCCCCCTTTTTTGAGCTCTCCCCCTCTCTTTTGCCCTCTCTCTCCCCCTCTCTATTGTGCTCTCTCTCTCACCCCTCTCTTTTGCGCTCTCTCCCCCATCTCTTTTGCGCTCTCTCTCCCCCCTCTCTTTTGCGCTCCCCTCTCTTTTGCTCTCTCTCTCTCTCCCCTTCTATTTTGCTCTCTCTCTCCCCTCTCTTTTGCTCTCTCTCTCCCCTCTCTATTTTCCTCTCTCTCTTTCTCTCTCTCCCCTCTCTTTTGCACTCTCTCTCTCCATCCCTCTCTTTTGCTCTCTCTCTCCCCCTCTCTTTTGCTCTCTCTCCCCTCTCTTTTGCTCTCTCTCTCCCCTCTCTTTTGCTCTCTCTCCCCTCTCTCTCTCTTCCCCCCCCCCCCTCTCTCTCTCTCCCTTCTCTCTCTTCCCCTCTCTCTCTCTCCCCCCTCTCTCTCTCTCCCCCTCTCTCTCCCCCCTTTCTCTCTCTCCCCCTCTCTTTCTCCCCTCTCTCTCCACCCTCTCTCTCCCCCCTCTCTCTCTCTCCCCCTCTCTCTCCCCTTCTCTCTCTCCCCCTCTCTCTCCCCTTCTCTCTCTCTCCCCCTCTCTCTCTCCCCCCCCCTCTCTCCCTCCCCCTCTCTCTCTCTCTCCCTCCCCCCTTTCTCTCCCCCCCTCTCTCTCTATCCTCCCCCCTCTCTCTCCTCCTCTCTCTTTCTCCCCCCCCCCTCTCTCTCTCTCTCCCCCTCTCTCTTTCTCCCCTCTTTTGATCTCTCTCTCCCCTTTCTTTTACTCTCCCTCCCCCTCTCTTTTGCTGTCTCTCTCCCTCTCTTTTGCTCTCTTTATCTCCCCTCTTGATCTCTCTCTCCCCTCTTGATCTCTCTCTCACCTTACTTATGTTTTCCCTACCCCCTCTCTCCCCTCTTTTGAGCTGTTTTGAGCTCTCAGTCTGCACAGCCTTTCCCGGCCCCGCCCGGCCCGTCCCCTTCACGGACCTTCATGCTCGGCCACGCCCCCTTCACGGACCTTCACGCTCGGCCACTCCCCCGCCCACTCCCGACCACGCCCACTTCTGCTCGCACCGCAGATCAGGTAGGGACTGTAAGGCCAGGTGTGTTTGTCCTTGTACTGTCTCTACTGCGCATGACAGCTTCGGACAAACACACTTGGCCGTTTATAGTATAGGATATTCTAGTGAAATATTAGATTTAAAGAGACCATTAGAAATGCTATTACATTGAACGAATGTTAGAATGCTGTGCAAACATTTGAAATTGGAAAGGAACGAACGAATGTGTTAAAATTCATTTCATTTTTCAAATGTTGCAAAACATTCTCCCCTCCTTAATCAGAAGACAGAGCTGATAATTTAGAAACTCTTCTGGCAAAATAAATGACTAGAAGAGAACTTTCCATGATAATAACTTTAGATTAAGAGACTGCAAAGGTTCAAAGGGGGGACCTTTCAAAACAGAAAGAACCAGATTCAAATTCCAAGGATGGACAACTGGAGAGGACAAAGATGAAAATGAGCAAAAGGTACTGCCATAAGACCTGCTACTTCCATACATTTTGCTACAGATGGAGAATGAGTCATCTGTAGGGAATGACAGGCAGACTGAACATATTTGAACAAGGTCTATGACAGAAAAACCACCCTTGTGACTGGTGATGAAGAGCTTTAGGGGACTGATTTCCCATCCATGTACCTAAAGGAAAGATACCATTCTGTGGATATGAGCAGTAGCCAGAGAAAGAGACAGAGCTTGGACAAAAATATCTTCCAGATAAGGGGTAATGGAGATTCCCTTAGCTCTGATCACTGCTTAGAGAGCCCTTAATACCTTTGTGAAGATGTGAGGGGGAGTTGGCTAGACCAAAGGGTAGGGTCACAAATTGGTAATGTTTGTTGAGAAAAGCAATGCTTAAAAACTGTAAATGATCCTTGTGTATATGGATGTGTAGATATACATATGTCTATGGTTCTCATAAATTGACTTTCCTGAACTAGGGTCAAAATGGTATGGATCTTTTCCATTTTGAAAGAAGGTACAAATTTGTTCAGAATTTAGGTCCAGGATAGGATGGTAAGGTGCCTTCCTTCTTTGAGACAATGACGAGTCTGTAACAGAAACCCTGTCCCTGTTGACAGTTTGGAACAGGTTGGATAACAAAATTTATGCTTACCTGATAAATTTGTTTCTTTATGGACATGAAGAGTCCACAACGTCATTCCAATTACTAGTGGGATATTCAACTCCTGGCTAGCAGGAGGAGGCAAAGAGCACCCCAGCAAAGCTGTTAAGTGTAACTTCCCTTATCCATAATCCCCAGTCATTCAGCCTAAGAAAAATGGAAAAAGAAGAAACACAAGGGTGAAAAAGGTGCCTGAAATTTACTCAATAAAACTGCTGAATTATAAATAAAAAGAGGGCAGGGTCGTGGACTCTCCATGTCCGGAAATAAATACATTTATCCGGTAAGCATAAATTTTGTTTTCTGTCCTATGACATGGAGAGTCCACAACGTCATTCCAATTACTAGTGGGAACCAATACCCAAGCTAGAGGACACGGAATGAACAGGGAGGGAGAAAAAGGCAGGAGGACCTAAACAGAAGGCACCACCGCTTGAAGAACCTTTCTCCCAAAGGAAGGCTCAGCCAAGGCAAAAGTATTACATTTGTAGAATTTGGAAAAAGTATGCAGAGAGGACCATGTTGCGGTCTTGCAAATCTGTTCCACAGAAGCTTCATTTTTGAAAACCCAAGAAGAGGAGACAGCACTAGTGAAATGAGCCGTAATGCTCTCAGGAGGCTGCTGTCCAGCAGTCTCATAAGCCAAACGAATCAAACTTCTCAACCAAAGAGACAGATTAGTAGAAGTGGCCTTCTGAGCCTTACGCTTTACAGAGAAAACAATAAACAGGGCAGAAGATTGCCAAAAATCTTTAGTAGCTTGTAAGTAAAATTGTAGAGCCTGCACAACATCAAAGCTGTGCAAAAGACGTTCCTTTTGAAAAGAAGTATTAGGACAAAAAGAAGGAACAACAATTTCCTGATTAATGTTTTGATCAAACACCACCTTAGGGAGAAACCCCAATTTAGTATGAAGGACCGCCTTATCAGCATGAAAAATAAGGTACAGGGAATCACACTGCAGAGCAGAAAGCTCAGAGACTCAGAGACTGTAAGCGGAAGAAATAGCAACCTGAAACAAAACCTTTTAGGATAACAATTTTATATCAACAACATGCATCGGCTCAAACGGAGCCTGCTGCAAAACTTTAAGAACTAAATTAAGGTTCCACAGGGGGAGCAACAGGCTTAAACGCAGGCCTGATTCTAACCAGGGCCTATACAAAGGCTTGAACATCTGGTAAGTCTGCCAGATGTTTGTGCAAAAAGGATAGATACTGCAGAAATCTGAGCCTTTAGGGTACTGACCGATTAACCCTTCTCCAGGCCATCCTGAAGAAAAGACAAAGTCCGGGGAATCCTCACCCGGCTCCAGGAAAACCCCTTAGATTCGCACCAATAAAGATATTTACACCATATCTTATGGTAAATCTTGAGAGTAACAGGTTTTCAAGCCTGAATCATAGTTTCCATGACTGCTTCATAAAAACCACGCCAAGATAGAATTAGCCGTTCAATCTCCAAGCAGTTAGCTTCAGAGAAGCTAGGTTTGGATGAAGAAAAGGACCCTGAATTAGAAGGTCCTTCCTCTTAGGTAACCTCCAAGGAGGTAGAGATGACATCCTTACTAGATCCGCGAACCAGATCCTGCGAGGCCATGCAGGAGCTACTAGAATCACCAATGTTCTCTTCTGTTTGATATGAGCAATGAATGGTGGAAGGAGAGCAAACGGAGGAAACAAATAAGCCAGAAAAAACCTCCAAGGAATCACTAGAGCAGTGATTTTCAACCTTTTTTTTGCTGTGGCACACTTTTTTACATTAAAAAATAAATACTGCAGCACACCACCATCCCAAACTTTTACAAAATCACACATTGTAGCCTAATACAGTGTATATATATATATATATATATATATATATATATATATATATATATATATATATATATATATATATATATATATACAGGGAGTGCAGAATTATTAGGCAAATGAGTATTTTGACCACATCATCCTCATTATGCATGTTGTCTTACTCCAAGCTGTATAGGCTCGAAAGCCTACTACCAATTAAGCATATTAGGTGATGTGCATCTCTGTAATGAGAAGGGGTGTGGTCTAATGACATCAACACCCTATATCAGGTGTGCATAATTATTAGGCAACTTCCTTTCCTTTGGCAAAATGGGTCAAAAGAAGGACTTGACAGGCTCAGAAAAGTCAAAAATAGTGAGATATCTTGCAGAGGGATGCAGCACTCTTAAAATTGCAAAGCTTCTGAAGCGTGATCATCGAACAATCAAGTGTTTCATTCAAAATAGTCAACAGGGTCGCAAGAAGCGTGTGGAAAAACCAAGGCGCAAAATAACTGCCCATGAACTGAGAAAAGTCAAGCGTGCAGCTGCCAAGATGCCACTTGCCACCAGTTTGGCCATATTTCAGAGCTGCAACATCACTGGAGTGCCCAAAAGCACAAGGTGTGCAATACTCAGAGACATGGCCAAGGTAAGAAAGGCTGAAAGACGACCACCACTGAACAAGACACACAAGCTGAAACGTCAAGACTGGGCCAAGAAATATCTCAAGACTGATTTTTCTAAGGTTTTATGGACTGATGAAATGAGAGTGAGTCTTGATGGGCCAGATGGATGGGCCCGTGGCTGGATTGGTAAAGGGCAGAGAGCTCCAGTCCGACTCAGACGCCAGCAAGGTGGAGGTGGAGTACTGGTTTGGGCTGGTATTATCAAAGATGAGCTTGTGGGGCCTTTTCGGGTTGAGGATGGAGTCAAGCTCAACTCCCAGTCCTACTGCCAGTTTCTGGAAGACACCTTCTTCAAGCAGTGGTACAGGAAGAAGTCTGCATCCTTCAAGAAAAACATGATTTTCATGCAGGACAATGCTCCATCACACGCGTCCAAGTACTCCACAGCGTGGCTGGCAAGAAAGGGTATAAAAGAAGAAAATCTAATGACATGGCCTCCTTGTTCACCTGATCTGAACCCCATTGAGAACCTGTGGTCCATCATCAAATGTGAGATTTACAAGGAGGGAAAACAGTACACCTCTCTGAACAGTGTCTGGGAGGCTGTGGTTGCTGCTGCACGCAATGTTGATGGTGAACAGATCAAAACACTGACAGAATCCATGGATGGCAGGCTTTTGAGTGTCCTTGCAAAGAAAGGTGGCTATATTGGTCACTGATTTGTTTTTGTTTTGTTTTTGAATGTCAGAAATGTATATTTGTGAATGTTGAGATGTTATATTGGTTTCACTGGTAAAAATAAATAATTGAAATGGGTATATATTTGTTTTTGTTAAGTTGCCTAATAATTATGCACAGTAATAGTCACCTGCACACACAGATATCCCCCTAAAATAGCTAAAACTAAAAACAAACTAAAAACTACTTCAAAAAATATTCAGCTTTGATATTAATGAGTTTTTTGGGTTCATTGAGAACATGGTTGTTGTTCAATAATAAAATTAATCCTCAAAAATACAACTTGCCTAATAATTCTGCACTCCCTGTATATATATACACACACACACACACACTGTACTGTCATGCCTCCTACAAACTATACATGACATATTGACATTCATTCACTAACAATCATAATGATTGTCTGTGAATGAATGTCAATATGTCATGGTTGTAAATGATGCCTGATGAGCCTGTCACATACTTCCCAATATTTCAAAATTTGAAAGAGTGACACTACCGCACTGGGAAAAGTCCCCCCCGTGCGCAATGGGAAAAGTTTTATCTGTGGAGCACAAGATTATATGTGGAGCACATACAGTATATATATATACACACATATATATATGCACACACACATACATGACAACAAAACAATTCAGACAGCAGATACAATACATATATAAACTAATTTACTTAATTCTATTGACCTATTTCTTCTCTTGGTATCTTAAAAACATTTCCCTCCTGAACTCTAGTAAAAAAAAACCCTCTGTTTTTCCTTCTTTTGAAAAACGTTTCCCTCCTGAACTCTAGTAAAATTATGTAAAAGTATGGAGGTGCTTGCTTGGTTATGCTTTTTTTTTGTGATATTTGACCAGCAGTCAACTTGCACACCCAAATTACCAAGAAAGAAGATATAAAGATGGTAACAGTAAATTTGAGGACTTTTTTTGAACGTTACACTCCTGAAACAGTGAATCATAATAGAGGTGCTTGGTTATGGTTATTCAGGATATGATTTGACCTTCAGTCAACTTGCACTGCACACACAAATTACAAACAACATGATATAATGTTGGTACAGTAAATTTCAGTAACAGTCAGTAAATTTGGGGATTATTTTAATTTTTATTTTTACCTTATTACACACTGACACTCCTGAAACCCCACCGGCTGGCTGGCTCCTCCCTCTTCCTCTCTAGTGAGTCTCCAGTCCTCCGGTCATGTTCCTTGTGCTGAGAAGTTCTGGAGGAGGAGCAAAGCTGCGCCAGCATGCATGGGGGATTGAAGTGTTGCGTGGTGCTGTGTGTAGAGCTGGCACTAGACACGTGTTGTGGTGGGTGGGGGTTCCTTCCAAGTGTGAACACGGGTCGGGGAGGCAAGCTGCCGCTTGCAGTTACCCTCAGTCATTTCACTCAAAATAAAAAAATGGCCCAGAATAAAAAACAAGCAAAATTTAAAAAAATAAGTCACACTGTTGTCAGTCTGCCTCGGCACACCTGAGGATCTCTCACGGCACACTAATGTGCCATCGCTCACTGGTTGAAAAACACTGCGCTAGAGCACCTATCAGAATGGCCTGAGAATCTCTTGACCTTGAACCATACCATGGAACCTTGTTGTTTTGACAGGACGCCATCAGATACAAATCTGGAACCCCCCACTTGAGGGTTATCAGAGAGTACACTTCCGGGTGGAGAGCCCACTCTCCGGGATGAAAAGTCGGCTCAGAAAATCTGCCTCCCAATTGTCCACTCCTGGAATGTGGATGACAGATAGGAGACAATTGTGGGCTTCCGCCCACTGCAAAATTCAAGTCACCTCCTTCATGGCTAAGGAACTCCGAGTCCCTCCCTGGTGATTGATGTAAGCCACTGAGGTGATGTTGTCTGATTGAAATCTTATAAACCGGGTCAACACCAGTTGAGGCTACGCTAATAGGGCATTGAAGATAGCTCTTAACTCCAAAATGTTTATGGGAAGAGAGGACTCTTCCTGAGACCACAGGCCCTGAGCCTTTAGAGGGCCCCAAACAGCTCCCCAGCCTGACAGGCTGGCGCCTGTAGACACAATTTCCCAGGAAGGCCTCAGAAAGCAAGTGCCCCAAGACAGATGTTCCTGTGACACCCACCATGAGAGAGAGTCTCTTTTTAGATGGTCCAGATTTATCCTCTGAGATAAATTCGAATAATCTCTGTTCCATTGATGGAACATACAAAGCTGCAGCGGTAGTAGATGGAACCGAGCAAAAGGAATGATGTCCATGGATGCCACCATAAGACCAATCACCTCCATGCATTGGGCCACAGATGGATGAAAGGCAGACTGGAGAAAAAGGCAAGAAGCAAGAATCTTGTCTTTTCTGACCTCCATCAGAAAAATTTTCATGGACAGAGAATCTATTATGGTCCCTAGGAAACACACTTTGGTAGATGGGACCAGAGAACCTTTCTCTAAAGTCACCTTCCACCCATGGGAATGTAGAAAAGACAACATCATCTCTGTATGAGATTGGGCTAGTTGAAAAGATAACGCCTAAACCAAGATGTCATCTAGATAAGGCACTACAGCAATTCCCTGGGATCTGATCAGAGGCAAAAGCGACCCCAGAACCTTTGTGAATATTCTGG
This sequence comes from Bombina bombina, assembly GCF_027579735.1. NCBI lineage: Eukaryota > Metazoa > Chordata > Amphibia > Anura > Bombinatoridae > Bombina > Bombina bombina. The sequence continues at coordinate 1,239,651,757 of NC_069499.1, forward strand.
GAGCTGTCGCCAGACCAAATGGAAGTGCAGCAAATTGAAAGTGCTTGTCCAGAAATGCAAACCTCAGATACTGATGATGTTCCCTGTGAATGGGAACATGAAGGTATGTGTCCTTCAGGTCTATGGTCATCATAAACTGACCTTCCTGTACCAAAGGAAGAATAAAATGAATAGTTTCCATCTTGAAGGATGGAACCCTGAGGAATTTGTTAAGGCACTTGAGGTCTAGAATTGGCCGAAAAGTTCCCTCCTGTCTGGGAACCACAAAAAGATTTGAATATAATCATAGACCCTGATCTTTTAGAGGGTGATCTTTTAGAGGGTCAGGAACAATAACTCCCAGAGAGTAAAGGTCTTTTACACAGTTTAAGAAGGCCTCCTTCTTTATTGGGTTTGAGGATAGTCTTGACAGGAGGAATCTTCCCCTTGGAGGGCAAGCCTTGAATCCCATTCCGTATCCTTGGGATACTATGTCCACCGCCCAAGGGTCTGAGACATTGCATATTCAGGCTTGACCAAAAAGAGAAAGCCTGCCCCACCTGATCCATACTGGAATCGGGGGCGGAACCTTCATGCTGATTTAGAGTCAGCAGAAGGTTTCTTGTTTTTTGTTTTCCCTTGGACCAGGGTTGGTTGGTTTTCCAAGAAGATCTGGGTTGATTTGGTTTAGAAGATGAAGAGGAGGACTTTTGTCCCTTAAAGTTACAAAAGGAACCTCTAGGTCTATTTTTCTTGTCCTGAGGTAGGAAAGATCCCTTTCCACCTGTAATCTCTGAAATGATCGCTGCGAGACCAGGTCCAAACAGCATCTTTCCCTTGTAAGGTAAAGTCAAAAGTTTGGCCTTAGAAGATATATTAGCCGACCAGGATTTTAACCACAGAGCCCTGCGGACTAGAATTGTGAAGCTAGACATCTTAGCTCCCAGACCAATTACCTGCATGTTAGCATTGCTGATAAAAGAATTAGCCAATTTAAGAGCTTTGATCCTATCTTGGATCTCCTCTATTGTCTGATATTGTCTGATATTAGATATTAGATCAGACAAGGCATTGCACCAAAAAGATGCTGCTGCCGCCACGGTAGCAATACTTGCCGCAGGATGCCATTGTAATCCTTGATGGATGTACATCTTTTTTAAAGGGACATTTGTGATTCAGATAGAGCATGCAATTTTAAGCAACTTTCTAATTTACTACTATTAGCAAATGTTCTTCATTCTCTTGGTATCTTTATTTTAAAAGCAAAATGTAAGTTTAGATGCCGGCCCATTTTTGTGAACAACCTGGGTTGTTTTTGCTGATTGGTGGATAAATTCATCCACCAATAAACAAGTGCTGTCCAGGGTTCTGGACTTTCTTTTTCAAATAAAGATAGCAAGTGAACAAAGAAAAATTGATAATAGGAGTAAATTATAAAGTTGCTTAAAATTGCATGCTCTATCTGAATCACAAAAGAAAAAAAGTGGGTTCAGCATCCCTTTAAGCCTCTAGCTTCTTATCCATTGGATCCTTAAATGAACAACTATCATATATAGGAATGGTTAGTTCTTTTTGCTAGAGTAGAGATAGCCCTTTCTACCTTAGGAACTGTGCACCATAAGTCACGAAAAGAGTCAGCAACAGGAAACATATTTTTTAAAACAGGGGAAGGGGTAAATGGAACCTCTGGCTTATCCCATTCCTGAGCTATAATTTTAGACATCTTGTCTGGAACAGGAAAAACATCCTCAGACATAGAGGAGTCATAATATCTATTAACTTTAGAGGACTTCTTGGGATTGACAGCAACCAAAGTTTCAGAGTCGTCCAAGGTAGCTAGAACCTCCTTCAATAGTAACCGGCGGTGTTCAAGCTTAAATCTAAAATTAGTCTCTTCAGTCTCAGATGATTTTTCTATTAAAGTGTCAGAGTCTGTGATCTCACCTTCAGAAGATACTGAAGCATTCTCCTCATCAGACATCTGAGCAAGAGTAGTTAATGCAGTCATAGAATCAGAAACTTTAGTATCAGCCAAGTGTTTAGATTTTCTCTTACGCTTACCCAATGAAGGGAAAACAGACAAAGCAGCTATTACGGCAGAAGAAATCTGAGCGGCAAAATCCCCAGGTAAATAAACACCTCCAGGTGGTTGAGAGGACACATAAGGCACAGTATGAGAAACCACTAAGGCTTGGGACGTTTGAGGAGAAAGCTGAGGTATGTCACACACAACATTAACCCGAGAGACAGTTGGCTCATAAGGGAGTAACTTATCTTTGAATTTTAAAGTTTTAGCTAAACAAGAGGAACAAAATTGCATTGGAAGAACAATTTGGGCCTCTAAGCATAATAAACATTTATCCATAGAGATGGACTGATCCTGTTCAGAGTCCATGCTATGGAGGAAGTCCCACTAGTACCAATAAAATATGATAACAATTATTTAAGTATCAAAATAATATGCTATATATAATATAATAAAAGAGTATTAAACAAAAGAGACAATTTAATAAAAAAAACCACCTCAGGGGGGGCGTGTCCGGACGGCAGCCATGATGGGCTGAAAATACAGAAGCTCTTGATGTCCTAAGAGATAATCTGTCGTATACCTGTACATTGTCTGTAAATATAACATTTAAATGATCTAATCCTGATCCCAGAGGTATTGCCGCTCACACAGATACCAAGATTGTGGAAATCAACCTAACTGAAGCGAATCTAGACGAAAACGAAGTGTTGGCCTAGTACTATCGGCCTTAAGATTCCCTCTCCATTAGAGCTGACTTCGTCAACCATCTGTATACAATGGAGGAGAATTACGAGATCCTACACCTCATGCTAATAAATATAACCCGCAAGATGGATCTGCAATTTGGCGCACTCTCTGAAATATTAAGACAAGCTACTCTGAAGACGGAAATCAAGCAGCCTGCTAACCCGAGATCCTCTGCTGAACCGTTACGCGCTGAGCAGTTAGAGACAGTGCAGTTTACAATACCTCGGAGAGTGAAGGCGGGAGCAAGTCTGAATCGGCCCGCAGGGTCTGTGGACATACACAAGACATCATTCCCAGTCAGTTCACTCACTTCGGGTGGAGTCACGCAGACATCCGCAGCTTTCACCCAAAGCCCTGGAGAGAAGCGGCACATCACCAGACGGAGTACAGTACCTTCACAAACCAGCCCGGTTGGGGAAACTCCTCTGCTTTCTCTGGCATCTCATCGGAGACCTGTAATTGTTAGCCGCAACTGGATTGTAGATCTCTTGAACCCAGTCTTGACCTCTGACACCGATTTGGTAACTCTGCTCACAACCCTAGCGGTCATCGTATTTGCCTCCCCAGGTCCAAAGCTCCGCTCAATCTTCCTCAATCTGCAGGCCGCTCAGTCAGTAGATTCAGGCGGGCCCAGGTCTGGAATTGGTTGACAATATTGACTGTGTTTCTGTCGAAGCCCTGTGAACTCCTGTGGGTTAGAGCAGTTCACTGACCGGGCTATGTAGACTCTGTACACTCTACAGATATAGTGTCAATTAACCTTAAGTTAGGATGGTTTTAGGTAATATGCAAGGTCTCACTACATTTACTCTCATACCCATATCCCATCACCGCAGTACACCCTCTCAACTAACATCGATGTATTGGAGCTTTCAGTGTTATATAGCGCTATCTATGCCTATTACAGCGCAAGAGTCCTGGACATTTTCCCATGAGAACTTCCAGTATATTTGGAGCGATACCTCATCACTACTCTCTGTCTTACATCTCACTATGGGAGGCGCGCTCCTTCCCTGCAGTGGTAGCGTGCCTCTCATTAGATGTTTATTACACTTAGCTGTTTTGCGATATATCTTGGACCCTAAAAGTTAGACCTTAGTAATTATGAACCATAGCCTAACAGGGATCCCCAGAACTCTTCTACCAAAGTTCAACTTAATATGAATATCTTTTCTGAGATGTGTTGTCTATGGATAGTTACACGTAGAAATGTTAATTTAAATGCTCAAATGTATATGCATTATGTTTTGTTGTGATTTGCTATATTTTGGATCCTAACAGACATAACCTAGTATCTGCACACTATTATTTAGCTAAGGTGATAAGAGTATGTTCTTCGAAGTACAATTTAATACATATGCCTCACATGGGTTGTGCTGACTAGGATGGATGCAATTCAATGTATATGTTTTCACTTTTGGCCATTGCACTAGAGAGATAACAACATATAAGTAGCTCCCTTTAATAGCCATTACAGAACAGTCAAACATCTTATTCCAGGTGATTAAGATACTTACTTAGAGAGATGTTAGCTACTGCAGCAGCCTTAATAATACTCTTGAAAACTTGATACTAACCTCCTACAAAACAGGACTTTTAGCCCTTTTATCAGTACCCATACCTTGGCAACTCTACATAGCAGCTTATAGATGTTACCTTGCAAGATATCTCTCCTATCTTTGGTAGGTTCGTTAACTATGTGCTTATAAAGATATACCGGGGATGCAACAGTAGTGGATGCCCTAACCCTCTTTATCTTATAACTTTTAACCCTCATCCTGAATCCCTTACCAGGGTTATATTGTTATGTTGGCCTCGCAAACGTTTGTATAAGAGGATAAAGATCTGAGCCTCGAGCATGACCTAGCTAAGGGACTGTACATAACTTCCCTTGCACCTTTTTCGGTTGCTTTTGGTTTTAGTGCATGCTCCAGTTTAAGGCCTGAAAAACCGGTATACATTTCATGTAGCGAGTAATGTTCTGTTGTTTGCTTTCAATGTTATAAACTGTCTTACGCTGCTCTTTGATAGTTCCATGTATTGTTTAGCCTTTAAATATTACCTGCAGACTAGGTACAGGCAACATAATATTATTAAGTGATATAGATTACATAGAAAGTTTTATGATAAGTCTCTCTGCTCCTATTCACATTTGACCTTGGTCCGTTGAGATGGTAGTACCTGGCTCCTATGCTTCTTCACTCAACCGTCTTTTATAACACTACCATAAAACCCCAAAAGCTCACACAGCACAATTTTATCTGTTAGCCTCTCCCCACTTCATTGGACAATAATTCTCGAATAAGGTCCCTTTTATCATGTAAACCTGTTAAAATCTTTATTTACAGTAGCCAAGTTTAGCATTTTATAACACGAGACACAAATGACCAGCTTAAGCTTACTTTAAATTTTCAGTAGGGAGATATTGATTCATCCCCCCATCACTTACTTAATCACCGACTCACTTGAGGTATATAACCCCTTCACAGTAATATAAGCTGTCGTATTTCGACATCCACTTCTGCTATTACATACCATCACCCTCACTAGACAATTTTTATCTGGTCTATATGGTTACACTTCTATGTAGATTCCAGTGGTATGACACATATATTTACCACCCACTATATTCTCAGCTCCATTATTTTAGTACCTAATCTCCAGCCAATCTACTCCTGGCCTACACTATGACCCCCTCATACACTATGTGCTTTAGCTGCCCATCAGCCCATCTCAATTAGTTTATTATTAGCTCAATAGGGACCACACTAATATCCATATCATAGAGATAATACTACACCCCCTTTAACTCTCGGACACGCCCCCTCACTCCCTCTCTTTTCTCTTAACCAGAGCGGCTCTGGTCCGCTGAATCCCCCCCCCTTAAAATTAACCTGTGATACCATCCCCCTTCGCACCACAATTCTCCCTGAATAGATAAACTGCCATGTGATTTAAACAGTGAGTTGGGGACCATTCGTACCTGTATTAACTCTAGGTTATAAAAAGAGGTAACTCTAATATATGTTCCAGTTAGTTATCTTTACCATATGTAAGTTTTCACTTTTAGCCATATATACTATACATTTTATAATTCATATCCCAGATATACTCCTAAAACTTTAGCCAGAACCTATACTCTTATGGCTAGAACTGCTAAATTGTTATCCTGTACAGATCAAGCTCTCATTTGCAGCTACTTAGTATGGTTGAGTGTGGGATGTTGCATTCATGGTTTATGTTATTAGTACCTTATAGATTTCAACTTAACCTACCTAATGCAGTAGGATGGTAAAGATGCTCTCTTTTTGTTAAATTTGATTGATATCTGGACATATGTACTGATGCTGTATAATTGTTTAATACCTCAATAAAAAAAATATATTTAAAAAAAAAAAAAACCACCTCAGATTTCCTGAGGCTCCTACCAGCCAAAAGGAACACCCCACTAGCAAGAGGAGAAAAACGGATCTCCTGTAGAGAAATCTTCTCCTCTTAGATTAACCTGGATTTCAGATTGAAAGACCACTTGAAGAATAAACTCCTTAGCACGATTGATCTCTACAGCTCTGCTCTGTAAAACCGGAAGTAGAGGTCACGTGAGTGGGCTAAATAAAAACTGTGCAATGCTCTAACAAAAGTGCGCGAAAATTTAAACTGTATAAAAAAACGGCTTCCCCATTTCACTTTACATATGTGTAAATTAAAATTCTTCTCATCAGCCCTACACAGAGCTAGCAATACCATCTTATGCGCTAATACACAGATTAAGGTCAAATATCATAAACTCACTTTCCCATGATAAGTATTTCCATAGAAATAAAAAGTAGATATAGGAAAAACAAGCGGCTAGATTATGAGTTTGGCGTTATGCTTAAAAAGCAGCGTTGGCCGGTCCCAACGCTGCTTTTTAACGCCCGCTGGTACAGGTGTACCGCTCACTTTTTTGGCCAGACTCGGAAATACCGCAAATCCACTTACGTCAATTGCGTATCCTCTTTTTTCAAATGGGACTTGCATAGCGCCGGTATTACGAGTCTGCCAAAAAGTGAGCGGTAGACCCTCTCCTGTCAAGACTGGTACCGCATTTTAAAGTCAGTAGTTAAGAGTTTTACACTACAACGCAGTAGAATAAAACTCTTAACTAAAGTGCTAAAAAGTACACTAACACCCTAAACTACCTATTAACCCCTAAACCGAGGCCCACCCACATCGCAAACACTGAAAAAAAAAATGTAACCCTAAATCTGCCGAACCGGACATTGCCGCCACTATAATAAATATATTAACCCCTAAACCGCCGCACTCCCGCCTCGCAAACACTAATTAAATTTTATAAACCTCTAATCTGCCGTCCCTAACATCGCCGACACCTACCTACATTTATTAACCCCTAATCTGCCGCCCCCAACGTCGCCGCCACTATATTAAAATTATTAACCCCTAAATCTAAGTCTAACCCTAACCCTAACCCCCCCTAACTTAAATATAATTTAAATAAATATAAATAAAATAACTATCATTAACTAAATTATTCCTATATAAAACTAAATACTTACCTATAAACTAAACCATAAACTAGCTACAATATAACTAATAGTTACATTGTAGCTAGTTTAGGGTTTATTTTTATTTTACAGGCAAGTTTGTATTTATTTTAACTAGGTACAATAGTTATTAAATAGTTATTAACTATTTAATAACTACCTAGCTAAAATAAAGGCAAAAGTATCTGTAAAATAAAACCTTACCTAAGTTACAATTACACCTAACACTACCACTATAATTAAATTAATTCCCAAAATTAAATAAAATTATCTTAAGTACTAAACCCCCCCCCACTAAATTACAGAAAATAATAAACAAATTACAAGATTTTTAAACTAATTACATCTAATCTAATCCCCCTAACAAAATAAAAAAGCCCCCCCAAAATAAAAAAGCCCTACTCTACACTAAATTACAAATAGCCATTAAAAGGGCCTTTTGCGGGGCATTGCCCCAAAGTAATCAGCTCTTTTACCTGTAAAATTACAAATCCCCCCCAACATTAAGATCCACACAACCAACCCTACTCTAAAACCCACCCAATCCCCCCTTAAAAAAAACTAACACTAACCCCCTGAAGATCGACCTACCGGGAGACGTCTTCATCCAACCGGGCAGAAGTGGTCCTCCAGACGGGCAGAAGTCTTCATCCAAGCCGGGCAGAAGTGGTCATCCAGACGGGCAGAAGTCTTCATCCAGACGGCATCTTCTATCTTCATCCATCCGGCGCAGAGCGGGTCCATCTTCAAGACATCCGATGTGGAGCATCCTCTTCTTCCGACGGCTACGACTGAATGAAGGTTCCTTTAAATGACGTCATCCAAGATGGCGTCCCTTCAATTCCGATTGGCCAATCGGAATTAAGGTAGAAAAAATCCTATTGGTTGATGCAATCACCCAGTAGGATTGAGCTCGCATTCTATTGGCTGATTGGAACAGCTAATAGAATGCCAATGCAATCCTATTGGCTGATTGCATCAGCCAATAGGATTGAACTTCAATCCTATTGGCTGATCCAATCATCCAATAGGATTTTTTCTACCTTAATTCCGATTGGCTGATAGAATTCTATCAGCCAATTGGAATTGAAGGGATGCCATCTTGGATGACGTCACTTAAAGGTACCTTCATTCAGTCATAGCCGTTGGAAGAAAAGGATGCTCCGCGTCGGATGTCTTGAAGATGGACCCGCTCCACGCCGGATGGATGAAGATTTCTGCCCGTCTGGAGGACCACTTCTGCACGGCTTGGATGAAGACTTCTGCCCGTCTGGAGGACCACGTCTCCCGGTAGGTCGATCTTCAGGGGGTTAGTGTTAGGTTTTTTTAAGGGAGGATTGGGTGGGTTTTAGAGTAGGGTTGGTTGTGTGGGTGGTGGGTTTTAATGTTGAGGGGGATTTGTACTTTTTTTACAGGTAAAAGAGCTGATTACTTTGGGGCAATGCCCTGCAAAAGGCCCTTTTAAGAGCTATTTGTAATTTAGTGTAGGGTAGGGCTTTTTTTATTTTGGGGGGCTTTTTTATTTTGTTAGGGGGATTAGATTAGGTGTAATTAGTTTAAAAATCTTGTATTTTGTTTATTTTCTGTAATTTAGTGTTTTTTTTTAGTACTTTAGATACTTTTATTTATTTTAGGGAATTAATTTAATTATAGTGGTAGTGTTAGGTGTAATTGTAACTTAGGTTAGATTTTATTTTACAGGTACTTTTGTCTTTATTTTAGCTAGGTAGTTAGTAAATAGTTAATAACTATTTAATAACTATTGTACCTAGTTAAAATAAATACAAACTTGCCTGTAAAATAAAAATAAACCCTAAGCTAGCTACAATGTAACTATTAGTTATATTGTAGCTAGCTTAGGGTTTATTTTATAGGTAAGTATTTAGTTTTAAATATGAATAATTTAGTTAATGATAGCTATTTTTATTTAGATTTATTTAAATTATATTTAAGTTAGGGGGTGTTAGGGTTAGACTTAGGTTTAGGGGTTAATAACTTTAATATAGTGGCGGCAACATTGGGGCGGCAGATTAGGGATTAAGAAGTGTAGGTAGGTTGCTGGCGACATTGGGGGCAGCAGATTAGGGGTTCATAAGTATAATGTAGGTGGCGGCGGTATCCGGAGTGGCAGATTAGGGGTTAATAATATAATGTAGGTGTCGCCGATGTAGGGGGCGTCAGATTAGGGGTTAATAAATGTAAGATTAGGGGTTTTTAGACTCGGGGTTCATGTTAGGGTGTTAGGTGTAGACATAAATATATTTTCCCCATAGGAATCAATGGGGCTGTGTTATGAGCTAAACGCTGCTTTTTTCAGGTGTTATTTTTTTTTCCATTCGGCTCTCCCCCATTGATTCCTATGGGGAAATCGTGCACGAGCACGTTCAGCCAGCTCACCGCTAACGTAAGCAGCGCTGGTATTGAGGTGAGATGTGGAGCAAAATTTTGCTCTACGATCACTTTTTTGTGGTTAATTGCAGGGTTTGTAAAAACCCGTAATACCAGCGCTGTCTGTAAGTGAGCGGTGAGCATAAACGGCTCGTTAGCACCGCACAGCTTCTAACGCCAAACTCGTAATCTAGCCGAAGAATTCCTATTACAAGCCTGCATCCCTGAGCCTGTCAAAAGAGCCAACTAAAATTAAAAATTGTGTCCTCAATATGAATCCTTACAATAAAGGATTATTAAACCCCAACATGGATCTTTAACAGATGATAAACATCTTAAGTGCTGCAGCCCTCCTGTACTAGAAGGTAAAGGAACTTACCTTAGATCCTATTGCATTCAATATGTAGATCCTCAAGGTGTGACAGGCACTACGCTCCCTGTCATGGACCTGTAGGAAAAGAAAGAACAGAGTAACCAACTCTGGCTTTCCACAGAGGGGTAGCAAGTATTAAAAGTAAAGCAAAGGACTGCCTCGCTGCCTTTTAACTTCTAAAAGCCACCACAACTCTTACTCAAGAGACTGACGTGGACATAGCTAGACCCCTAATCCTTGCTTGCAGGGAAAAGTACCCATAAAAGGATTAAGTTCTTCACACACTAACTTTGCACAGCCTCCATTGACAGAGGCAAAGAGAATGACTGGGGATTATTGGAAAGGGAAGTTACACTTAACAACTTTGCTGGGGTGCTCTTTGCCTCCTCCTGCTGGCCAGGAGTTGAATATCCCACTAGTAATTGGAATGACGTTGTGGACTTTCCATGTCATAGGAAAAAAATAATATTGAGAACCCAGGGATCCTGAACTGATCAAGACCAGGCCTTCTGAAACTGAATCAATCTGCCCCCTACCAGAAGATCTTCTGGACAGGGGGCCGTCCCTTCATGCAGATTTCTGATTTGAATTCAGGTTTTTGGTCTGTTTGTTCTTAGACCAAGAAGATCCAGACTTCCAGGAAAGCTTGGAGGATTCAGACTTCTGGTTGGATGGAAATTTTGATCTCTAGGGAAGTGAAAGGAACAAAAATGATTTGTTTGTTTGTACTTCCCCTTAGAGTTTTTGTCCTGGGGTAGAAAAGCCCCTTTTCCCCAAGTGACAATTTTGATAATAGAATCCAATTCAAATAGAAAATGCGTCTTCCCTTCCAAAGAGAAGCCTATTCTTAGAGACCATATCAGCTGACCAAGATTTACGCCATAAAGCTCTCCTTAATAAAGCAGCAATGGACATATTCTTGACATCAATTAAATCATTAGCATGTTAAGGACTTTAATGCAATTGTGAATATCATCAGAAGATTAATCAGGAACCATCTGAGAAAGAGAATCACCAGAAAGACGCTGCAGCGGCCACACAGGTGCTACTGCAGGTCTAAGCTGAAGAGCTGATTGGGAGAATAATTTCTTTAGCAAAGACTCAGATTTGCAGTCCATTGGATCCCTAAACGAAGGTTGTTAAATTCTTCTCTGAAAGTGGATACATACTTTTAGAAGGTGCAAAAATAATGCCTGGTTTCTTCCATTATTTGGCTATATATTCTGTAACCAAGTCTGGTGGTTCAAATGCCTTAGGCACTTTGGTTGGAGCTTAAAAAACCTGATTCCACTTATTTACAGGCTTGGAATCCTCTGGATTTGGTTCTGATTGTTGTAAGGTATTCAAAACTTCCTGGAGCAGGAAATCTAAATGTGGAATCAGTCTCTGGCTCATTTATTGTATCTCAGAGGAGATTTCACCCTCAGAATGAGACTCAGCTGAGTTAGAGCTTTGTACGCATGGTAGTAACTGAGCCTAGGGAATAGGACCCTGCGCGGTACAGGTGGTATGAGATAAATCTCCTTGATTTTCGCTTACACTTACTTGGTTTGGGGATAGCCGCTAAAACTCTGTCATAATCTTTTGAAGAATTGCTTTAAACTCTGTAGAAAAGTCAATGTAATCCCTCTAAATCACATAAATAGGCATGGGCACTACATCACTGCCAGGTGCTATACTGATAGGATTATGGGTTGTGGATTTGAGATGTGGGACACAATTAGTACACAACTGGTTAATTTGGCCCACTGGAACAGTTTTGCATAATGAACAGGGATAATGAACTGCAGTATGTTATTGGGCTGCAGTATGTTCACTAGGGGTCTCTTCCAATGGGTCAGTCATATTAGATGGGGTGCAGACATGACACCAAAATAATAAGCAAAACTGAAACTAAATGGAAATAAAGATATATTTGCCCTAGATACCTCTAGGGCAAAGAAAGTGTTGTAAATTTCATCCAGCTATTGATCTGGTGAGGGAGAGAGAAAACAGGGCCAAAGGGGAGTGGAGCTTAACTCCAGAAAAATATGCAGGCCAAAGCTTGTGAGTAAAAACACAAAAACATACAGTATGCATGCAAAAGCAAATAAAAGCCTCTTTTTTTGAATCCCCTTCTGCTAAGGGGTAAAGGGCAATGGTATAAGAGGGATTTTAACTCTGAATTCCGAAATGTGAGGGTACTGAAATGCCATAAATGAGGTATTCCTTTACCCCTGCTTCACTCAGAATCTTGGAAAAATATCCTGAAGTCTTCTCTGAGCCAAGATGGAAGAGGGGTACTGGGTCTCAAGTTAGGTGTGAGCTCCCAATAAATAATTAGATAGAAAATAATAAAATCGTGCTTGCAGAGAACCTCTCTCAAACTCTCTCATCGGTGGCCAAGAACAAACTGAGTGGAGAGAGGAGGTGGGAGGGATTAAAGTTCTTGTGAGGGTTCTTGACCTCCTCCTAGTGTCAGGAAATATATCCCACATGCTATAAACACCTATGCACTCTCATCTTCTTACGAAAGAAATATCAATTGCTGTGGTCATTCTACCAGTATCTGTTTACAGCATATAGGAAAACCTGTTAATGTCATACGTGTTTCTAATGACAGCAAGATGAATGGCAGATAGATTAGCTAGCACTAAACTAGGCTTGTATAGCACAGAGACAATTTGCCACGCATCAATGAATATCTAGGGAAATGAATTGTTATATCCCTATGAAAGACAAAATGCAATTTGGGATAATGCCCACTCAGGCTTCTTTGTTTGACTGTGTCTTTCACAGAATAGAATCACCCTGTAGTATAAGTCTAATATTGTTTAAAAAACAGCTGAAGCCATTTGTCTCTTTTTATCCTGTTTTCCCCCCATGTATTTCTTCCCTTACATTTTCTTTACTGGTCAATAAAGTTTCTTCAAAAATTCCAATTTTATCCTGTCTAACAGATTTACTAAAGTACTCAGAGCTCCAACACCTTTGTGCTTAAAAAATAACGTAATCTAAAAAGATTTCGCTCACTCTTCACAATAAATATAGGCTTGAGTTTTAAAACATTAGCCCAACCATATATTATATAACAAAGATAAATATTGGGGCTTGTTTTTCTACTCACAGCAATGGAATAAGCAAGGAACATAATCATAATGACGGTGATGAATCCAGAGATGTCACCCCAAGCTCTTCGTAGAGTTGCTGTGATCATGTTCAGCTTTGGGTTTAATCTTAAGAGATGCCACAGTTTAATGGTTGATAATAATACCAAGAAGGCGATCAGATACCCAAGGGCTGCGTCGGCAGCTGCAGTCTCATTAAAGCTCACGAACCTTCAAAAAACAAAGAAGATAACAATACAGATTGATTAAAATGTTACAAGTCTGAACATCTTAGATTAACTGTCGGCTAGATTATGAGTTTTGCGGTAAGAGGGGTGCGGTGCTAACTTGCACGTTATTGTCACCTCTCACTTACCTACAGCGCTGGTATTACAGGTTTTTCTAAACCCGGCATTAACAGGCAAGAAGTGAGCGTAGAGCAAAATTTAGCTCCATACCGCACTCCAATACCAGCGCTGCTTAAGTCAGCGGTGAGCTGGTTGTACGTGCTTGTGCACGATTTCCCTATAGACATCAATGGGGAGAGCCGGCTGAAAAAAAGCCTAACACCTGCAATAAAGCAGCGTAAAGCTCAGTAACGCAGCCCCATTGATTCCTATGGGGAAGCTAAATTTATGTTTACACCTAACACCCTAACATGAACCCTGAGTCTAAACACCACTAATCTTACACTTATTAACCCCTAATCTGCCGCCCCCGACATCGCCAACACCTACATTATACTTATTAACCCCTAATCTGCTGCCCCAACATCGCTGACACCTACATTATATTTATTAACCCCTAATCTCCCACCCCCAATGTCGCTGCAACCTACCTACTTATTAACCCCTAATCTGCCGCCCCAACGTTGCCACCACTATAATAAACATTTACAAATAGGAATAGGTAACTTAAATCTGTGAGAAAAATTCCACCAACTGAGCCCTTTCTGAGTCAGAGCTAAATTTGTTTTAATTAGAAAAAATGTTTTTCTTATCCATTCATACACTAAAGTTTATTAAGAAAATATATTTAACCACACATACATTTAGCAAGAGCTAAAAATTAAAAACACTGCACCTAAGTTGAGCTATGATTATTAAATTAAATTATTCTGAAATCAGCATCAAGGGTATCTTGCAGCAAAATTATAAATATAGGCTAAGCCCTTACAATCCGAGGGCTAGTTTAAGTTTAAGTTTTACCAAGTTTTTTTATAAAGCTGCAATTTACCAGACCAACAAAGGTGAGCAATTTAAAAAAGGGAAAGACAAAGCTTATCCCAGAGGACCCCTGACGTACGTTTCACAAAAAACGCTTCCTCAGACCCCTATTGTATCTAGTTAAAATAAATACAAAGTTACCTGTAAAATAAATATAAACCCTAAAATAGCTACAATGTAATTATTAATTACATTGTAGCTATCTTAGGGTTTATTTTACAGGTAAGTATTTAGTTTTAAATAGGATTCATTTATTTAATGATAGTGTAGTGTTAGGTGTAATTGTAACTTAGGTTAGTTTTTATTTTACAGGTAAATTTCTCTTTATTTTAGCTAGGTAGCTATTAAATAGTTAATAACTATTTAATAGCTATTCTACCTAGTTAAAATAAATTGAAAGTTGCCTGTAAAATAAAAATAAATCATAAACTAGCTACAATGTAACTATTAGTTATATTGTAGCTAGTTTAGGGTTTATTTTACAGGTAAGTATTTAGTTTTAAATAGGAATAATTTAGTTAATAAGAGTTAATTTATTTTGTTAGATTTAAATTAGATTTAATTTAGGGGGGTGTTAGGGTTAGACTTAGCTTTAGGGGTTAATAATTTTATTATAGTTGCGGCGGTATAGGGGGGCAGGATAGGGGTTAATAAAAATATTATAGGTAGCGACGGTGTAGGGGGGGCAGATTAGGGGTTAATAAATTTAATATAGGTGGCGGCGGGGTCCGGGGGCGGCGGTTTAGGGGTTAAACTATATATTTAGTTGCGACGAGGTCCGGGATCCGCAGGATAGGGGTTAATAAATTTATTATAGGTGACGGCAGTATAGGGGGGCAGGATAGGGGTTAATAGGTATAATGTAGGTGGTGGAGGTGTCCGGGATCGGCGGTTTAGGGGTTAATACATTTATAAGAGTTGCGGCGGGGTCTAGGAGCGGCGGTTTAGGGGTTAATAACTTTTTTAGTTGCGGGGGGCTCCGGGGGCACGGTATAAGGGGTAGAACAGTGTAGTTAGTGTGAGTGGTTAGTGACAGGGGTATCAATAAAGCTGGGAAAAAGCCGAAGAGCAGCGAGATCGGATGAGTGATAACTCTCACAGTCCGATGCTCATTGCCCCGTACTTGGTGCGCGGCTTTTTAACAGCTTTATTGATAACTTAGGCGAAATTTTTCAGGTCCGCGGCGGCGATGGTAGGCGAGCTTAGGCGGGCGTATTGGGCCGGCGAAGGCAGGTAAGTAGACGGCTTGATAACTAGGCCTCAAAGTGAGAGGGATAACTATTTAATATAGGTGTTTTGTAAAGTATTTACAACCCCAATTCTGAAAATGTTGGGACAGTATGGAAAATGGAAAAAAACAAAAACGTTTTTTAAAATTAAATTTACCCTGTATTGAAAACACATTATTAACACATTATTTTATGTTTTACTTTGTGAATTTAATGTATTTTAAAAATACATTAAATTCACAAAGTAATATATTAAATAATGAGTTAATAATTTAATATTAAAACAATAGAGAACTGTTATAGAAATCCCAACATTCATATTTTGGGAGGCTCAAGTTCAACAAACTTTAACCCTAGAATGGTATAGATACCTATGCTCAGACCTTTAGAAATATATGAACTAGTGTTTCCTTTGTGGCAGGACTGCAGAATAACCCCTCCCTTCCCTCTTTAGAGGAGATCCTGTGAGTTTTAATCCCCATGGGTGGCTTAGCTATACTGCTATGAGTTTGGCGGTGGTTGTGTTTACTGTTCTTCACTACTTGTTGTTTTAAGGCCAAACCGATACTCTAGAAATTTACAGTTGACTATTTAATAATAATTCTGTAATGTCATACATGAAACTGTTTAAGTGATAAGAGGCTTGCCTAACTGATTGTTTGTATGTAACAAACGTTTTTCTGTTTTGATCAACAAATCCTTCTTGTTTATAATTTTTGGAACTTATCAGCATTATAAGATGGAAGCTGGTTTCTGGGTTTGCACAGAACTGACTGCTAGCTTTACTTTTTATATCATTTCAGTTCAGCCCCTGAAAAACTCTGGGACACTGTTTCTACATGAGGCTATACAATATGACTTGTTTTCAATTATGATATAGTTTAGTTTGGCCTTATTTTATGTTCCACTAACTGGATATATTTAATATGCTCTCTTTGTATTCTATAGATCATTTTACTCTCAACAATTCATATAAAATAAATAAAAACAAATGACATTTTTTAACACTTGCACTAATAACTGTTTAGCATGCTTTAATATGCAGAGGTAAATACTTAAAGGGACACTGAACCCAATTTTTTTCTTTTGTGATTCTGATAGAGCATAACATTTTAAGCAACTTTCTAATTTACTCCTATTATCAAATTTCCTTCATTCTCTTGGTATCTTTATTTGAAATGCAAGAATCTAAGTTTAGATGCTGGCCCATTTTTGGTGAACAACCTGGGTTGTTCTTGCTGATTGCTGGATAAATTAATCCACCAATAAAAAGTGCTCTCCAGAGTTCTGAACCAAAAAAAATAATTAGATGCCTTCTTTTTCAAATAAAGATAGCAAGAGAACGAAGAAAAAATGATAATAGGAGTAAATTAGAAAGTTGCTTAAAATTGCATGCTCTATCTGAATCATGAAAGAAAAAATTTGGGTTCAGTGTCCCTTTAAGGATAAGAAACCCCAAAAAATTATTTTGTGATTCAGACAGAGCATACAATTTTTAAAATTTACTTCTATTATCAAATTTCCTTTGTTCCCAGGATATTCTTTGTTGAAGAGGTACCTTGGTAGACATCTGGAGCACTACATGGCAGGAAATAGTGCTGCCATTTAGTGCTCTTGCAAATGGATCACATTCTTGCAAAACTGCTGCCATTTAGTGCTCCAGAAGTGGGCCAGCTCTTGGGCTTATGTCCCTGCTTTTCAACAAAAGATACCAAGAAAACAAAGAAAGAAAGAAAGAAAGAAAGAAAGAAAGAAAAAAAATGTGTTTTATATCCCTTTAATAAATGTATTTATATATTTATGATAGTAAATAATAGATTTAAAATAATATTACACTATAGAGGAATTTATATTTTCACATGGATTTACTAGAGGACCTTATATTTGAGTTTTTAATAATCAAGTAAAGGTGAAAGAAGTGTCATCTGCAGATTATCATGTATTTCTGATCACTCACCTTTCATGCAAAACAAATAATACATAAATAAAATCTCTGGGACTATTTATATCATGCTCTTTTAGAAGTATGCTTTTGTTCTTTAGCTTTCTGTTCCTTTAGCACAAGTATTACCTCTTAAACCCTGTCTACTTGATAATGGTGTTCATTAAAGCAGCGAAATAACAGAATAAATGACTAAAATAGTAATAAACACAGCAACTATTTACTCATTCTTATGTTCCTGGTAGTAGGTGATATCCTGTGTTCCAAGAATGGTCCTTTTCACAAAAACTGAGAGTGCACTCCAGCTTATTAATATTAATGCCATTTCCAACAGGTTCCACTTGCTTTTGAAGTATTGCCATTTCTGTGTCTTCATGATCTTCCCCTTTAAATTGATCAGATACAATATAAAGCAACAATATGAACAATATAAACATCAAATATGATCTAATACTCATTTTTCTTTAATTCAGTAGCAGATTTATACATACTGATACATCACACTTGAAGTAGCATTAGAACTGCATTAGAAAGAGTTGGAATTTGGCCCCTGACACTAGAGTAGGTAAAAAGTCCTACTACATATCCTGCTTGTACTATACCAGGTATTTATCATAATTATTTTACCTTGGGAAACTCATTGGCACCTTGGGTTAAACATAACCTATAGTTGCAAAAAAATGTTTGTGAACCCTTTGAAATGACCTGGATCAAAGCATTGATTACTACTTGATAAAATATGGTCTGATCTTCATCTAAGTCAAAATTATATACACAATACACAATCCGACAGATGTACTTCTCAAATTTTTAGTGAAGACATTGAGCAATCATTCACATTGCAGGCTGGAAAAGTAAGTTAACCCTTGAATTTAGTTACTTGTAGATTGTCCATTAGCAGCAACAACCTCCACTAAACATTTCCTGTTGCTTCTTATAAGACTTGCACAATGTTGAGAATGAATTTTGGACCATTCTTACCTACAAATTTGTTTAAGGACATCAATATTTCTAGGTTGTCTTGATTGCACAGCCGCCTTCAGGTTATGCCACAGAAACTCAATTGGGTTATGGTCAGGACTCTGACTTGACCATTCCAAATCACAAATTATCTTCTTTTTCAGCCATTCTTTAGCTAATTTATTGATGATAAATCTTGTCTTGTTGTATCACCCAAATTCTTTTAAGCTTGAGGTCATGGACTGCTGCCCTGATATTCTCCTGTAAAATGTCTTTATATATTTTTTAATTCATTGCTCCCTCAATACTGCATTAGCGCCTACATGCCTTACAATCAAAGCAGTCATAAACCATGGTATCCCTCCACCAGGTTTTACAGTTGGGATGAGTTTCTGGAGATAGTATGCAGTACCCTTTTTTCTCCACATTGTATGGTAATTAGACAATTACCCGATTTGATGTCTGGAATCACAAAAGCAGGAGATGTGTTGCAGGCACCAGAGCAGAGTTAAGCTCGAAACAACTCTGAGCAAGCTGTAGCGTAAACAGGCAAATTTGGGAAAGCTAGTAAAATAGTCAGAGGGAAAGCCAAGGGTCAGAACAGGCAATCAGTCAGCACCCATGCATTATAGCAAAATGAATCTCCAATATCATAAACCAGGATACAGTTCCATAAGTCATAAACCAGAAAAGTCATAAACCAGAAATGTCAGAGAGGTAGCAGAACTCGAAGAACACTCCAGGGTCAAAACCCTAGGGACAAGCCAGGAAGAAGATTGCTAGGATCTCCATATGATAAATAAACAGGTAAAATCAAGAACCTTGTAACACCCCCCCATTCAGCCATATTGTCCAGAAAACAACAGGAGCAATTCCAATAGAGGACCGATAAATAGTGTTTATCCTTTAGTGCACTTCACTACCACAGTTTTCATACAGAAGCAAATAGTGCACCACAGGCTGCTTGCTGTGATACCTTAGCGCTGCCCCGAACTCAGCAGAAGCAGCCCTCTGCACTTTAGCACATCCCGGGATCTCTCACCACCACTGAAGGTAATAGCATGGCTTCTACCTTGTTTCCAAGCCTGACACACATATTGCACATTTTTTTACAAATAGTTAAACTTTTGTTTTATCTGTCCACAGCACAGGTGTTGTGGAACATAAAGGTGGTCGTCTTAGGAAAACTCGAGATGTTCTACAATTTTTTTTTTAGACAGCATTGGTTTCCTTAATGGTGTTTTTCCATTAACACCATTCTTGAGCACATGGACAAAAACTTTCAGTTTGTAGAGTTTTACAGAGGTCTTTTGCTGTTACCAATGGGTTCTTTCTCACCTATTTCAGGATTGCCCGTTGTGCTCTTGGAGTGATCTTTGTAGGATGCCCATACTATGGATAATAGAAACAGCCTTGATTTTTCTCCATTTGCAGAAAATTTTCCAGATTTGTGCATCTCTATAATACGTCTTCTAAGGATCGAAGCATGGCTCACACTAAAGGCTTTAAGTGCCTTTATTTAAAGGACAGGGCACTTGTGCCATCCAGACTTCCAATCTCATCTCCTTAAATGAAACACCTGACTACAAACAGTTTTTGGAGAAGTCATTAACTCAAAGGTTCACTTATTTTTTGCAGCCTGAACTGTGAATGATCACTTAGTGCCTTAGATAGGATAGGATTCACAAACTTTTTCTTGCAACTGTATGATTTTTGCCCTATATATCCTTATTGGGGTAATGAGGATGGAAAGTCCTTGCAGGCCATTTAGAAACTAAAAGAATGGATGACAGTTCAGCACAATGATCTTGTGTATGTGACTGTATTTGATCTCATCCTACCAGATTTTATTCATCACAACTCCTTGTTCCCTGTCAGAATACTCTGATCTATTCTGGCTCTAGTGTTGAGTGAAGTCCTCTTGCACACAATGCTGGAATACAGGGTCCCATTCATAAAACTGCAAATGCAGCTTCAGGGCCCTAGCGTTTCAGGCTTGCTCGCTTAAAGTGATGGTAAATCCAAGCGTATAACAAACACTAGGATTTACCATCACTAAAAATCAAGTGGACTTTAAATGGTCAAACATGTAAAAAAGGGTGCTAAACTCACCCTTTCTGTGCCGTTGCACAGCACTAAACTCAGCAGCTCTGACCGCCCACAGCACATCAATCTCCTTCAATGAGGTGACGTTTGCATTTCTAATCCAATAGCCATGCATGTCAACTGACAGGCTTCTGTATGCATGCACGGCTATTGGTTTAGAGGTGCAAGCGGCACCTCATTGGTAGAAGATCGATGTGCTGTGGGTGGCTGGAGCTGCTGATTTTTTTTTTTTTTTAATATTTCTTTATTAAGTGAAACACATTTATAATAATACAATCAAAATTCAGCAACTTGTTCATTTTAAGGCGTACATTGCCTATTATTTTCCAATAGGACAAAACATATATAAACATCCAAAGAAAATTAAACATCATTTTGTTTTCAAATTTGTCTTACATTTTTCCTGTATTGTTTTTTCTATTAACCCAAATGTGTTCCTCACATTTTCCAATTATATACAACAAAATAAACATAAATAAGAGAAAAGAAAAAGAAGAGAAAGTGAGAAGAAGTGGGAGAGGAAAAAAAAAAAAAAAAAAAAAAGGGAAAAAGGGGGGCAAACCCCCCCCTTCATCCCCTCGTCCTACTCTATCCTCTTAACCCTATCTTACTAGTACTTCATGACTTGGAGAGCTAAATTTCTCTACTTGAAGAATACCAATTCGCTGGAAATATGTCTAGCGTAGCTAGTTCTGCGAACGTCTCAGAACTTAAAAAGGGGTACAAAATTTGTTTCTGGATCTGTAATGTATATGTTTTAATTATAGGTAACCATCCTAATATAAATCTTTTTACTTTATGCTCCTTAACATTCTTCATATGAAATGATTCAAATACAATATGGTTTTGAATTTCCTTTATTATCCTAGCCAATGAGGGTGCAGCTATAGATTTCCAGTTTTTTACGATCAAATGTCTTACCAGTAGTATAAGTATATTTAAAATTTTAACTTGTATTCCTAGATCCGGATTATACCTTTTTAAAAACATAACTGTTTCCATGTCTATAGATATATTTGAATTATAAAGTTTATTGATCCAGTAAACTAGCTTCTCCCACCCTTGCTTCATTTTAGGACAGAGATAAAACATATGACATATGTCCGCTTTCGCAAAGTTACAACGCGGGCAGCTAAAACTTTGTGCTGGATACATTTTCGTCAATCGGGCTGGGGTTAAATAAAAATTATTAATAAGTTTATAATGGGATGCTTTCCAGCTCATAGGTATAGTTAACTTCCTTGTAGTCAGAAGACTTGTATTTATTTTTGTTTATTAATTGATTAATATACTTCACTCCTTTGTCTGCCCATTTTCTAAATATAGCTTGATTAATTCCAGGTGTAAAACTAGGATTGCCCCTTATAGGAAGAAAATCAGAATAATATGGATCCATATCTAATATGCCACACACTTTATACCAAGCTATGATGATATTCTTAATGGAGATTAAACAATCTATATTCCTCGGAAGTACTTTCAAGGGACAATGTAAAATCGCTTTCAAAGAAAAAGGATATACAAAAAAACTCTCGATATCATTTGATGAGACCTTATTTATATCTGTCAACCACTCAATTGCTATTTTAGCTAAAAAAGCAATATTATAAAGGTGAATGTCTGGTAAGGCAAAACCTGCCATTTTATATGGTTGCATCATCTTTTTTAACGCTATTCTTGGTTTCTTATCTTTCCAAATAAAATTAGAAAAAGCAGCGTTAATTCTCTGTCGATCATAAGTCTTAATCAAAAGCGGTAAATTTTGGAGTGAATATACTAGTCTAGGGAAGACAATAGTCTTAATTAGATTTACTCGAGCTGAAATTGACAGGGGCAAAGATACCCATAACTTTAAATCCGCAATAATTTTTTGGGTCAAAGGACAAAAGTTCTCTATGTACCACTTATTAGGATTGGCACTAAGTTTAATGCCTAAGTAATTAAGGGTTTCAGTGGTTCTAAACGGGATTTGTTGCAGACTAATATTAGTTTTATTTAACCACATAATTTCACTCTTATTACAGTTAATATTATATCCGGAAAATGATGCGAAAAACTGTAAAGTGTCTACTATTAATGGAATTGACTGTGTAGTGTTCTGCAGAAAAATCAATAAATCATCAGCGTACAGTAATATTTTTAATTTACTCGTGCCTAGCTTTACTCCTACTATTATATCCCTAAGCCATATTGCAAGAGGCTCCACAGCTAAATTAAACAAGAGTGGCGATAGGGGGCAACCCTGTCTCGTGCCTCTACCCATTATAATTTTAGATGAAAGGGAGCCGTTCACCAGCAGATAGGAAATAGGGTTCTTATACAGATTACGAATAAAACCCAGAAATTGATTTTGGAGTCCGAATTTTGAAACTGAGCTAAATAAATATTCCCAATTGATCGAATCAAACGCCTTTTCGGCATCCAGTGTAAGAATTGCTAGATCCTGCATTAGTTGGGAATTCGCTGTACCTTTTATAGACCATATATAATCCACATATGTAACAAGCTTTCGAATATTTTTCGAAGAATTCCTATTTATCATGAAGCCAGTTTGATCTGGATGAATAAGATCGGTGAGACAATGGGCCAGTCTACTAGCGATTATAGAGGTTAGTATTTTGTAATCGGAATTTAATACTGATATGGGCCTATATGAGGCGGGATCTTCCGGATCTTTCCCTTTTTTATATATTAAAGATATATTTGCAGCAGAAAAATAATTTGAGATGGGCTTATTTGAAATAAAATAATTATTGTAAAGTTTTTGTAAAGTAGGGACAATGTCCTCCATTAAGATTTTCAAATACTCTGCTGGGAAGCCATCTGGCCCTGCTGCTCTATTTAGTTTCGCGTTTCTTATTGCCTCCGTCACTTCTTCCAATGATATAGGGGCATTTAATAGATTTAAATTTTCCTGATTTATTTTCGGGGTTTGAATTTTAGCCCAAAACTCTTCAAGATTTACTGCATCACTTTTCTTCTCGCAATATAAATTCTGATAATAGTCATGAAAAACCCTCATAATCTCTGTGTTATCCGTACATCTCGTCTCTCTCTCCTTAACTGCCAATATATAATTTTTTTTTTTCCTATTCCGAACTATCATGGATAAGTATTTAGCTGAGCATCCATGAAAAGCCCTGAAATGCATATTGAGTCTAATGTCTTCCTCCTGCGCTCTTTGTTTTAGTAATATGTCCCTTTCCTGTCTAGCCTTGATATATTTTCCCCAGTTTTCCTCACTATGATTATTAAAAAATCTCCTGTATGCATTCCTAACACTATTCATCATTTGCTTTTCAATCAAGCTTGCTTTTTTCTTTCTAGCGTATACATAAGCGCCAATCTCTCCTCTCAAAACCGCCTTAGAGGCTTCCCAAAAATTTTCAATCGAATTATATTGCGCTATATTTAATGTACAATAGTCTTTCCATTTCTGTCTTAACCAATTATTAAACCTAAGATTATTATATAGATATCTAGGGAAATAGAAGGTATTTACTTTGTCTTTAGCTTTCACCAATGTGTCAAAATACAGCGATATAATAGCATGGTCGGAGATCATTATATCATTTATAGACGCCTGAGCTTTAATAATAGAGAGGGATTCCGAAATTAGAATATAATCTATTCGTGAAAACGTTTTAAAGGACTTGGATTCACACGTAAATTTAATTTTATCTGGATTCTTCGCCCTCCAAATATCAGTTAATTTCAGGTAGGTACACAGCTTTTTAAAATATTTAGCCTGTCTATTATATCGGGCTTGATGATCTACATTCATTCTTTCTAGGTCCGGGTATAAACACATATTAAAGTCTCCAGCTACAATGAGGTTATATTTAATGTATGGGAATAATTTGGCCTTCATCTTATCCCAGAAAGAGGGAGAGAATCCATTAGGGCCATATATATTACATAAGATTAATTTTGTATTTTTCATTTGGACTTGTACAATAATATATCTAGCCTCCACATCTATCTCAATGCATGAGACACTATATATCAGGTCTTTATTGAATAAAATCGCCACTCCACTTTTTCTGCCTAGACAGGGCGCTCCTATAACTTCCCCCACCCATTTTGATTTCAACTTGACTATTTCCTTGTCTTTTAAGTGGGTTTCTTGGAGAAAGACAATACTTGGTGATGATTTACCTAGCGTTTTTATAATCAATTTACGTTTGGCCGGGGAAGAAATACCCCCCACGTTCCAGGACAGTATCTTAAAGTTTTTACAAAACTCTGTCATAACCTCCAATTAAAATCCTAATTTACCTAGTAGAAGGGGGGGGGGGAAAGGGAAGAAAAAAAGCAAAGAGAGAGAGAAAAAAGGAAAAAAACAAAAAAAAAAAAACAAAAAAAAAAAAAAAAAACATACAATAAAATCCATATCACCTTACAACTCATAGTAGCCTAGTTTTATTACAATTGAGATCTCTCTCTAGTTCTGTAGGGAATCAAGATTAGCTATAAACTCTTTAGCTTCCGTTATAGAGTTTAGGTTTTTCTTTGTACCATCCTTTTCTACAATAATTCTGGCTGGATAAACCATATGTGCTTTTACACCTCTCTCTATCAATTGGGAACAGTAGGGGGCCATATTTCTCCTCTTTGAGGAAGTCTCATTCGAAAAATCTTGAAATATAAAGACTCTTTTATTAGCAATATTAAATGTATCCGTTTTCCTATATAACTTAAGCAGCTCGACTTTGTCTTGAAACCTCAAAACCTTGAATATGCAGACTCTAATTCTTGGAGAACCGTCTTCGTTATATTTCCTTGGACCTACCCTATGTGCTCTTTCTATCTGTAAAGGTAGTTTAGAGGGGGGAAATCCCAGTAGCTGGGGTAAAGTATTAGATGCAAAATTCAGCATATTTTCGAACTCTGCTGTCTCCGGGAGACCTACTATTCTTAAATTATTCCGCCTGGAGCGATCCTCAATATCCTCCAGACGGGCTTGTAAATTTCTTATCTGAGTTTCTTGTTTAACTAAAATACTGTCGTGATTATTTACCAAGTCTTCCACATCTGAAATTCTATTCTCCGCTTCTGTAAGCCTTGCAGAGAATTGCTTTACTTCAGTAGTAAGCATATCTAAATTTGTCGAGATATTAGAAAGGTCTTGTTTAATTGCCTCGAATTGAGGTGTAAAGAGCAAATTTATTTGGGCAATCAATATTTGTGGATCATTTAAAGGTTCATTAGTAGTCTCAAGGCTAGCCTCTGGCATTTTAGTACCTTTCTTTTCTCTTGTTTTGGTAGGCATTATTGGAGAACTTTGTCTGCCTTGTGCAATAAACCTTTCCATTGAAAGGTGTAAGGTGATAACAAATGATTGAGTGATAGTGAGGTGATTATTAGATTACTGGGCAGTGGTGGATGGCCTTGAATATATGTGCCTAAGTGTGTATTGAGTGAGTCTTCCTGGATGGTTAAAAAGTGAAGAGAGAAAAAAAAGAAAAAAAAAAAAAAAAAAAGAAAAAAGGGGACCAGTGAAGTGAGTGTGGAGGAGGGGAGAAAAAAAAAACAAAGCGTGTGGGTGTATGTAATAAATGCAGACCAAATGAATTTCCTTACACAAGAAGAAAATCAATGCTTACAACCTTTAAATATCAGGGACTAAGCCTGAGACTCAGAATTTCCCAAGTTCAAAATTGCTATTCTTCCCTCTTCTTTAGAATAAAATTTAAAGCTATTACCAAGACTAACTTGTGTTATTTTCTTTCACACGGATTCAACTAAAGTTAATATTATTTATCAGAGCAGATTCAGGTCTTATTATACAATGGCTAATGTTATTTGTTGATACAACTTCCACTCTTATGATTCAAAGGCTAATTTATTAACCCAGATTCAATTCTTATTATACAAGGGCTAGTATTATTTATTCACACCTATTCCGCTCTTATTAAACAAAAGCTAATATTTTTTATCAATACAGCGTCAAGACTTATTCTGCAAGAGCTAATGTTATTTTTCTTACAGATATTCAACTCTTATGGTGTCACAGCAACTGTTGTTTGTTAACTCAGGTTCCACTCTAGTTAAACCGTGACTAGTATTATTTATCAGTACAGATTCAATTCTTATTAAGCAAAGGCTAGTGTTACTTATTGACAAAAATTCAACTCTTATATTTCTTACAATACAAAGGCTATACTTATTTGTTGCCAAAAAATTCAATTCTTATAATACAAGCCTAGAGTTATTTGCTAACACAGTTTTAGCTCTTATTATGCAGAGCCAGGAAAAAAAGGCCAAAACCAATTTCTAGCAAAATTCAAATATCTACTCGGACAAATTTATCCACTTTAAATGTTCAAATGGTATACATCACTGCTACCAGGCGCCTTGCCTGTATATTGCTTCATTTAGCGGAATTAAGTCCTCCTCTTTAGACATATATAATACCCGTGTCAAAGTCACTGTACCACATTTTTTTCTTTTTTAGCGTTTATATCCCCGGGCAGTCATAAAAGGCAATAGTAAAATATCCCGTTTATGGAAAGGGAAAAGAATAAGTACAGTGTTTAATACTTGCGCTCCAACAAAGCTCGGCAGATTATCTTCAGCGGGCAGTCGTTCTCCCTTATTTCTCCAACAGGTTACAGGTTACCTTTTGCCCCGGCGTACCTCGGCATGACACTATGGGATCAATTTTGGCATGGGACGACTCAATTATCACCTGTGCCTGGATGCTCCCACTTCCAGCTATAGCACTGTTGTTTCTGAAACTGAGTACTTTCTGTCAGGTTAGATCGTGAGGCTCGGATCCCTCCGGGCGTCAGCGGCTCCTTTCTTCCATGCAAACGACTCAGTATTGATGTGCTCACAGCCTCTAAGCGTCAAACAGCTCTTTGCTTCCACGGACCAGCCTCACTGTTATCAATAGGCCCCGTCTTGCACCTGTAGCCGGGTGATGGATCTGGCACTTTATCCGTCTCAGGTCACCTGGTGCTCCGTCCACGACTCGCCCCACCTGGGGGATGTGTATTCAGTGAATACGTCCTCTATAGTTTTTGCGGCAGGTTTTCCACCAGGGGAACAACTGTTACTGGGTAGTCTTGTAAACGAAGATTTTAGGCAAGCAATGTTCGTTCTCACTGGTTATTGCCCGCTCTCTCTGGCCATCTTTCTTCCAATCCTAGGCCAATTGTTACGATGCGGTATAGCCGCTGGCCATAAACGGCCATGTAGGTTTCTCTAGCTCCGGTGCGAATAAAAGCACCCTGTATCGCCACTATATTTAGAACCCGGACAAGCAGCACACTTCTGCGGGCTATGCGGCTATGAGCTAAGGGTTAGTTTTTTTTCCCTCATGCGTTCACCTGAACGCCGACCTGGAGCGGTTGTATCCTAGCTCCACCCCTTCCGGAAACCAATTTCTTGTCTGAAAGTCGGAGCTGCTGATTTTAGTGCTGTGCAACGGCACAGAAAGGGTGAGTTTAGCACAATTTTTTTACATGTTTGATCACTTAAACTCCATTTGATTTGTAGTGATGGTAAATCCTAGAGTTTGTTAAACGCTGGGATTTACCATCACTTTAAGACACTGCCAATCATCCTCTCTGCCACCTAAAGTGTGGAAGATTTCAATCATTCTGATCTAATCAGGATGATTGACAGGCTTGTGCAATGTTAAATGCGGCCATCGAACCTTATCCACCTGGCACGGCACATGATAAATGGGGCCCATAGTCTTCACTACGATTGCTGTGGGTGGACCATGATATCTCTGGATTCCAAAGAAACTAAAATGTTTCAAAGTTTTTAGTTCCATCTACCAGGGGCTGTACATCTGCATTCTGACAGAAACTAAGGAGCTATAATTTGGTATCGAAAAGGAAAGTTTTATTGTGCTAATGTTTTTTAACAGTGAACAGTGTTGCAAATACAATTTTGTTGGTTTTGTTAATAAGAATATTGATGTAATCTCTCTTGTTTAATAGAATGTTAGTTATTCAATGTACCAGAACTCAGCTGTACAATTATATTAAAAGCACTTCAGATCTGCTGATGTAAATAGTAAGCTCTCTCTCTAGTTATTATCAGCAGCAATATTTGCACCAGGAGAGCAATGATAATGTCTATTTAAGGGACATGAAACCCAAAATTTTATTTCATGATTCAGATAGAGCATACCATTTTAAACAACGTTTCAATGTACTTTTATCTAATTAGCTTCATTCTATTGGTATCCTTTGTTGAAAAGCCTATTTAGGTGAGCTCAGGATCTGGGAGACAGCTACTGATTTCTGGCTGCCCATATATACCTCTTGTCATTGGCTTACAGATGCGTTCAGCTAGCTCCCAGTAGTGCATTGCTGCTCCTTCAACAAAAGATACCAAGAGAATAAAGCAAAATTGATAATAGATGTTAATTCCAAAGGTGTTTACAAATGCATACTTTATCTGAATCATGAAAAAAAAATTGGGTTTTATGTCCCTTTAATGATGCCGAAAGAGAAATAAAACGCAGCAAGAAGAATCTTAGCTCACCCATCCTAACTTGTGAAATATTCCTCAGTCGGTCTACTGCCTTTATTTTTAGATGATTACATTTGCCAGATAGAAGCCCTGTCTGGGTTCTGCGGTTTACAACACATGTAATACCATCACTATGAGGCCTTTTGACACTGCTTACCTGCACTACCATATAGTAAATAACTAAAAGGAAATAAAGAACTTCCGCTGCAATAACAAATATGTGCAGCCCATCAGTGAATGGGTAGAGTCGGATGCTCTGAAGGTTTGCACGAGTGTAAAATGCCCCTAAAAAAAAAAGTTGCAAGAGGTTAGAAAATACAAGAGCTGATAATGGATGAATAGAGGCTGCATAATGTAACACACATTGCACCTGCGTCATATTTATTACATAACAAATAAAATAATTGATCTGAGTAAAAGTTTTTTCCTTTCTTCACATTCCTATTGTTTTCAGTTAAGTTATGGCAAGGGAAAGATTATTATATAGCACATCCGTGTATCCCTCCCACAGGCAAAGAGCAGAGCATTATGGGTGAGAGTATGTAAATGAGCTCCATAATGCTTTTTGGCTTACTGCCAATTTCTCTCAGCCTACTAATCTGTATTTCTAAATGTTCAAAACACATTTTTAAAAATGTTGCTTCTCATTTTGAATTGCTTCTTATTTTGAATTGCATACAATTGGCTGGCAAAGCCATTTGTTTTACCAAGTTCAAATATGATAGCTTCAGTTATGTAGAATAATGTTAAAGAGACATAAAACCTCACATTTTTTCTTTCATGGTTAAAATAGAACATATAATTTTAAAAAAATTTCAAATTTACTTCTATCACATTTCCTTTTTTTTCTTTGTTATCCTTTGTTGAAGCGCAGGAAGGTAAGTTCAGGAGCGTGCACGTGTCTGCAGCACTTTATGACAGCTGTTTTGAAACAATGTTATACATTAGCAAGAACACTAGTTGGCAGCACTATTTCCTGTCGTTTAGATATCTCTAACAAGAATAACACAAGAACAATGCAAATTTGATAATAGAAGTAAATTGGAAACCTTTTTTAAATTTGTCTGCTCTATCTGAATCATAAATGTCCCTTTAAGATAAATTGTATTAATCATGGTTTCCTATTAACACTGGTCTATGGTTTATTATTATCTTGAAATCAGTCATTAGTCTGTCTTGTATGTGAATAAATGTGCAGAACAGATAGGAGTGATAAATAACAGCAATAATTATTTTTAGATGCAAAAATACTTCCCTGAACCAGCACGACTCTTACCTAAAGCGTTTGTCTCAAACATCAGTCTGACAATACAGAAGAGGTTAACATTGGCATTATAGATGGTGAACTCTACAAAGACAGCTCTGGTGTATTTGTCAAGCCAGGTATTGTTGAAAAGCTTCTGCAGAACTCTGGAAGAAAAAATATGGCCATAGAACTGATGAACTTGAATACAGGGTGAAAGGAACATACAGAGGCCTAGATTTGGAGTTTGGCGGTAGATGGGCTGTTAACGCTACTCGGGCTTTTTTCTGGCCGCACCATAAAATTAACTCTGGTATCGAGAGTTCAAAAAAATGCTGCGTTAGGCTCCAAAAAAGGAGCGTAGAGCATTTTTACCGCAAATGCAACTCTCGATACCAGAGTTGCTTACGGACGCGGCCAGCCTCAAAAACGTGCTCGTGCACGATTCTCCCATAGGAAACAATGGGGCTGTTTGAGCTGAAAAAAAACCTAACACCTGCAAAAAAGCAGCGTTCAGCTCCTAACGCAGCCCCATTGTTTCCTATGGGGAAACACTTCCTAAGGCCTAGATTTGGAGTTCGGCGGTAAAAGGGCTGTTAACGCTCCGCGGGTTTTTTTCTGGCCGCACCATAAATTTAACTCTGGTATCGAGAGTTCAAACAAATGCTGCGTTAGGCTCCAAAAAAGGAGCGTAGAGCATATTTACCGCAAATGCAACTCTCGATACCAGAGTTGCTTACGGACGCGGCCGGCATCAAAAACGTGCTCGTGCACGATTCTCCCATAGGAAACAATGGGGCTGTTTGAGCTGAAAAAAAACCTAACACCTGCAAAAAAGCAGCGTTCAGCTCTTAACGCAGCCCCATTGTTTCCTATGGGGAAACACTTCCTAAGGCCTAGATTTGGAGTTCGGCGGTAAAAGGGCTGTTAACGCCTACGTCTGCACCTAACACTCTAACATGTACCCCGAGTCTAAACACCCCTAACCTTACACTTATTAACCCCTAATCTGCCGCCCCCGCTATCGCTGACCCCTGCATTACACTTTTAACCCCTAATCTGCCGCTCCGTAAACCGCCGCCACCTACGTTATCCCTATGTACCCCTAATCTGCTGCCCTAACATCGCCGACCCCTATGTTATATTTATTAACCCCTAATCTGCCCCCCACAACGTCGCCGACACCTGCCTACACTTATTAACCCCTAATCTGCCGAGCGGACCTGAGCGCTACTATAATAAAGTTATTAACCCCTAATCCGCCTCACTAACCCTATCATAAATAGTATTAACCCCTAATCTGCCCTCCCTAACATCGCCGACACCTACCTTCAATTATTAACCCCTAATCTGCCGACCGGAGCTCACCGCTATTCTGATAAATGTATTAACCCCTAAAGCTAAGTCTAACCCTAACACTAACACCCCCCTAAGTTAAATATAATTTTTATCTAACGAAATAAATTAACTCTTATTAAATAAATGATTCCTATTTAAAGCTAAATACTTACCTGTAAAATAAATCCTAATATAGCTACAATATAAATTATAATTATATTATAGCTATTTTAGGATTAATATTTATTTTACAGGCAACTTTGTAATTATTTTAACCAGGTACAATAGCTATTAAATAGTTAAGAACTATTTAATAGTTACCTAGTTAAAATAATACCAAATTTACCTGTAAAATAAATCCTAACCTAAGATATAATTAAACCTAACACTACCCTATCAATAAAATAATTAAATAAACTACCTACAATTACCTACAATTAACCTAACACTACACTATCAATAAATTAATTAAACACAATTGCTACAAATAAATACAATTAAATAAACTATCTAAAGTACAAAAAATAAAAAAGAACTAAGTTACAGAAAATAATAAAATATTTACAAACATAAGAAAAATATTACAACAATTTTAAACTAATTACACCTACTCTAAGCCCCCTAATAAAATAACAAAGCCCCCCAAAATAAAAAATTCCCTACCCTATTCTAAAATACAAATATTACAAGCTCTTTTACCTTACCAGCCCTGAACAGGGCCCTTTGCGGGGCATGCCCCAAGAATTTCAGCTCTTTTGCCTGTAAAAAAAAACATACAATACCCCCCCCCCCAACATTACAACCCACCACCCACATACCCCTAATCTAACCCAAACCCCCCTTAAATAAACCTAACACTAATCCCCTGAAGATCTTCCTACCTTGTCTTCACCATACCAGGTTCACCGATCCGTCCTGGCTCCAACATCTTCATCCAACCCAAGCGGGGGTTGGCGATCCATAATCCGGTGCTCCAAAGTCTTCCTCCTATCCGGCAAGAAGAGGACATCCGGACCGGCAAACATCTTCTCCAAGCGGCATCTTCTATCTTCTTCCATCCGATGACGACCGGCTCCATCTTGAAGACCTCCAGCGCGGATCCATCCTCTTCTTCCGACGACTAGACGACGAATGACGGTTCCTTTAAGGGACGTCATCCAAGATGGCGTCCCTCGAATTCCGATTGGCTGATAGGATTCTATCAGCCAATCGGAATTAAGGTAGGAATTTTCTGATTGGCTGATGGAATCAGCCAATCAGAATATAGTTCAATCCGATTGGCTGATCCAATCAGCCAATCAGATTGAGCTCGCATTCTATTGGCTGTTCCGATCAGCCAATAGAATGCGAGCTCAATCTGATTGGCTGATTGGATCAGCCAATCGGATTGAACTATATTCTGATTGGCTGATTCCATCAGCCAATCAGAAAATTCCTACCTTAATTCCGATTGGCTGATAGAATCCTATCAGCCAATCGGAATTCGAGGGACGCCATCTTGGATGACGTCCCTTAAAGGAACCGTCATTCGTCGTCTAGTCGTCGGAAGAAGAGGATGGATCCGCGCTGGAGGTCTTCAAGATGGAGCCGGTCGTCATCGGATGGAAGAAGATAGAAGATGCCGCTTGGAGAAGATGTTTGCCGGTCCGGATGTCCTCTTCTTGCCGGATAGGAGGAAGACTTTGGAGCACCGGATTATGGATCGCCAACCCCCGCTTGGGTTGGATGAAGATCTTGGAGCCAGGACGGATCGGTGAACCTGGTATGGTGAAGACAAGGTAGGAAGATCTTCAGGGGATTAGTGTTAGGTTTATTTAAGGGGGGTTTGGGTTAGATTAGGGGTATGTGGGTGGTGGGTTGTAATGTTGGGGGGGGGGTATTGTATGGTTTTTTTTACAGGCAAAAGAGTTGAAATTCTTGGGGCATGCCCCGCAAAGGGCCCTGTTCAGGGCTGGTAAGGTAAAAGAGCTTGTAATATTTGTATTTTAGAATAGGGTAGGGAATTTTTTATTTTGGGGGGCTTTGTTATTTTATTAGGGGGCTTAGAGTAGGTGTAATTAGTTTAAAATTGTTGTAATATTTTTCTTATGTTTGTAAATATTTTATTATTTTCTGTAACTTAGTTCTTTTTTATTTTTTGTACTTTAGATAGTTTATTTAATTGTATTTATTTGTAGCAATTGTGTTTAATTAATTTATTGATAGTGTAGTGTTAGGTTAATTGTAGGTAATTGTAGGTAGTTTATTTAATTATTTTATTGATAGGGTAGTGTTAGGTTTAATTATATCTTAGGTTAGGATTTATTTTACAGGTAAATTTGTTATTATTTTAACTAGGTAACTATTAAATAGTTCTTAACTATTTAATAGCTATTGTACCTGGTTAAAATAATTACAAAGTTGCCTGTAAAATAAATATTAATCCTAAAATAGCTATAATATAATTATAATTTATATTGTAGCTATATTAGGATGTATTTTACAGGTAAGTATTTAGCTTTAAATAGGAATTATTTATTTAATAAGAGTTAATTAATTTCGTTAGATAAAAATTATATTTAACTTAGGGGGGTGTTAGTGTTAGGGTTAGACTTAGCTTTAGGGGTTAATACATTTATTAGAATAGCGGTGAGCTCCGGTCGGCAGATTAGGGGTTAATAATTGAAGGTAGGTGTCGGCGATGTTAGGGAGGGCAGATTAGGGGTTAATACTATTTATGATAGGGTTAGTGAGGCGGATTAGGGGTTAATAACTTTATTATAGTAGCGCTCAGGTCCGCTCGGCAGATTAGGGGTTAATAAGTGTAGGTAGGTGTCGGCGACGTTGAGGGGGGCAGATTAGGGGTTAATAAATATAACATAGGGGTCGGCGATGTTAGGGGTAGCAGATTAGGGGTACATAGGGATAACGTAGGTGGCGGCGATTTGCGGTCGGAAGATTAGGGGTTAATTATTTTAAGTAGCTTGCGGCGACGTTGTGGGGGGCAAGTTAGGGGTTAATAGATATAATACAGGGGTCGGCGGTGTTAGGGGCAGCAGATTAGGGGTACATAAGTATAACGTAGGTGGCGGTCGGCAGATTAGGGGTTAAAAATTTTAATCGAGTGGCGGCGATGTGGGGGGACCTCGGTTTAGGGGTACATAGGTAGTTTATGGGTGTTAGTGTACTTTAGGGTACAGTAGTTAAGAGCTTTATAAACCGGCGTTAGCCAGAAAGCTCTTAACTCCTGCTATTTTCAGGCGGCTGGAATCTTGTCGTTAGAGCTCTAACGCTCACTGCAGAAACGACTCTAAATACCGGCGTTAGGAAGATCCCATTGAAAAGATAGGCTACGCAAATGGCGTAGGGGGATCTGCGGTATGGAAAAGTCGCGGCTGAAAAGTGAGCGTTAGACCCTTTAATCACTGACTCCAAATACCAGCGGGCGGCCAAAACCAGCGTTAGGAGCCTCTAACGCTGGTTTTGACGGCTACCGCCGAACTCTAAATCTAGGCCTTAGTCTGCACCTAACACTCTAACATGTACCCCGAGTCTAAACACCCCTACCCTTACACTTATTAACCCCTAATCTGCCGCCCCCGCTATCGCTGACCCCTGCATTATATTATTAACCCCTAATCTTCCGCTCCGTAAACCGCCGCAACTTACATTATCCCTATGTACCCCTAATCTGCTGCCCCTAACACCGCCGACCCCTATATTATATTTATTAACCCCTAACCTGCCCCCCACAACTTCGCCGCCAGCTACTTACAATAATTAACCCCTAATCTGCCGAGCGGACCTGAGCGCTACTATAATAAAGTTATTAACCCCTAATCCGCCTCACTAACCCTATCATAAATAGTATTAACCCCTAATCTGCCCTCCCTAACATCGCCGACACCTAACTTCAATTATTAACCCCTAATCTGACGACCGGAGCTCATCGCTACTATAATAAATGGATTAACCCCTAAAGCTAAGTCTAACCCTAACACTAACACCCCCCTAACTTAAATATAATTTAAATCTAACGAAATTAATTAACTCTTATTAAATAAATTATTCCTATTTAAAGCTAAATACTTACCTGTAAAATAAATCCTAATATAGCTACAATATAAATTATAATTATATTGTAGCTATTTTAGGATTAATATTTATTTTACAGGCAACTTGGTAATTATTTTAACCAGGTACAATAGCTATTAAATAGTTAAGAACTATTTAATAGCTACCTAGTTAAAATAATAACAAAATTACCTGTAAAATAAATCCTAACCTAAGTTATAATTAAACCTAACACTACCCTATCAATAAATTAATTAAATAAAATACCTACAATTACCTACAATTAACCTAACACTACACTATCAATAAATAAATTAAATACAATTGCTACAAATAACTACAATTACATAAACTAACTAAAGTACAAAAAATAAAAAATAACTAAGTTACAAAAAATAAAAAAATATTTACAAACATAAGAAAAATATTACAACAATTTTAAACTAATTACACCTACTCTAAGCCCCCTAATAAAATAACAAAGACCCCCAAAATAAAAAAATGCCCTACCCTATTCTAAATTAATAGAGTTAAAAGCTCTTTTACCTTACCAGCCCTGAACAGGGCCCTTTGCGGGGCATGCCCCAAGAAAATCAGCTCTTTTGCCTGTAAAAAAAAACATACAATACCCCCCCCCAACATTACAACCCACCACCCACATACCCCTAATCTAACCCAAACCCCCCTTAAATAAACCTAACACTAAGCCCCTGAAGATCTTCCTACCTTGTCTTCACCATCCAGGTATCACCGATCCGTCCTGGCATCCGGTGCTGAAGAGGTCCAGAAGAGGCTCCAAAGTCTTCCTCCTATCCGGCAAGAAGAGGACATCCGGACCGGCAAACATCTTCTCCAAGCGGCATCTTCGATCTTCTTCCATCCGGTGCGGAGCGGGTCCATCTTGAATCAGCCGACGCGGATCCATCCTCTTCTTCCGGCGTCTCCCGACGAATGACGGTTCCTTTAAGGGACGTCATCCAAGATGGCGTCCCTCGAATTCCGATTGGCTGATAGGATTCTATCAGCCAATCGGAATTAAGGTAGGAATATTCTGATTGGCTGATGGAATCAGCCAATCAGAATCAAGTTCAATCCTATTGGCTGATCCAATCAGCCAATCAGATTGAGCTCGCATTCTATTGGCTGATCGGAACAGCCAATAGAATGCGAGCTCAATCTGATTGGCTGATTGGATCAGCCAATAGGATTGAACTTGATTCTGATTGGCTGATTCCATCAGCCAATCAGAATATTCCTACCTTAATTCCGATTGGCTGATAGAATCCTATCAGCCAATCGGAATTCGAGGGACGCCATCTTGGATGACGTCCCTTAAAGGAACCGTCATTCGTCGGGAGACGCCGGAAGAAGAGGATGGATCCGCGTCGGCTGAATCAAGATGGACCCGCTCCGCACCGGATGGAAGAAGATCGAAGATGCCGCTTGGAGAAGATGTTTGCCGGTCCGGATGTCCTCTTCTTGCCGGATAGGAGGAAGACTTTGGAGCCTCTTCTGGACCTCTTCAACACCGGATGCCAGGACGGATCGGTGATACCTGGATGGTGAAGACAAGGTAGGAAGATCTTCAGGGGCTTAGTGTTAGGTTTATTTAAGGGGGGTTTGGGTTAGATTAGGGGTATGTGGGTGGTGGGTTGTAATGTTGGGGGGGGGGTATTGTATGTTTTTTTTTACAGGCAAAAGAGCTGATTTTCTTGGGGCATGCCCCGCAAAGGGCCCTGTTCAGGGCTGGTAAGGTAAAAGAGCTTTTAACTCTATTAATTTAGAATAGGGTAGGGCATTTTTTTATTTTGGGGGTCTTTGTTATTTTATTAGGGGGCTTAGAGTAGGTGTAATTAGTTTAAAATTGTTGTAATATTTTTCTTATGTTTGTAAATATTTTTTTATTTTTTGTAACTTAGTTATTTTTTATTTTTTGTACTTTAGTTAGTTTATGTAATTGTAGTTATTTGTAGCAATTGTATTTAATTTATTTATTGATAGTGTAGTGTTAGGTTAATTGTAGGTAATTGTAGGTATTTTATTTAATTAATTTATTGATAGGGTAGTGTTAGGTTTAATTATAACTTTGGTTAGGATTTATTTTACAGGTTATTTTGTTATTATTTTAACTAGGTAGCTATTAAATAGTTCTTAACTATTTAATAGCTATTGTACCTGGTTAAAATAATTACCAAGTTGCCTGTAAAATAAATATTAATCCTAAAATAGCTACAATATAATTATAATTTATATTGTAGCTATATTAGGATGTATTTTACAGGTAAGTATTTAGCTTTAAATAGGAATAATTTATTTAATAAGAGTTAATTAATTTCGTTAGATTTAAATTATATTTAAGTTAGGGGGGTGTTAGTGTTAGGGTTAGACTTAGCTTTAGGGGTTAATCCATTTATTATAGTAGCGATGAGCTCCGGTCGTCAGATTAGGGGTTAATAATTGAAGTTAGGTGTCGGCGATGTTAGGGAGGGCAGATTAGGGGTTAATACTATTTATGATAGGGTTAGTGAGGCGGATTAGGGGTTAATAACTTTATTATAGTAGCGCTCAGGTCCGCTCGGCAGATTAGGGGTTAATAAGTGTAGGCAGGTGTCGGCGACGTTGAGGGGGGCAGATTAGGGGTTAATAAATATAATATAGGGGTCGGCAGTGTTAGGGGCAGCAGATTAGGGGTACATAAGGATAACGTAGGTGGCAGCGCTTTGCGGTCGGCAGATTAGGGGTTAATTATTGTAAGTAGCTGGCGGCGACGTTGTGGGGGGCAGGTTAGGGGTTAATAAATATAATACAGGGGTCGGCGGGGTTAGGGGCAGCAGATTAGGGGTACATAAGTATAACGTAGGTGGCGGTCGGCAGATTAGGGGTTAAAAAAATTTAATCGAGTGGCAGCGATGTGGGGGGACCTCGGTTTAGGGGTACATAGGTAGTTTATAGGTGTTAGTGTACTTTAGGGTACGGTAGTTAAGAGCTTTATGAACCGGCGTTGCTTTTTTCCTGCGGCTGGAGTTTTGTCGTTAGATGTCTAACGCTCACTTCAGAAACGACTCTAAATACCGGAGTTAGAAAGATCCCATTGAAAAGATAGGATACGCAATTGACGTAAGGGGATCTGCGGTATGGAAAAGTCGCGGCTGAAAAGTGAGCGTTAGACCTTTTAATCACTGACTCCAAATACCGGCGGTAGCCTAAAACCAGCGTTAGGAGCCTCTAACGCTGGTTTTCACGGCTAACGCCAAACTCCAAATCTAGGCCAGAATGTCTATGGCAACAGTGTGTACAGACAAAGGAATAGCATATAGCTTTTATCTTTTATTCATTCTAAAATAAAATGTATTTGGCATAAATAAAACATCTCTAGTTTGTCAAGGCAAACTTCTTGTATAGCTTGTGAATATTATATTCTCTAAAGAGACATTAAAATGTAAAAAATAAAAATATAATGTAACCTAGATTACACGTGGGGTGTAAAAATTGTAGCAATATGGTGTGGTAACATTGCTAGAACACAATCCATAGTACTCCCATTTTTACTTTCATATTACAAGTGGAAAGTAAAATGTTGAAAAGCCTAGAGCCCCTACCCCCCTAAAACACAGAGGAGTATGAGACTCCAGTTTAGAAAGAGGGGAACTCTCTCGTTCTGTCAATAGAAGGTGACTGCTATACGAAATGCCAGTCACCTATTTAATGTATTTACTGTATGAGGGCAGTGGCTCTGATGCATACAACACATATGTACACAATGCACCTCACATGAAAGAGGGATTTACCAATTTTCAAATAAGGGGTCTCATGTCCCGTTATATTGCAGGTGATTGCCATAGAATGGTAATTGCTTGTTTTCTGGGTACCTTTTACAGTGCTCTGGGCTATAAAAATGGCCCTAGCAACTCAAAATAACAAAGGAAAAAGTGAACCCTCTTTTGAAAAGGGAGAGGCGTCTCTTTCGAAAGACAGAGTAACATGCCCAGATGGCTAACAGCGGATGATCATAGCATCAGTGATCACCTGGCAGAACCATAGACATGTGGAACACCATAAAGGCAGTGGGGTATGCCCTGAGAGGCCTGTAGCGAATCATGTGTGCTCAACCTCACGCTGTCTGCATTTAACATTGCACAAGCATTTCTGGTTAAATGCTTGTGCAATGCTGCTCCCTACTCACTGGCAGCCAATTGGCCACTAGCAGGGGCCGTCAACCATCCCGATCGGATCGGAATGATTTCACTACGTCACCTAAAAGGTGGCAGAGAAGAAAAGGAGAAGCAGCACCCGCTGGTTAATAAATGGAGCCTATAATGCTATCAATTTGAAAAGCTGGTGACGTTTGCAATTACATCACCAGGTGAATGAGTGATATTTAGGCAAATGTATTGTGCATGCTTGGGTAGGTGTTACTCCAACCCAACTATCCCATGGTGGGTTTGGAAATGCTCTGCATTTTATTAGAAAATAGGGGCAAAGCAAAGCAAAAAAAAAACAACTTAAAGGTATTTTAAGATAGGAATGGATTTTTACTAACTATGGAATAATGTATATTTTTTTTAAAGTTTCATTTCCCTTTAAGTTCTTTGAATTCTGATCTAGCCTCAAGGGTCTAGGCCTAAATACCTGTATGCGCTTGCACGATCATTTCCTAAATGCACCACATAGCCTCCTCCCTTGTATGTCGCCAGTTTTCCCCAGGTTGGATGGCCTCTAAGTCTGGCTTGACTTTGATAGTGCCATGCAGAGTCAGCTTCAGTTGTGTTTGTAACAACAGATCTATTCCATTGTTCATCATAATGACTTGTGTCTTCAGTATCTAGAGAATATGGTGCTCGGCAGTCTTGAATAACTTCCTGCATAACACGGGCAAC
This sequence comes from Bombina bombina, assembly GCF_027579735.1. Lineage (NCBI taxonomy): Eukaryota > Metazoa > Chordata > Amphibia > Anura > Bombinatoridae > Bombina > Bombina bombina. The sequence goes on from NC_069499.1 coordinate 1,239,692,373, forward strand.
TGAGCAAGAATCCCTCTTAACTCTGACCTGGCGGAAGCGTGCGCTGCCAACAAGCTTCGAGTTCCCATCTGTTACAAAGCCTAGTAATCAGAAAACAAAAGTTGAATTAAACTTAAAGGAGCAATTATACACGTTTTATTACTCCTAATAAATGCTGCAGAAGTTTTTATATCCATATGAATTCATGATAATTAGTTTAAATAAGTGATTTATATATTACTGTTAAATTAATGTAGAAGCATCAACTCCCAATAACTCTCCCATAATTCATCCCTTGAAAAAAGGATGCTATTGCATTATGCCTGTTAGCCATTTCTGCTCAGATTTCAACTATTCCTAATTCCTCTTTTTGGTTGGTGACATATTATAATCACTGTGGATGGGAAGGCGATCTAGGAAGACAAAAAAAAATTGGCAATTTTAATGTTCATTGAAAACAAAAGAAAACACAGAGCGCATCCCACTCTAAGTGTAACACCGTATTTAATGGCACAAAAATCAAAGTGTATAAAACACACGTACAAGATAAACAGAATAAAAAGGCACTATCACCAAGTCCGGGTCCTTTGCATCTGAGGCTTGTGGGTGTACTCTCCGTCACCCCGCCGGCTGTGTCCTCTGAAGAGCTTCCGGAAAGCCGTGAGGGGACTCGCTGTGTCGGGGGATACTAAACAAACAGCCCCAGAATTTGAATGTCCCGGATGAGGAGGTAGTGCGGCCTCAACGCGTTTCTTCAGGCTGCAACCTGACTTTTTCAAGAGGAAGTATGATACTGCATACTGTTCATTGTCCACAGGAATTAGTAATAAAATCCCTTCATAACAGTTACTCTGAAAATTGTCACTCTCCACCACTGTTCTTTCCCTCTTTGCTATGCTCTGGATCACATAAGCCGAGACACATCAGACTAGAAAGTGTAATCGTGGGAATTCCTCTATCAGACCGAACTTGGCCAGTAATCTTGTTATCCCGACGTAGAGCCGGAAAAATAGGGAATATCCCAGAGCAGAGAAAGTAATATGATGTAGGCAGCACTCACCACAGGCAGGACAGTCCCCAGTGACAACCACAGAGCAGTCCAAGGCAAACCAGTAGAATGGTCAGGCAGGCAGGATTCGGCAACAGTAAAGCAGTCCAAGGGCACACCACTAGAATGGTCAGGCAGGCAGGATTTGGCAACAGTAAAGCAGTCCAAGGGCACACCACTAGAATGGTCAGGCAGGCAGGATTCAGCCACAGTAAAGCAGTCCAAGGGCACACCACTAGAATGGTCAGACAGGCAGGATTGGGCAACAGTAAAGCAGTCCAACAATTAAAGAGTTAAGAGGCAGAGTAATCAGACAGGCAGAGTTTCAGCAGCAATAAGTAATCCAGCAATTATAGTACGATCTATCACATCCAGGAGCACACAAAGTATCACCTATACTTGGGCAGTTATAGATCGTACTGAACAGATTTAAATAGTGTATGATTGGCACCACAGCATGAGACGGGCATCAGGGAGCGTGCAGTGATGATGTCAGCGCCGCACACCTCCACAGCCGACACAGCCCTAGGCAACGAGCAAGGAAGAAGACGCCTCCCCCTAGCAATGGTTGGAGCAGCACGGCGTGACATAGCCCCCCACTCAAGGGTTCCCTCCGGGAACCAGTGCCGGCTTCAGAGGATGAGCAGCATGAAATCTCGAGACCAAGGATGGAGCATGTACATCACGGGCAGGAACCCAGGAACGATCCGCCACTGAGTAACCCTTCCAATGTATCAGATACTGCAGTTGTCTGTGTCTGTATCTGGAGTCCAGAATCTTGGCTACTTCATATTCTGGGAGGAGCTTGGAGTTGGGTATATCTGTTCTTGAGTAGAGAGATGTGGAAGACTGGGTATATGCGTAAGGTTTTGGGCAAGGCCACTTTGTAGTAAACAGGAGATAGTCTTTTCAGGACCTTGTAAGGGCTGAAAAATCTAGGCCCCAATTTATGACAGGGTTGATGTAGACGAACGTGTCGAGTAGAAATCCATACACGTTCACCCACTGGGGTGGCACGTCCAGAATCTCTATGGTGATCAGCAAAGTTCTTATATCTAGAGACAGCTGCACATAACTGAGAGCAAATACGCTGCTATTGAGAGATGAGTCTAGTCACGTATTGGTCTGCCGCAGGAACCCCAGTAGACTGAGCAGAAAGAGGGAAGACACAAGATTGATATCCTGCTGCAGCTTGAAAAGGAGAACATCGAAGAGAAGAGTGCCAATGAGTGTTTCTTACCAGCTCAGCTAGGGGTAACAACTCAGACCGGTTGGTATGGCGAGCATTGACAAAGGCTCTAAGGTAGGTTTCAAGATCCTGGTTTGCTCTGTCAGTAAGACAATTAGTCTGAGGATGGTAGCCAGAAGACAAAGAAACAGTGGTTCCAATCAACTTACAAAATGCTCTCCAAAAATCAGAGATGAACTGTGGACCTCTGTCGGAAACAATATTCACAGGAATGCCTTGAAGTCATACCACATGCAAGAGAAAGAGAGAATACAATTCCTGGGCAGAAGGTAGTTTTATTAGGGGTACGAAATGAGCCAGTCTGGAAAAGCGGTCCACCACAACCCATATGACTGTATGGTGGTCAGAAGAGGGGAGGTCCACAATGAAGTCCATTGTTATGTGTGTCCATGGTTGTTTGGGAATGGACAATGGTTGGAGCAAGCCATGAGGCAAAGATTGGGGTGTCTTATTGGCAGCACAAGTAGTGCAGGCCTTCACATAATCCTGAGCATCAGACTTCATAGTAGGCCACCATACATGTTGGGAAAGACACTTGAAAGTCCTAGTTGAACTAGGGTTTCCTGAGAGTTTGCTATCATGGGCCCAGGCTAGCACAGGGATGCATAGGTTCAGAGGTACAAAGAGGATATTGAAGGTCACGGGAGCTCCAGGAGATTTACTAGACTGGGCATGTTGGGGGTGTTTAGTTGAGAAACCACACAGGAGGGGGGCATAATGTGTTCAATAGGGGTTTCAGAAAAATCACTTGAGTGAGGGAACTGACGGGAAAGGGAATCTGTCTTCTTGTTCTTAGTCCCAGGAAGATAAGAGACCACAAAGTTAAAATGGGAAAAGAACAAGGCCCACCTGGCCTGTCGAGGATTGAGTTGATGAGCAGTCTCTAGGTAAGCCAGATTCTTGTGGTCGGTGAGAATTTGAATGGGATTTGCGGTACCCTCTAACCAGTGACGCCATTTGGTTAAAGCCATCTTAATGGCTAAGAGTTCATTATTACCCACATTGTAGTTCTTCTCAGCAGGAGCAAAGCGTTTAGAGAAAAAGGCTACAGGGTGTGACTTAGAAGTCAAAGGATCCCTTTGGGTAAGAACTGCTCCAGCTCCTATCTCGGAGGCATCAACCTCTAAAGTTAACTGTAGGTTAGGGTCAGGATGGTGGAGCACAGGAGCTGTACAGAAAGCCTCTTTCAGACTAGAGAAGGCACGTATGGCTTCGGGAGCCCAATGTTTACAGTCTTTGTTCCATTTTGTTAATTCAGTGAGAGGAGCGACTGTTTGAGAAAAGTTCTTTATAAACTTGCGGTAATAATTGGAGAACCCCAAGAACCTCTGTAATCCTTTTAGAGAGGTAGGTTGAGGCCATTCCAGAACTGCGGTGAGTTTATCAGGATCCATGGCAAAACCTTCTTTTGAGATGACATAGCCAAGGAATTAGATCTGTACTTGATCAAACTCACATTTTTCTAATTTGGCTACCAGAGAATTGTTTCTGAGATGTAGAAGCACCTTTCTTACGTGTCTATGATGTTCGTCCAAACTGGAAGAGAAAACAAGGATGTCATCCAGATAGACGATGACAGTGCGGTTGAGGAGGTCACGGAAGATATCGTTGATGAATGCCCACCATCCTTTTTACTGACAAAAAAAGAAGCCTGCCCCAGCAGGAGAGGAGGAAGGGCAAATGAAACTTTTAGCTAGGTTCTCTTGGATGTACTCCTTCATGGATTTGGTTTCCGCTTTGGAGAGTGGATACGTCTTCCCTTTAGGAAGGGGAGCTCCAGGAAAGAGGTCCATCTTGCAGTCATAAGGACGGTGGGGTGGCAGCACGTTGGCTTCTTGTTTCTCAAACAGTCTGCTTATACTGACGGAACGTTTGAAGGAGTCTGTATACTGGCTATGGGATACGGGGAAGAGGAGTGACTGTAGCAAGGCAGGAGTGGAAACAGGAGGTACCCCAGGAAGCCAGTTGTCCCTCAGCCCAGTCGAACTGTGGATAGTGTACCTGAAGCCAAGGAAGACTAAGGATGACAGGCTGTGCTAGGGAATGAATGACCTCAAACTGTAGCTGTTCGGTGTGAAGGACTCCCACAGTCAGGGGCAGGGGTGCTGACTCAAAATGGATCAAAGTTAATACTGCAACAATGTAGCGTGAAGCACAGCACTCACTGCACAGCCAGGAACAGGCTCACCAGACCCAGCATCGATACAAAGAAATCAAATTGTTCCAGCTGGTGCAAAAAATGACTTTTACTTGTGCAAAACAGGGATCAACAAGCAACGTTTCAGGCCCAAACTTGGCCCTTTCTCAAGCTTGACAATAGATTAGTGAACAAACATTTAAATAGCCATACTGGCGCCAAATATTGTGATTAAAAGTGATACAATGTTGCCCTCTAATGGCGAGCAATAATATAACATATAAAAAAGTGTTTTAAAGTGCATTTTGATGGCCTATAATACTGCCACATAGTGAATCATCATGTTATCTAGCAAACATATGGATTTCATATCATATGTGAAAATTCATATATCTAAGAATAATAAATGTTTTAACCATTTCATCAATATATAAATGACATAAATTTCTACATTAATACAAGTTTAAAAATGCATCATAAATATATCATAATCGAATTAATCATTGTTTCCAATAATCAAAATATTTTAAATTTAAAAACATATATGTGTGTCTGGTGTGTCTCTTGATGGATTGTGAGTTAAAATATTACAAAATTGAGTTCACTGATAAAAATAATTTATCCATCTAGAGCTAGACACACCAGACACACATATATGTTTTTAAATTTAAAATATTTTGAAAAGCATTACTGGGCTAAAAAGTTGCACCCAGGTGGTAAATCACCATAGAACAGGCTACCAATGTTATTGAGCCAGTTGTTCATTCCTGTGAGTGCACTTTTCTCTGTATGTATTTAGTCTCCCTATGGGAAAAAGGGGCAACCAGACGTGGACTCCTTGCTCAGTGTGCTTAGAGGAATACAGCTACACCTCACTGACGAGGCCCAATGAAGGCCGAAACGATCGTCTGGGGTTGCTGTGTTCCTTGTTCAGAGAGGAATTGCCTGGTATTTTGGCGCTGGACTGACCGTAATAGGCGGGATCAGACTGCTATACTACAGGAAAGTTCTACTCTGTGAAAAGCATTACTGGGCTAAAAAGTTGCACCCAGGTGGTAAATCGCCATAGAACAGGCTAACAATGTTATTGAGCCAGTTGTTCATTCCTGTGAGTGCACTTTTCTCTGTATGTATTTAGTCTCCCTATGGGAAAAAGGGGCAACCAGACGTGGACTCCTTGCTCAGTCTGCTTAGAGGAATATGGCTACACCTCACTGACAAGGCCCAATGAAGGCCGAAACGATCGTCTGGGATTGCTGTGTTCCTTGTTCAGAGAGGAATTGCCTAGTATTTCGGCGCTGGACTGACCGTAATAGGCGGGATCAGACTGATATACTACAGGAAAGTTCTACTCTGTGAAAAGCATTACTGGGCTAAAAAGTTGCACCCAGGTGGTAAATCGCCATAGAACAGGCTAACAATGTTATTGAGCCAGTTGTTCATTCCTGTGAGTGCACTTTTCTCTGTATGTATTTAGTCTCCCTATGGGAAAAAGGGGCAACCAGACGTGGACTCCTTGCTCAGTCTGCTTAGAGGAATATGGCTACACCTCACTGACGAGGCCCAATGAAGGCCGAAACGATCGTCTGGGGTTGCTGTGTTCCTTGTTCAGAGAGGAATTGCCTGGTATTTCGGCGCTGGACTGACCGTAATAGGCGGGATCAGACTGATATACTACAGGAAAGTTCTACTCTGTGAAAAGCATTACTGGGCTAAAAAGTTGCACCCAGGTGGTAAATCACCATAGAACAGGCTAACAATGTTATTGAGCCAGTTGTTCATTCCTGTGAGTGCACTTTTCTCTGTATGTATTTAGTCTCCCTATGGGAAAAAGGGGCAACCAGACGTGGACTCCTTGCTCAGTCTGCTTAGAGGAATATGGCTAAACCTCACTAACGAGGCCCAATGAAGGCCGAAACGATCGTCTGGGGTTGCTGTGTTCCTTGTTCAGAGAGGAATTGCCTGGTATTTCGGCGCTGGACTGACCGTAATAGGCGGGATCAGACTGATATACTACAGGAAAGTTCTACTCTGTGAAAAGCATTACTGGGCTAAAAAGTTGCACCCAGGTGGTAAATCGCCATAGAACAGGCTAACAATGTTATTGAGCCAGTTGTTCATTCCTGTGAGTGCACTTTTCTCTGTATGTATTTAGTCTCCCTATGGGAAAAAGGGGCAACCAGACGTGGACTCCTTGCTCAGTCTGCTTAGAGGAATATGGCTACACCTCACTGACGAGGCCCAATGAAGGCCGAAACGATCGTCTGGGGTTGCTGTGTTCCTTGTTCAGAGAGGAATTGCCTGGTATTTCGGCGCTGGACTGACCGTAATAGGCGGGATCAGACTGATATACTACAGGAAAGTTCTACTCTGTGAAAAGCATTACTGGGCTAAAAAGTTGCACCCAGGTGGTAAATCGCCATAGAACAGGCTAACAATGTTATTGAGCCAGCTGTTCATTCCTGTGAGTGCACTTTTCTCTGTATGTATTTAGTCTCCCTATGGGAAAAAGGGGCAACCAGACGTGGACTCCTTGCTCAGTCTGCTTAGTGGAGTATGGCTACACCTAACTGACGAGGCGCAATGAAGGCCGAAACGATCGTCTGGGGTTGCTGTGTTCCTTGTTCAGAGAGGAATTGCCTGGTATTTCGGCGCTGGACTGACCGTAATAGGCGGGATCAGACTGATATACTACAGGAAAGTTCTACTCTGTGAAAAGCATTACTGGGTTAAAAAGTTGCACCCAGGTGGTAAATCACCATAGAACAGGCTAACAATGTTATTGAGCCAGTTGTTCATTCCTGTGAGTGCACTTTTCTCTGTATGTATTTAGTCTCCCTATGGGAAAAAGGGGCAACCAGACGTGGACTCCTTGCTCAGTCTGCTTAGAGGAATATGGCTACACCTCACTGACGAGGCCCAATGAAGGCCGAAACGATCGTCTGGGGTTGCTGTGTTCCTTGTTCAGAGAGGAATTGCCTGGTATTTCGGCGCTGGACTGACCGTAATAGGCGGGATCATACTGATATACTACAGGAAAGTTCTACTCTGTGAAAAGCATTACTGGGCTAAAAAGTTGCACCCAGGTGGTAAATCGCCATAGAACAGGCTAACAATGTTATTGAGCCAGTTGTTCATTCCTGTGAGTGCACTTTTCTCTGTATGTATTTAGTCTCCCTATGGGAAAAAGGGGCAACCAGACGTGGACTCCTTGCTCAGTCTGCTTAGAGGAATATGGCTACACCTCACTGACGAGGCCCAATGAAGGCCAAAACGATCGTCTGGGGTTGCTGTGTTCCTTGTTCAGAGAGGAATTGCCTGGTATTTCGGCGCTGGACTGACCGTAATAGGCAGGATCAGACTGATATACTACAGGAAAGTTCTACTCTGTGAAAAGCATTACTGGGCTAAAAAGTTGCACCCAGGTTGTAAATCGCCATAGAACAGGCTAACAATGTTATTGAGCCAGTTGTTCATTCCTGTGAGTGCACTTTTCTCTGTATATATATATATATATATATATATATTCCCATAGATATATAGGTATAGATATATATTTTACATTAACATTATCATATATATATATATATATATATATATATATATATATATATATAAAAATAATATATATATGTACATATAAATATGTGAAGAAGATTGGAATGTAAAATATACGTAACAAGCTTCGGGTTTCGCAATGTAGGTCTAATGAGCTGTCAGGTTAGCGCACATGAAGAGTTAGTTATCTTAAGACATGTCATGTAAAATATTAAATATACAAATATCAATATTAATGATTAATAATCATTATTATAGATAATGTAAATATATATATATATATATATATATATATATATAATTGTATATAAATATATATATATATATATATATATATATAGGAACAAAAGAGTAGCAGGATGGCGCTTAGTACAACAGAGCCTAGAAGGGTCTGATATTATTCAGTACACACTGTATCTTAAAGAGAAGATAGAATATAATGCAGTCTATAATAGAAATAAATGATAATATTTTTTATATATGCACAATGTCCATAAATACAGCCACACTGTCAATAGATGTTATTGAAACTGTATCTTCATGAATCGCTCCCCCTTGGATGTACACTTACTTTAAGCAACCTCAATCATATGAGGTAAGGATGAATCAGTATCGCTGAGAAGCTTGGTACCCCCTGAAGTATGGGACAACCGGATAGTTAGGTTTCTTTGTGTGCGAACTCCAATAGTAAACCACTCGTCTGTGTTCAACGTGCCACTTATACTCTCAGGGAGATGGGAACTTTCGATCTCAGTCACCGTTATATAAAGAAAGCCAAATAGAGGCTCATAGTGTAAAATCGTTTTAATGAACACACACTTAAAAACAAGCTGATAAATTCAACTCACATTTAAAATCCTCAATACATGAGGTATGAAGTCAGCACATAAAACAAATAGAGCCGGGAATGTGCTATGCACACAAACAGGTTATTTTTCTCAATTCTCTATCGCTCCAGAATCCAATCCAATCCTCGGTCAGAAATTGCATGCGCTTGCAATTTCTGACAGAGGATTGGATTCTGATTTGCTGATCATTTGAAGAAGAAGGCAGCTACGTAACAGTGGGGGGACTTCGGCTGCCATATTTACCTGGTATTAGAGAAGTTAGCAATGGTGATTAGTACAGAAGCAAGGCGGCAAGGCAGAAGGGGTATAGTGCAGGAGGATCTTCGGTTTTTATTTTTCAATAGCAAATAACGTTACCGCAAGTGTTGACTGTCCCTTTAAGGGGAAAACTATTTTATGGTACAATGTCCCTTTAATTGTCACCAATAGGTATTCTTACAGGGAATCTTTTGTTTCATCTCTTCGATATTAATGGGAATAACTGCCTATTTGAGTGGGTAGTTATGACATCACACAATTTATGTTTAAAGGGACAGTCTACACCAGAATTCTTATTGTTTAAAAAGATAGATAATCCCTTTATTACACATTCCCCAGTTTTGCATAACCAACACAGTTATATTAATTTATGTTTTACCTCTGTGATTAGCTTCTATCTAAGCCTCTGCAGACTGCCCCCTTATCTCAGTGCTTTTGACAGACATGCAGTTTAGCCAATCAGTGCAGACTCCTAAATAACTCCACTGGAGTGAGCGCAATATTATCTATATGACACACATGAACTAGTACTGTCTAACTGTGAAAAACTTTCAAAATGCTCTGAGCTAAGAGGCAGTTTTCAACGGTTTATAAATCAGTTTGAGCCTACCTAGGTTTAGCTGTTCAAAAATACAACCAAGGGAACAAAGCAAATTTAAATGATAAAAGTCAGTTGGAAAGTTGTTTAAAATTGCATTCCATATCTGAATCATGAAAGTTTAATTTTGACTAGACTGTCCCTTTAGGTTTGTATATTTGACAATAGTTATTTTCCCCAATGGAGTAATAGGGTTACTAATTTGTGTTTATAACGTCTTTAATCAATGTATTTTATATACTTTCAATCAGCTAGATTACGAGTTTTGCGTTCATAACGCTGCTTTTTCCCTTATGCCGCTATTACAAGTCTTGTCAGTATAGTTGTACCACACACCTTTTTGGCCGTCACGCAACGTCAGTACCGCACTTTTAAAAAAGTCCTTTTTCAATGGGACTACCATAGCGCCGGTATTACGAGTTTGCCTGGGAGGCCAAAAAGTGAGCGGTACACCCTATACTGACAAGATCCGTACTGCCATCTAAAGTCAGTAGTTATGAGTTTTACGTTACAAAGCTGCACCATAAAACTCATAATTTAAGTGTTAAAAAGTACACTAACACCCATAAACTACCTATTAACCCCTAAACCAAGGCCCTCCCGCATCGCAAACACTATAATAAAATTATTAACCCCTAATCTGCCACTCTGGACATTGCTGCCACTAAAATAATTTATTAACCCCTATTCCACCGCTCCCCGACATTGTCACCCTTATAATAAACCTATTAACCCCTAAACCGCAACCCCTCCCGCACCGCAAACACTATTTAAAGATTATTAACCCCTAAACCTCTGAACTCCCACATCACTAACTCTACATAAATATATTAACCCCTAATCCTAACCCTAGCGTAACCCTAACTCTAACTCTAATTAACCCTAAGCCTAAATCTAACCCTAACACCCCCTAATTTAAATATAATTCAAATAAATCCCTTTAAGTGACGTCATCCAAGATGGCGTCTCTTACATTCCTATTGGCTGAAAAATTTCTATCTAGTTTAGTGTAGGCTAGGGTTTTTTTATTTTGGGGGGGCTTTTTTATTTTGATAGGACTATTATATTAGGAGTAATTCATTTTTATTTTTGATAATTTCGTTTTTTTATTTTTTGTAATTTAGTGTTTATTTTTTTTGTAAGTTAGTTAATTGTATTTTATTAATTTAATTTATTTCATTTTTTAGTGTAAGGCAGGTTAGGTTTTATTTTACAGGTAAGTTTGTATTTATTTTAACTAGGTAGTTAGTAAATAGTTAATAACTATTTACTAACTAGTCTACCTAGTTAAAATAAATACAAACTTACCTGTGAAATAAAAATAAAACCTAGGCTAGCTACAATATAACTATTAGTTATATTGTAGCTAGCTTAGGTTTTATTTTACAGGTAAGTATGTATTTAGTTTTTAATAGGAATTATTTAGGTAATAAGGTTTATTTAGCTTTATTTTAATTATATTTAAGTTAGGGGGTGTTAGGGTTAGATTTAGGCTTAGGGTTACTTTAGGCTTAGGGTTATGCTTAGGGTTAGGGTTACGTTATGGTTAGGGCTAGGTTTAGAGGTAAATATATTAAATATCAGTATAAAGTGGGAGTGCGCATATCCTTGAGCTTAGTGGAAAGCTCCAACAAATGTGAGTAGTCATTTGTTACAAAACAACTACTTCCTCAAAGTGCCGTTACAGATTCACACTATGTTGCAATTTTCTGTTTCCTTTTTTATGGGATCTCACTGAGGAATGCTAACAAGCTGAAAAACTCATCCAGAGGACACAGACATATCCTTGATTCAGAACTTTATTTGGTTTTCCTTTTATGATTTTTGTTATCACATTTATTTCACATTTTTTTCTTTGTGATATTCGGTATATTTATTGTAATAATATATTTATTTAGTGTTAGTGATGTTGAAGGCCAGAGGTTTAGGGGTTAATAACTTTAGTATAGTGGCAGCGACATTGGGGGTGGCAGATTAATAGTTTTATTTAGGTGGCGATGTTAAGGGTGACAGATTAGGGAAGGCAGATTAAGGGTTAATAACATTATGTAGATGGCGGAGATGTCGGGGAAGGCAGATTAGGGGTTAATAACATTATGTAGGTGGCGGCTATGTCGGGGGCGGCAGATTAGGGGTGTTTAGACGTGGTTTTTATGTTAGGGTGTTACGTTTAAACATAACTTTTTCTTTCCCCATGGACATCAATGGTGCTGCGTTACAGAGCTTTTGTTTCCGCAATCGCAGGTGTTTGGCTTTGTTTTTGCCGGCTCTCCCCATTGATGTCTATGGGGAAATCGTGCAGGAGCACGTCAAAGGAGCGCTTGCATTTGGGTGCGGTATGGAGCTCAGCGCAACCATATCGCCTGCACAAGCCTGCTTTTTGTAAATTTGTAATAGCAGCGCTATAGGGAGGTGAAATAGCACTGCTTTTGTGGCGGTCGTTAATTTCCCTATAGCGCTCAAAGCTCGTAATCTAGCTGATTGTTGATGTCTATGGGGAAAAAAAGTTAAAGGGACAGTATACACCAGAATTTTTATTGTTTCAAAAGATAGATAATCCCTTTATTACCCATTCCCCAGTTTTGCATAACCAACACAGTTATAATAATATACTTTTAAACTCTGTGATTATCTTGTATCTAAGCCTCTGTAAACTGCCCCTTTATTTCAGTTCTTTTGACAGACTTGCAGTTTAGCTAATCAGTGCCTGCTCCCAGATAACTTCACGTGCACGAGCACAGTGTTATCTATACGAAAAACATGAACTAACACCCTCTAGTGGTGAAAAACTGTTAAAATGCATTCTGAAAAGAGGTGGCCTTCAAGGTCTAAGAAATTAGTATATGAACCTCCTAGGTTAAGTTTTCAACTAAGAATACCAAAAGAACAAAGCAAAATTGGTGATAAAAGTAAATTGGAAAATTGTTTTAAATGACATGCCTTATCTAAATCATGAAAGTTTATTTTGGCCTAGACTGTCCCTTTAAGTTAATAAAAGTTATTTTTTTTATTTGGTTACATGCTCGCAAGCACGATTTAGATAGAACATTGGAGATCATCTGTTTTTTTTTATATATAATAACAGTAAGTGCTTGAGAAATGAACTTTCTTTTCTAATTACATTTTGATTACTCTTTCTAGCCCCCACTTAATTGAGAAGGGAGGTCCATAGTATTGACTGGAAGTAATTGTTAGTTTCCAGTCATCATTTATTTGAGCTTTTACACAGATAGGACAGGGATAAGCCATCTGAAGAAAAGTACTTTCATTGCCCCTCCCCCAAGCTTAAACAGAATTAAAGGGACAGTATACACTCCTTTTCATATAACTGCATGTAAAAATCAGAGCAATGTTATTTAAAAATAAGCAAAAGTATACATTTTAGAAAAAACAAAACTTTATGGGCTATATAAATAGATCATCTACAAACATTTATGCAAAGAAAAAATGAGTGTATAATGTCCCTTTAATGTGTTTTTCTTGTGAAGGACAAAAAGAAATCAAAAGCTTTAGTAAGGTAGAAATACCTGGGTGGCTTCCATATAAATTATTGACCAGTGTAGTATTAGCCCATGTGAAGAACTGCTGGTAGCTACACACTTTCTCTAGTCCATCCGTGAAGCTGTTCTCAAGATGTTTATTGAGGTAATAAGAATTAGGATCTCTCTGTCCATAGGCAACTAGCAGGAGCATCCACAAGAACCCCAGGTAGGCTGAAAATCAGAATAAAGAGAGATAAATCTGTTATTTCAAACAGTGCTATGATGTTAACAGATGCTGAACTAACAAAGGAAGTCTTTAAAGAGTTGCTGTGAGTCTGTTCTTTAATTTGATGTCCTCTCTTATATTTTTCACCCTGGGCAAAAAAACAAAAACACTAACCATGCTTCTTAACTCCGCTCATCGGTTCTATGTTATTGTATGCAGCTGATTTATTAAATGGACATTACAGTGAGTCATTTATGCAGTACAGACCATAGAACTCTTTGGGCTGGATTACAAGTGGTGTGCTCTTTTTTATGCTTTTGCTAGAAGTAAGCTTTTAAACTGGGCAGGTTAGTGCAGGTATTGTACGTTGAATAATACCCAATGTGCACTAACTTCAGGACTTCGGAAATAGCAAATACATAAGCTTCTGTTCCCCTTAGACTTCAATGGAGCACACTGTTAAAAAAACACCCATCAGTTACCGCTTGTGCACTAACCCGACACATTAATCCAACAGTGCTAAACCCGAATTGAGTTATGAATATTTTACATTCCAATGTTCTATGCATAGAAGAAAATGTTTTTATTTTTAAATATATATATACAGGTATAGATACATATACAGATTTATATATATAGAAATAAATATTTAAAAATACAAAGAACATTTTCTTCTAAGTGAAGAAACACATTAAAACACTTTATAACAGACTAAAATTTAATAATTAAAGTGAAGGTCCATTTTGATAAATTAGTGCCCGTTTATTAATAAACCTTTTAAAAACAAGGGCACTTTAATTCATCAAAATTGACATTTCACTGTCTTCTTCAAAAACGTACCTTATAATTCTGAATGCCGCTCCAGCGATTCCCACGGCTTTCACAAGCCTCTGCAGATGTCAGAAATGACGAATCAGGCTTCTTCCAATCATAGCTCCCCCCCCAGGGAGAATCTTGGCTTGATGCAACGCTGTGATTGGAGGAAGCCGGATTCATCATTTTGGACCCGCTAAGACGGCTTGCGACGGGCGGAGGAAGTGCTGGAGCGGCTGCCAGGATTAAAAGGTAAGTTTTTGAAGAAAACAGTGAAATGTCAATTTTGATGAATTAAAGTGCCCTTGTTTTTAATAGGTTTATTAAAAACCGGGCACTAACTCATCAAAATGGACCTTCACTTTAAATTTTCAAGTTTAAGGGTATTTAACCCCTTAACGACCAAGGATGTACGCCATACGTCCTCAAAAAGAATATAGTTAATGACCAAGGACGTGTGGATAACGTCCTTGGTCTGGAAAGCAGCTGGAAGCGATCCTGCTCGCTTCCAGCTGCTTTCCGGTTATTGCAGTGATGCATCGATATCGAGGCATCCTGCAATAACCCCCCTTGGCCATCTGATGCAGAGAGAGCCACTCTGTGGCCCTCTCTGCACCGGACATCGGTGAACGGTATCGTTGGTGGGTGGGAGCCAGTCTGGGAGGCGGGTGGGCGGTCATCGATGGGCCAAGTGGAGGGGGGCGGGATCGGGGTCGGAACAGACGGGGGCACGCACGGGCGTGCACGGGGGGCGGCGGGCGCGCGCACGAGGCGGGAGCGGGAGGGAACCGCTACACTGCAGAAAAACAAAGTTGATTAAAGTAAAAAAAAAAAATGTATTAACAAATTGCATCTAAGCATCTAAGGGATCTGGAAGGGGTGGGGGGTTGGTCTTGGGGGGGGGGGGGGGGAAGCTACACTACAAAAAAGGGCAATTAAAAATAAACAACATACTTTTTTTTACTAAACTGGGTACTAGCAGACAGCTGCCAGTACCCAAGATGGCGCCCATTAAGGCAGAGGGGGAGGGTTAGAGAGCTGTTTGGTGAGGGATCAGTGAGGTTGGGGGCTAAGGGGGGATCCTACACAGCAGCATATGTAAATATGCTAAAAAAAAAAAAAGCCCAAATATAGCTTTTATTTTAGTATTGGCAGAGTTTCTGCTAGTACTTAAGATGGCGGGGACAATTGTGGGGTGGGGGAGGGAAGAGAGCTGTTTGGGAGGGATCAGGGGGTCTGATGTTTCAGGTGGGAGGCTGAGCTCTATAATAAAGCTAAAATTAACCCTGCAAGCTCCCAAGGGGATCCCAGAGAAGCATTTACAACCATTTGTGCCATAATTGCATAAGCTGTTTGTAAATGATTTCAGTGAGAAACCTAAAATTGTGAAAAATTTTACGTTTTTTTGATCGCATTTGGCGGTGAAATGGTGGCATGAAATATACCAAAATTAGCCTAGATCAATACTTGGGGTTGTCTACTACACTACACTAAAGCTAAAATTACCCCTAAAAGCTCCCTACATGCTCCTTAATTAACCCCTTCACTGCTGGGCATAATACACGTGTAGTGCGCAGTGGCATTTAGCAGCCTTCTAATTACTAAAGAGCAACGCCAAAGCCATATATGTCTGCTATTTCTGAACAAAGGGGATCCCAGAGAAGAATTTACAACCATTTAAGCCATAATTGCACAAGCTGTTTGTAAATAATTTCAGTGAGAAACCAAAAGTTTGTGAAAAAATTAGTGAAAAAGTGAACGATTTTTTTGTATTTAATCACATTTGGCGGTGAAATGGTGGCATGAAATATACCAAAATGGGCCTAGATGAATACTTTGGGATGTCTACTAAATAAAAATATATACATGTCAATGGATATTCAGAGATTCCTGAAAGATATTAGTGTTCTAATGTAACTAGCGCTAATTTTGAAAAATAATGGCTTGGAAATAGCAAAGTGCTACTTGTATTTATGGCCCTATAACTTGCAAAAAAAGCAAAGAAGATGTAAACATTGGGTATTTCTAAACTCAGGACAAAATTTAGAAACTATTTAGCATGGTTGTTTTTTGGTGGTTGTAGATGTGTAACAGATTTTGGGGGTCAAAGTTAGAAAAAGTGTGTTTTTTTTCCATTTTTTCCTCATATTTTATATATTTTTTTATAGTAAATTAGAAGATATGATGAAAATAATGGTATCTTTAGAAAGTCCATTTAATGGCGAGAAAAACGGTATATAATATGTGTGGGTACAGTAAATGAGTAAGAGGAAAATTACAGCTAAATACAAACACCGCAAAAATGTAAAAATAGCCTTGGTCCCAAACGGACAGAAAATGGAAAAGTGCTGTGGTCATTAAGGGGTTAAAGGGACATGAAACCTAGCAATTTTCTTTCATTATTATTATTATTATTATTATACTTTATTTATTAAGCACCAACATATTCCGCAGCGCTGTCCATGGATACAATTCATTTAAATAAAACAATACAAAACTTGTAAGATAAAGGACAAAATTTACAAACACATACAGGAGGGATTGAGGGCCCTATTCCCGTGGGAACTTACAATCTAGAAGGGTAGGAGGTTGAGAAACAGGAGGTGAGGACTGCAAGATTGAGAAGGATGTTAATACAGAGTTAGATGAGGGAAATATTAGGTAAGGGAAATTCATTTATTATTGAGTTGGGTGGTAGGCTTCCCTGAACAGAAAAGTCTTCAGGGAGCATTTAAAGAGATTAGGGCAAAGATCAGGGCAAAGCCTGACAGCACAAGGGAGAGTGTTCCAGAGGGTAGGTGCTGCACAACAGAAGTCCTGCAGTCTAGCATGAGAGGAGGTGATAGTTGCGGATGCAAGGAGCAGGTCATTGTTGGATCATAGTGGACGGGCTGGAGTATACTTGTTTATTAGAGAGGATAGGTAGAGGGGAGCGGCGTTGGTGAGAGTTTTGTATGTAAGGGTGAGAATTTTGAATTTAATTCTGCTGTGAATGGGGAGCCAATGAAGGGACTCACAGAGAGGTGCAGCAGATACAGATCGACGGGAAAGGTGGATCAGCCTGGCAGAGGCATTTAGGATGGATTGAAGGGGGGAGAGGCGGGAAAGAGGAAGGCCAGCGAGTAGGTTGTTGCAGTAGTCAAGTCGGGAGATAACAAGGGAGTGGATTATTTGCTTTGTGGTGTCAGCGCTCAGAAAAGGGCGAATTTTGGAAATATTGCGTAGAGATGATTGCGGCAGGATGTAGAAAGTGATTGGATATGGGGGGTGAAGGATAGGTTTGAGTCAAGTGTGACTCCAAGGCAGCGGACTTGGGGCGATGGGGAAATGGTGATGCCGTCAACAGGGATAGAAAAGTCAGAAGTCGGCGTAGAGCTTGAGGGTGGGATAAGAAGGTGCTCAGTCTTGGACATGTTAATCTTTAGGTGGTGAGAGGCCATCCAGGAAGAAATACCAGATAAGCAGTTGCTGACATAAGAGAGGACAGAGGGAGAGAGAGCAGGGGTGGAGAGGTAGATCTGGGTGTCATCAGCATAGAGGTGATATTTGAAACCATAACTGTTGATAAGTTTACCCAGCGAAGAAGTATAAATGAGGACCCAGAACAGATCCTTGAGGTACTAAAACAGACAGAGGCATAGGAGAGGAGGAGTCACCGGCAAATGACACAGAAAAAAACCTGTGAGAAAGATAGGAGTGAATCCAGGAAAGAGCAGTGTCACAGAGGCCAAAAGAGCTAAGGGTCTGTAGGAGGAGGGGGTGGTCAACTGTGTCGAAGGCAGCTGAGAGGTCAAGTAAGATGAGTATAGAGTAGTGGCCAATATTTTTAGCAGAGAGAAGATCGTTTGTGACCTTGGTAAGGGCAGTCTCAGTTGAGTGTTTTGGGCGGAATCCGGATTGCAGTGGGTCAAGCAAGGAGTTGGCGGGCAGGAAGTGGGTTAGGCGATTGTAAACTAGTTTTTCAAGGAGTTTTGATGTTAGTGGAAGCAGTGATATGGGGCGGTAGCTTTCAGGAGAATTAGGGTTGAGGGAGGGTTTTTTGAGTATGGGAGTGACTTTTGCGTGTTTGAAAGAAGATGGGAATAAGCCGGTAGAGAGAGATAGGTTGAAGATGTGGGTAAGAGCAGGAGTGAGGGTGGAAGATAGGGAGGGAATTAGATGGGAAGGGATAGGGTTACATATTCCTGTGCACCCTTCCCTTGTTTTCAGTTTGTTTGGATTTGAAAGCTTGCATTGTGTGGCTGTTTTAGGGTCTCAGGTATTGGAAAGGACCTTGACGTGGTACCTGAGCTTGTCCCATTTGGCCAGATGCGGTGACTAACCTTTCCATTTTTGCTTTTAAATCTTAGCTGAGAGCTTGTAAGTGAGTGCTGGGTTTTCTCTGTGTGTTGTATTAATTTGTTTTGTAATTTTCCCTATGGTTCTTGCACCCAGACCTGTCTGGGGATAACTGCTTGTGGCTCTGGGGACAGCACAGCTTCCTGTGAGTGCCAGTGGCACCCAGGGCTGAGCATGTTGCAGGGTCATGGGATGTGTACCCGGTCCGGTATGAGAGTGCAGTTCCCTTCCGTGTTTTGTATATGTCTAGGGTGGTTACATATTCCTGTGCACCCTTCCCTTGTTTTCAGTTTGTTTGGATTTGAAAGCTTGCATTGTGTGGCTGTTTTAGGGTCTCAGGTATTGGAAAGGACCTTGACGTGGTACCTGAGCTTGTCCCATTTGGCCAGATGCGGTGACTAACCTTTCCATTTTCGCTTTTAAATCTTAGCTGAGAGCTTGTAAGTGAGTGCTGGGTTTTCTCTGTGTGTTGTATTAATTTGTTTTGTAATTTTCCCTATGGTTCTTGCACCCAGACCTGTCTGGGGATAACTGCTTGTGGCTCTGGGGACAGCACAGCTTCCTGTGAGTGCCAGTGGCACCCAGGGCTGAGCATGTTGCAGGGTCATGGAATGTGTACCCGGTCCGGTATGAGAGTGCAGTTCCCTTCCGTGTTTTGTATATGTCTAGGGTGGTTACATATTCCTGTGCACCCTTCCCTTGTTTTCAGTTTGTTTGGATTTGAAAGCTTGCATTGTGTGGCTGTTTTAGGGTCTCAGGTATTGGAAAGGACCTTGACGTGGTACCTGAGCTTGTCCCATTTGGCCAGATGCGGTGACTAACCTTTCCATTTTTGCTTTTAAATCTTAGCTGAGAGCTTGTAAGTGAGTGCTGGGTTTTCTCTGTGTTTTATATATATATATATATATATATATATATATATAAAAATATACAGTATATACAAACACACACACACACACACACACACACACACACACATATATATATATATATATATATATATATATACACATACACATATATACACACACACACACTTTACAGCCCTTTCCAGTAAAATTCTATTCTATATTTAAAACCATGCAGAAATGTTTGCTCCTCAATACACAAATGGTAGCTGCCCAGTTTGTGGTTCCACCAAGACCATATAGAGAACAGCATTTAAAAAAGTACAGCTGACAGATGGGAACATTTGTACACCAGATTTGAAGTGGTGCTCTTGGTTGAAGAAAATGGGGAAAATAAAACCCCCAAACATATGTCAACCTTTCAAAATTACTTTTCTTCATCTACCCATTCTGTCAGATCATTAATGTAAAATTTTGAATTCACAAGTATTTTTGTTTGCAGATTTACAAATACGATTCTATAAAAAGTGATCTCTTAATTTTTTATTTTTTTTATCATGCCTGTCACACACATTTTACATTTTACCTCCTGTGAGTATTTCTGTGGGTGTCTGTGTTTATGTCTTTGTGTTTTTGTTGGTATCTCTATGAGTGTGTATGTATTTTTTTTCTGTGGGTCTCTCTGTAAGTGTGTGTGTGTCTGTCTTTGTGCATTTTCTGTGGATGTCTGTGTGTTTTCTGTGGATTTCTCTGTGATGGTGTGTGCATACGTCTTTTTGTTTTCGGTGGGTGTCTCTGTGAGGGTATGTGCATATGCCTGTGTGTTTTCTGTGGGTGTCTCTGTGATGGTGTAAGTATATGTCTGTATATTTTCTGTGGGTGTCTCTGTGAGGGTGTGTGCATATGTCTGTGTGTTTTCTGTGGATGTCTCTGTGAGGGTGTGTGTGTACGTATGTCTGTGTGTTTTCTGTGGATGACTCTGTGAGGGTGTGTGCATATGCCTGTGTTTTCTGTGGGTGTCTCTGTGATGATGTGTGCATATGTCTGTGTATTTTCTGTGGGTGTGTCTGTGAGGGTGTGTGCATATGTCTGTGTGTTTTCTGTGGGTGTCTCTGTGAGGGTGTGTGTGTGTGTAAGGATTTGTACTTCTCCTTTAAGAAATCTTCTACCTACCTAACTTCCTCTATATAAGTCTCCTCCCCAGGACCAGACTTTGCTGACTTATTGAAGAATAGGAATTCAGCCTTTGACTTCGTTGGTCAATTTCTCCTACAGAGTTATCCTCAATCCTTTTGTACACTATCCTACATATAGCCACCTGAAGCTTTACTTACGTTTTTCTCCATTTTGTGTACATAGCAGAATCTGGCTATACTAAGACACAGAGGTAAACTTTTAACACATCCTTGGTCACCTCTTTGTCACATTCACTTCTTCATGTGTTGTTATCTTGTTTAACTAGAGGCATTAAATCTTCCTGTGTGTAAATATCTTTAAAGGTTCATTAAGAATCTTACATAATAAGCCAGCCCAAAATTGGTGGGTTAAATAAGCTCACACTCAGCTAGATTACGAATTATGCACGCTATAGAGAAATTAACGAATGCAACAAAAGTTGCATTATTT
Source organism: Bombina bombina (assembly GCF_027579735.1). Classification (NCBI taxonomy): domain Eukaryota; kingdom Metazoa; phylum Chordata; class Amphibia; order Anura; family Bombinatoridae; genus Bombina; species Bombina bombina. Next base: position 1,239,713,381 of record NC_069499.1, read on the forward strand.
AACACCCTATAGCGCAGTCATTACAAGTTTTTAAAATCCAGGTTTGTGCGTGCGATATGGTGCTTTTAAGGGTATAAGACATGGTGCCCCTATAGGAGGTGCACAAATTTGGTAGGAACAAAGTCGTGGAGATGGACAGTGAATCACGGCAGCACTCTTGTAGTGGTAGTAAGCAGATGAGAGAACCTGTAGGGACAGATGGAGAGGAGCCTCATAAAACAATATCGTCTGCACAAGGAAAACAGACCAGACACAGGATAGGCCCAAAGGATGGATACTCACATAAGGAGCGGTACTTTGGTGGTGCCTAACAAGACAGGCCGGGACCTCAAATAGTCGCCCGAGAGACTATCAGACCAAACGGACCAAATACGTGGTTCAACAATTAGCCGTCAGCGGTTAGGATGCAGGAATCCCTTAAGATCCCAACTTCACCACAGCATGTATCGCATGAGATTTGTAAGAGCAGGAATAAAATGGAGTGGAGCAAGAACTAATAAAAATTGTCTGAATTTATTAAAACACAATAGAGACCAGCAACGCGTTTCTCGACTGTATATGTTGTTTCATCAGGCTGTATCTGACATATAAGAACTTGCTCTATTTAAAAAACCCTTTACCAATCACGAAGCCGCATGAATACACACCCCACTCAGGGCTCCAATGATAACACTCACCATAATGACGAGTGGAGACACCCTTTTAAAGTTAGACGGATCAATGTGTATTCATATCGCTAACGGAGAGGTCCACATAATAGAAATACATTTAAAATACATTAGAAATTATACAATATAACTTTATGCTAGCATAAACAGGTGGTTACAATATCATAAATTCTCCTGAATTAAACATACGGTAATCTTCACATAGTTAAGTACATAGACAAAATGTACAGAAATATACTAAGCAATGTACAAAAAATTAAAAACAATCCTTAAAAAGAATCACCAGCAATTAGCATAAAAGGCAAATAAAAAGATATAAATATTCTTTGAACAAATAACTGATGAATAGAAATGTGATGTGATCAAGCACTATTTTGATGTGCTTGTGCACGCTTTCCCATAGACATCAATAGGGAGAGTGGGCTAAAAAAAAAAATAACACCTGCGATTGCAGAATGAAAAGCTCTGTAACACAGCCCCATTGATGTCTATGGGGAAAAGAAAAGTTACGTTTAAATCTAACACCCTAACATAAACCCCACATCTAAACACCCCTAATCTGTCACCCCCGACATCGCTGCCACCTACATAATGTTATTAACCCCTAATCTGCTGCTCCGATATCGCTGCCACCTAAATAAAACTATTAACACCTAATCTGCCGCTCCCTATGTCACCGTCACTATACTAAAGTTATTAACTCCTATATGCTCACACCCCAACATCACCCACACTATAATAAATCTATTAACCCCTATTCCGCAACTCCCTGACATTGCCACAACTAAATAAAGTTATTAACCCCTAAACCTCTGGCCTCCAACATCACTACCACTAAATAAATCTATTAACGCCTAAACCGCCAGCCCCCCACATCGCAACAACCTAAATTAAACTATATTAACCCCTAAACCTAACCCTAAGCCTAACCCTTAACCCTAACGTAACCCTAAACCTAACACCCCCTAACTTTAACATAATTAAAATAGAGCTAAATTAAACTTACAATTATGAACTAAATAATTCCTATTTAAAACTAAATACAAAGTAACTTACCTGTGAAATAAAATTTAAGCCAGCTACAATATAACTAATAGTTATATTGTAGCTAGCTTAGGTTTTATTTTTATTTCACATGTAAGTTTGTATTTATTTTAACTAGGTAGACTAGTTAGTAAATAGTTACCTATTTACTAACTACCTAGTTAAAATAAATACAAACTTACCTGTGAAATAAAACCTAAGCTGCCGTACACTAAAACCTACTATTACAAAAAATTAAAAACACTAAAATTACAATAAATAAAAAAAACCACCATTACAAAAAATAACAAACGAAATTATCTAAAATAATAAAAAATATTCCTATTCTAATATCCTTTTAAAAAAATAAAAAACCCACCCTTGTGGCCCTTAAAAGGGTCTTTTGTAGGGCATTGCTCTTAAGTTAACAGCTCTTTGCTACAAAACAAACACCCCCTAACAGTATACAAACCCACCCCCCCAAACCCACAAAATAAAAATAGAGTAAAACCTAAGCTAACCATTGCCCTGAAAAGGGCATTTGTATGGGCATTGCCCTTAAAAGGGCATGCAGCTCTTTTTCCTGCCCTTAAAATGGCATTCAGCTCTTTTGTGAAATGCCCAAGCCCTAATATAAAAATAAAAACCCACCCCAAAACGAAAAAAATACATTACACAAAATAACAAACAAATCATCAAAAATAATAAAAATGATTCCTATTCTAATACCCATTTTAAAAAAAACACCCCAAAATAAAAACAAAAAAAATACAAAGACCCACTAACATTACAAACCCTCCCCCCCCCCCCCGCCAACCCACAAAATAAAAAAAAAACTATCTAAAAAAACCTAAGCTATATCTTCATCCCGGCGGCGCGGAGTGGGTCCATCCTGGAGAAATCTGGCGCAGAGCATCCTCTTCATACAGTCGCCGCCGTACACTGAATCTTCAATGCAAGGTACACGATTCAAGATGGCATCCCTTGCATTCCTATTGGCTGAAAAATTTGAATCAGCCAATAGGAATTAGAGCTGCTAAAATCCTATTGGCTGATTTGAAGATGGAAAAATGCCGCCTGGATGAAGATAGAAGAGGCTGTCTGGATGAAGACTTCTCGCCGCCTGGATGAGGACTTCGCTGCCAGGATGAAGATAGAAGAGACCGCCTGGATGAAGACTTCTCACCGCCTGAATGAAGATCGTTCAAGCCGGACTTAAAAAACTGTAAGTGGATCTTCGGGGTTAGTGATAAATTTTTTTTAAGGTTTTTTTTTGGGTGTTTTTTTTTTTAGTTTTAGGTTTGGGCTTGTAAAAGAGCTAAATGCCCTTTTGAGGGAAATGGGTAGCTTTTTTTAGAGTTAGGTGTTTTATTTTGGGCGGTTGGTTGGATGGTGGGTTTTACTGTTGGGGGTCTTTGTATTCTTTTTTTACAGGTAAAAGAGCTGTTTAACTTAGGGCAATGCCCTAAAAAAGGCCCTTTTAAGGGCTATTTGTAGTTTATTGTAGGCTACTTTTTTTATTTTGGGTGGGCTTTTTTATTTTGATAGGGCTATTAGATTAGGTGTAATTCTTTTTTATTTTGGATAATTTCGTTAGTTACTTTTCGTAATTTAGTGTTTGTTATTTTTTGCAATTTAGTCATTTTTATTTTTTGTAATTAGATACTTTGTAATTTTTAGAGTAGTGTTGGGATTTTTTTAATGTGTAGTTTAGTTTTATTTAATTGGTAGCTAGTTTAATTTTAGTTTAATAATTATATTAGTTTAATTGTTAATTTAAATTTATTTCTTTTAATTTGACAGGTAAATTTTAATTTCATTTAAATTAGGGAAATTGTAATTTTAATCTAAAGTTAGGGGGGCGTTAGGTTTAGGGGTTACTAGTTTAATTTAGTTTATTGTGATGTGGGGACGTTCAGTTTAGGGGTTAATATTTTACTTTAGTATATTTCTTTGTGGGGGCTTGTGGTTTAGGGGTTAGTAGGTTTATTATAATGGTGGCGGTGTAGGGCTTAATAACTTTAGTATAGTGGGGGTGATGTGGGTGGACGTCAGATTAGGGGTTAATTATATTTAAATAGTGTTTGCGATGCTGGAGGGCGGCGTTTTAGGGGTTAATATGTTTATTATAGTGGTAACAATGTCGGGGAGCGGTGGAATAGGGGTTACTTTTTTTTAGTGGTGGAAAAGTCGGGAGCGGCAGATTAGGGGTTAATAAGTTTTTTATAGTATTTGTGATGTGGGAGGGCATCGGTTTAGGGGTTAATAGGTAGTTTATGGGTGTTAGTGTATTTTGTAACACTTTAGTTATGAGTTTTATGCTACAGATTTGTAGTGTAAAACTCATAACTACTGGTCTCAGATGACGGTACGGATCTTGACGTTTTAGGCTGTAACGCAGGTGTTATTGCCTCACTTCTAAACTCGTAATGGCAGCGCTATGGGAATCCGATGAAAAAACATAATTTTTACAAGTGCTGGACTGACATTGCGTTACAGGCTAAAAGGCTTGCGGTACAACTATACCGACACGATTCGTAATGGCTGAGGTGCTGTTTTAATGCTGAAAATGCAATATTTTCAGTGGTAAAAGACGAACGCACAACTTGTAATCTAGCTGACTGTATTTTATATTATCAGATTTAAAATGGATCCCTCTCTTAAACCCAAACAAATACAAAGTTGGATATATTAGCTAATTATTTCCATAAACTCCAGGTTGAAAACTAAGCTGTAAAAGCCTGCTTGAGAGAGGTGTTGGCTGTAAAAACTACCCCAGCTGAACATCAGCCTGAGCCTCAGGTTTCTCCCGCAGCTCCCAATTTAGGGAATTCAGAAACGCATGCATGTTACTCTTTGACTTAAAACCAAAGACTTATCCCTCTGACAGGATTAGAGTCCTTACTGTGATTTCATATATCAGGGGTGAACCCAGGGCATGGGTGGCACTTTCTATGAAAGTCAGGATTGTATTCTAGGTTCCCTAGATGCCTTTTTCAGATGTCAGCCTTCTATGATGACCCGTATAAGCAAATAACATCGGAAAATAATCTCAGGTCACTTAAGCAATTATAAAAGGTCTTCTATCACCTCAAGAGAAGTCCATCTAATCCTTATGTTTTGCTGCCCTTCTCTTTACAGTGGGAACAATACAAGATCAATTCTGATGCCATCGTTGACACTGGGTCCTGTGGGAATTTTATTCACATCAAATATGTAACTAACAATAAAATACCTATTATCCCTAAGCATAATCATGTCTCTGTAAAAGTCATTGATGGTTCTCTTTTACCTTCAGGTCCAGTTTCACACCAAACTGTACCACTTCTATTCACTAATGAAACAGGTCATAATGAGTTAATAAGCTTTGATGAAATATCTTCTCCCATGTTTAACATTGTCCTAGGTATTAAGTGGCTTAGAGTACACCAACCTACCTTCGAATGGTGTAACTTAAAAATCTCTTTCACTTCCTTCTATTGCCAAAACACTTGTCTACATTCATCCACTATTCTACATCTTTCTGACATTAAAATCCCTGTACATTACAGAGACTACACTGACGTCTTTGACAAAAAAGATGCTGAGACCTTACTACCTCACAGGGCATATGACTGCCCTATAGATCTCTTACCTGGGGTTTCCATTCCATTCGGCATATATACTAACTTTCTACAACCCAAATTGGAACATTAGAAATCCTATATCGATGACAACCTCAGAAAAGGGTTTATTAGACCTAGTACTTCACCTGCAGGTGCTGGCATATTTTTTGTCACAAATAAAGATGGATCTCTAAGACCTATTATAGACTATAGGAAGTGGAAAAAACGCACAAGAAAAAACAGATATCCTCTTCCCCTGATTCCGGAATTAATAGAACAGTTGCATGGCGCCTCAGTCTTTACAAAATTGGACCCTAGAGGAGCCTATAACCTCATCAGAATGAGAGCTGGAGATGAGTGACTTACTGCATTTAGGACCCGGTATGGTCTTTTTGAGTATACAGTAATGCCATTTGGCTTATGCAATGCCCCAGCAACATTCCAAAACCGAATCAATGACATTTTTTGAGATATCCTAGATGTATATGTAGTTGTCTACTTGGATGATATTTTAATTTTTTCACGAAATATAGAAGAACATAAGGTACATGTAGCAACTGTATTAACTAGACTGAGAGAACACAGACTGTATGCCAAACTTGAGAAATGTACTTTTGACGCTCATGACATTTCATTCCTTGGCTATCATATCACCTCTCAAGGCATTTATATGGAGGACAGTAAGGTTCTCGCTATAACTGGCCTACATCTTTTTCCAATAAAGATATACAACGCTTTTTTGGTTTTGCAAATGTCTAGAGAAAATTCATTCCTAATTTTGCATCTATAATCAAACCTCTTTCTGACCTTACCAAACTACATACTCAGTTCCTCTGGTCCCCATTAACCCAGTCTGTTTTTGATTTACTAAACCTTAAGTTCTCTGCTGCACCTATTTTACAGTTTGCTGATACTAACCATCAATTCATATTAGAAGTAGATGCATCTGAATATGCCATTGGTGCAATTCTATCCCAGGAAAAATCATTTAAAGAACTGCTACATCCTGTTACCTATTACTCCAGACTTATAACTCCAGCCAAACTTTATTACCCAGTGGGTGAAAAAGAACTATCAGCCATCAAATGCTCATTTGACCACTGGCATCACTTACCTGAAGGGGCTGTCCACCCCTTCATCATTTATTCAGATCACAAATATCTCCAATCCAATAGGACATTGTCATCCAGACAACTCTGTTGGAGTTTATAATTTTCAAGATTCCAATACACTATCACCTACCGTCCCGGAAATAAAAATGGAAAGGCTGATGCTCTTTCCAGAAAAGACATCAGATCCATTCATATCAATTCTCCCTCTACTGTTATACCAAAACACTGCTTTGTAGGTCTTCTTACTAGTCTCATTTCACAGATGAAAAAAGCCAAAGATGCCGATCCGGACAAATCTTTAGATCTATTACAACCAGAATGAGAGGGAGTATTATACAATAACAAGTGGTTATATGTACCCCAAGGTTTTAGATCTCTAATACTTAGAACGGTTCATGACTCACCTTTAGCGGGACATATGGTTACTAGTAAAACATTTGACCTATTAAGACGATCCTTCTGTTGGCCTTGCAAGCAATCGACTGTAAAGGACTATGTAACAACATGTGTGGAATGTGCCACTTCTAAACCTTCAAGACAACACCCGTAGGGTTTCTCCAGTCATTACCATCCCCAGCGGTTCCGTGGAAAATATTATCTATGGATTTCATAGTATCTTCCTTTATCATCATCCTTTAATACCATTTTTGCTGTAGTGGATTTCTTCTCCAAAATGACTCATTTTGTTCCATCTCAAGGTTCACCCACCTCTAAACAAACCTCTGATATGTTTATCAAAGAAATTGTTCACCTCCATGGTATTCCTAAATCTGTAATTAGTGACAGGGGTACTCAATTTACCTTCAAGTTTTGGAGAAATTTGTGTCAAGCCTTACACATTGACCCAAGACTTAACATATCTTTCCACTCTCAAACAAATGGGCAAACTAAGCGCACAAACCAGTGGCTAGAACAATACTTAAGATGTTTCTGTTTCCATCAACAGGATTCCTGGGTATCTAACTTATCTTTAGCTGAATTTGCCTACAATAACAGCGTAAATTCTTCCACTGATTACCACCCGTTCTTTATTAACTACGGTTTACATCCTCCTGTTGACTTACTACCCAAATTTGATTCCCCATGTCCACAAGTGAATAATTTGATAAATGGCATTTTGCAGACATTCTCCTCTGTGATGGACAATATTAATAATGCACAGCCTTCTCAGCAAAGATATTACAACCTAAGGCATCAGAAACAACCAGAATACAAGATCAGACAACTAGAGTGGCTTTCTACAAAAAACCTTAAATTCCACAATCCTTGCAAAAAACTTGTTAAATTGTATATAGGACCATTTCCTATTATCTCTATCACTAATCCTGTTACTGTCAACCTACGTTTGCCAACCTCCTACAAAATACACTCGACATTTCACGTGTCATTGGTCAAACCTTGTCACTCCTTTATTCCTGCACTTGACAACCCAAAGTTTCTTCCTGGTACTCATACTGATCAACAATATGAAGTACATAGCATCTTGGAATCCAGAAGACGACACGGGAGGTTGTACTACCTATGGACATGAGGAGGATTCCTGGAAGCTGGCTTGCAACCTCTCCGCTCCGCAGTTGGTTTCCCTATTTCACAGACGGCACCCAGACAGACCTCGACCCTATAACCTTGCAGTGGTTCCTTGAAGGGGGGCTATGTAAGGATTTGTATGTCTCCTTTGAGAAATCTTCTGCCTACCTATCTTCCTCTATATAAGTCTCCTCCCAAGTACCAGACCTTGCTGGCTTATTAAAGAATAGGAATTAAGCCTTTGACTTCTTCTTTGGTCAATTTCTCCTACAGAGTTATCATCAATCCTTTTGTGAACTAACCTACATATTGCCATCTGAAGGTTTACTTATGTTTTTCTCCTTTCCTGCAGTGTTCTAGCCTAACCGCTCCTGTCTCTGCATACAGAGAGCCTCTGCCGTTCTGCTGACGTCATCAGCTACGGCTGGACAGTGTCTCCCTGCATTTTCTCACTACAGTGCCGTTCCTGAGACTCACAGCTCCTGCAATAATCCTGTGTGGATTCCGGATAGTCTCATCCTCTTCCTACAGACTTCCACAACCACAATGCACCTGAGACTCACAGCTTCCTCTATAATACCGTGGCCATACCAGTCTGTGGCTTGTATCATCAGCTCAACCCCTCTGCTGAGCCTACAGCCCTCAAGTAAGATAACTAATTTTTGGCTATACTAAGACACAGAGGTAACTTTTTAACACATCCTTAGTCACATCTTTGTCACATTCACTTATATTTATATTCATGTGTTGTTATCTTGTTTAACTAGAGGTATTATATCTTCCTGTGTGTAAATATATTTAAGGATCATTAAGAATCTTACAGTATGTCTTTGTGCATATTCTGTGGGTGTCTCTGTGAGGGTGTGTGTGTGTGTGTGTGTGTATGTCTTTGTGTGTTTTCTGTGGATGTCTCAGTGAGGGTGTGTGTGTATGTATTTCTTTGTGTTTTTTTCTGTGGGTGTCTATGTGTGTGTATGTCTTTATGTGTTTTCTGTTGGTGTCTCTCTGTGTGTGTGTGTCGGTGTGTTTTCTGTGGGTGTCTGTGAATGTGTATGTCTTTGTGTGTTTTCTGAGGCTGTCTCTTTGGGTGTTTCCTTGGGTGTATGTGCAAGTTTGTGTTTGAGTTTGTGTGTGTGTCCATTGTCTGTTCCTTTTTAGGACATTTTGACCTTACTACTGATTATTCACATCTTTCTACAGATTGAGACTAATGAGACCTTTCCGGAAGTCACCAATCCACCACTTAACCTTTAAATTATTGTTTAGGTTGTTCAGGGCCCTTTCCTTTCAGCCACTGCATGCTGTTATCATATAGTTGGCATCTTCCTTGACAAAAAGATAATCAGAACTCCATATTTTGTCTTGTAAATTTCCTTTTTTGACAAAACTGTAGTCTACCTCATTACTTGTCAGGTCAATCTAAACAAGTGCTGAGTGTCTGTGTGGGTGTCTGAGTGTGTTTGTGTGTTTCTTTGCGTGTCTGATAGAGTGTCTATATGTGAATCCTTATGTATGATGTGTGTTTCAGTGTATGAGTGTGTCTGTGTTTTTCTGTGTTTGTGTTTTACTACCTTTACAACATTTTTTGACTACACTTAAGAATAAAGTGCATGTACGTTTTAGTCACTTGGTCAAAAATTACACATGTCAAAGGGGGGCCCTTATCAATGTTAAAGGAACACTGAACCCTGATTTTTAATTTTGTGATTCCGATAGAGCATGGAATTGTAAGCAACTTTATAATTTACTCCTATTATCATTTTTTCTTCGTTCTCTTGCTATCTTTATTTTAAACAGAAGGCATCTGAGCTTTTTTCTTGGTTCAGTACTCTGGACAGCACTTTTTTATTGGTGGATTAATTTATCCACCAATCAGCAAGGACAACCCAGGTTGTTCACCAAAAATGGGCCGGCATCTAAACTTACATTCTTGCATTTCAAATAAATATACCAAGAGAATGAAGACAATTTGATAATAGGAGTAAATTAGAATGTTGCTTAAAATGTAATGCTCTATCTGAATCACAAAAGAAAAAATTTGGGTTCAGTCTCCCTTTAAGTAAGAGGCACCAAAATATCTAGTGGCGGCCCTGGCTGCAAGTCTTGTGGGACTTTATCTATGTATTTCACCTAATTTGTAGGGAACAAAAGGAACAGAAGTAGTGGGATCATAAGCATTTTCCTTTATTAAAGTCACTTAAGGAACTATTAAAGAATTTGACAGAATTCTTACACCTGTGGTTCTTTACTTCTATCCACCAGGACCTGCTAACAGGCCAGATTTTCAGGATATCTTTATCAGTGTGTTAAATCATAGTGAGTGTGCCTTGATTATATCACCTGTGTGCTAATACAGCCATCCTGAAAATCACGCTTGTTAACAGGTCCTGATGATTTGAACTGAATAATGCTGCTTTAATCCCTTGTCCGTGTAACAAAACATTATAGCTCTCTCTTTCATCCTAGCTCTACCTACCATAGCTATTAAAATCAGGCTTGTTATCCAGGACAGTTTAATATTGTTTTCATTGACCTCATTAAATAAAAAGAAGCAATGTTTTTATCTAGTTATGAATTAGAAAGCAATTACCCTCATTTATCAGCAGCTATTTATGTGTCCATATAAAGGCTAGATCGCATTCCAGTTGCAACAATTGGTTGTAACAATGACATTTCTATCAACTAAGTGAGATTTATGTTGTTGTTACTGTTTGCTGCTAGGGACAAGGAATTCAAAATTAAACTTTCATTAATCAAACCGAACAAACATTTTTGAAAATCTTCCCAATTTTTTATTTTCAAAAATAGGAATCACAATTAACAATTTTCATTGTTATAAGGCAACACGTTTTACATTTTCAGTTTCGTGAAAAATATCCCTGTACTTAAAGTGATGGACAATCCAAGCGTATAACAAATGCTAGGATTTACCATCACTAAAAATGAAGTGGAATTGATCAAACGAGTAAAAACTCTTTCTGTGCAGTTGCACAGCGCTAAACTTAGCAGCACATCGATCTTCTACCAATTAGGTGCCGCTTGCACCTCTAAATCAATAGCCAATAGCCATGCGTACATACAGAAACCTGTCAGTTGACACGCAAGACTATTGGTTCAGAGGTGCAAATGTCAACTCATTGAAGGAGATCAATGGGCCTTGGGCGGCCGGAGCTGCTGAGTTTAGCGTTGTGCAACGGCACAGAAAGGGTGAGTTTAGCACCCTTTTTTACTTGTTTGATCACTTAAAGTCCACTTAATTTTTAGTGATGGTAAATTCTAGCGTTTGTTATACGCTTGGATTTATCATCACTTTAACATGTGCCAGTCCTGTTTGACTGTTTACAATTCAAATTCTCAATACTTAACGACACATTTATAAGGCCATTCATCTCTTATTAAATTCAACAGCTAAAATGACTTGATAAACACAGGACAACACTTTAACATTATTAAATATCCCAAAAAGTTATAGAATGGAACATTGGTTTTGGGCATGGGCAATATACATTGACAGTAGCCCTGATAAATTGGATGACATTAGGAATCAATGTCACTAGATAAAAACACTAACTACCTAAATTAAAGGTTAAAAGATTAATAATAAGCAATTTTTCACTAACAAAATTAGCCAGATCAATAACTCAACAAATACACATGCCTACTATACCATTAAAAAATACATACATACATATCCGTTTGAGCACAACATACAGAGCCTTCAACCTGTGATGTAATCGCTAAACCCTCAAATTGACATTTCATGGCAATTTTGTTTTTGGATTTCAAATTTGGGAGTTTGAGGCAAATAAAGTTTTTGTGCTGTTTTCAGGAGCTTACAATTTTTTGCCTGAAGTTTAATATTGACTTTTATGCTCCTTTAAGTCTACAACACCAATGTGATCTAGCCCTAAGTATTCACAGAATGTACCTACAGTGGTCATATTACATGTGTAACTAACAACTGTTAGTAGTACCAAATAACTACATTAAAGTATATCAGAATTAATTGCTACTAGCAGTTTTTAAATTTGCAATTACAATGTAATAATTACAGGGTGATTTATTTAATCCAGATGATAATTATATAGAGTTTATAGACTTATTCCCCTTGGTAATCTTAATGTGGATAATACATTACCCAATATTTCCCGGATTAAGGCAAACACTTTTTGCTCCTTGATGTAATTATTCTTCATTTTGTTGATATCTGAAGGAGGGGGAGGTTGGTAGATTTTGCTGTCTCTGCGAGATTCTAACAAAAGATTGTGGTCACCTGCAAAAATAAGATGGACACAAAAACAAATAACAGAAACTGTGGTACATTTTTGGAATATCTTGCAGTACTCCTGGGATCTTTAGGCAGAGAGTAAAGTGTAAATATTTTGTCATATGGTCTAGGATTCTAATCATATAATTTGAGGGGATTACCCCTTCCTACTCCTTACTCTTGTAGTTTGATAAAAATATATGAACTAATAACCGTAGGCAGTTCTCATGAAAGTGATTGTCAGCTTTAAGAAATTATAGGAGTTAATATTGTCATGGATACCAGACCTCCAAAGCTAGCCCCCACCCCCATACTACCTCACCCCTGTTGTGTCTCTGGAAGCTTTTGTTTGTTTGTTTTGTCACCAGTACTTTGTCAGAGAAGAGCTGGCCTCTGACCGGATAAACCATCCTAGTCTGGCCGGGCTCCTGGAACTCCCAGTCGGCCACCTCACAACGGACACCCGCCTAACCCCTCTCAGGCCGGCCGTGCTCCTGGAACTCCTGGTTGGCCACAGAACAGCAGGACACCCACTACCTTTTGACCCTGGTCGCTCCAGCAGCCCTTTGTCCCAGAGCTTCGCTCTTTTGGGGATTGATGGCTCCTAGGGAGGACAAGAGGTGGTGGAATTCCCGGAGGGGAGCTGCTTGGGGAACTGGGGGTTTCGGACACCCCTACCCCCAATTTTTACCAGGCTGTAACTCTGGTCCCCAGTAACGAATCACACCGCTTTTTGGACTGTGACAGCTGGGGTCCGAGAGCTTTCAAATGACACCCTGGAAGTGCCACCCCGGGATCACCCCGAAACCTGGATCCTGGGATTCTGTGGGACTATGGCTGCTTTGGAGGTGCCGGTCTGTCTGGAGGGGCGGGAATGGTGGGAAAATTGTGGGATTCTCCATTGTCTAATCAAGATGAGCTTTGTGTATAAAAAAGTGTGTGTTTTCCAATAAAATCAGTTCCTGTTTCACCTGAATGCTAGTATGTCTAGTTATTTGGGTGGGCTCCAGCTAAAATCACTTTCCTGGGCAACATAGCTGCAGTCGGCAGGGAGGAAGCAGGACCCGTTTGGCAGAGCTAACCAGTCAGGGTAGCCGGGGTATCCGTCACATTGGCTGGTAGCAGTGGGATCTGCTTCTTGCACACAATTCCTGCTGACAGAGGAGAAGGGCCACAGTAGCCGGTAACTATGGAAGTTGAATTTCTAAGGAGAGTACAGGAGGCACTGGCCCAGCTGGACAGTCCTATTTACCTACAGGACAAGCTGGAACAGAGGGACCTGATCCGCCGGGACCTCTGGTGGGAGGCTCTTCAACAGGAGCGGGACAATGGAAAGGTCCTCCCCACGAATGACACAAGGTTCCGGGTTCAGCGGACGTTGAGAGTGCCTTTCCTGGGAAAACAGCCAAAGAAGGAATGGCTATCTGTTCTACATAGACTGGACCAGCAAGAGATGTTGGTGGAGGACAGCTACAGGGACCTCCGATGGCTTGCTATGCAAGCACAGCCATGGCTGGAGGATGGCTCCCCCCACAGAGGGCTTTGACTTCGGTGGCTATGGAATGCTACTTATAAAAAGGACCCACTGTTTGGGAGCGAGATGGACCAAGGTCTGGAGGATATCTCTGGGCTCCAAGAGGAACTGCTGTATCTCTTGCAGAAATCCTGGCTACTAGATGATCTGGATTTTAAAAGTGACCAGGAAGAGGCACTGGTCAAGGAATACAAGAGGCTGCTAGATCTCGTTAAGCAGCATGCCAAGGCTATACAGATCTGGGGTGCAGCCCTCTGGGATTCATGGAGCTCGACCATGGAGGAGTGGCAACAAAGAAAAAAGGAATCAGGGCTGCTGGATCCGATCAGCAGTCTGGCTCAAAGCTTATGGTCTTGGACCAGGGAGCCACCCTAGCAGAAGCGCTGGCAACAGGGCAGAGAGCCGCCGGCCTCTGCCCAGCACCTACAACAGCTCCAGGAAATTAGGGAGAGGAGGTAGGCGTCTTCACTCCTTTTACACAGGAGAGGAGACAGTCGGTCTCTCTCCCCAGCGGCAGAGCCAGGAGCAGGGAGAGGAGACAGTTGGTCACTCTCCCCAGCGGCAGAGCCATCCCTTGGGATCAGATGTAGTCGTCCTCCCTCCCCTTACGCAGAACCCCTTCCTGGGAGAGGAGACAGTCGGTTTCTCTCCCCAGGGGCAGAGCTAGGAGCCAGGAGAGAAGACAGTCGGTCTCTCTCCCCAGCAGCAGAGCCATCCCCTAAGCGGAGTTAGTCGTCCTCCCTCCCCGTAAGCAGAACCCCTTCCTGGGAGAGCAAACAGTCTGTCTCTCTCCCCAGCGGCAGAGCCAGGAGCAGGGAAAGGAGACAGGCGGTCTCTCTCCCCAGCGGCAGAGTCATCCCCTGGGAGCGAAGGTAGTTGTCCTCCCTCCCCTTACGCAGAATCCCTTCCTGGGAGAGGAGACAGTCGGTCTCTCTCCCCAGCGACAGAGCAAGGAGCTGGGAGAGGAGACAGTCGGTCTCTCTCCCCAGTGGCAGAGCCATACCCTGGGAGTGGAGGTAGTCGTCCTCCCTCCCCATAAGCAGAAACCCTTCCTGGGATAGGAGACAGTCGGTCTCTCTCCCCCGCAGCAGAGTCAGGAGCTGGGAGAGAAGACAGTCAGTCTCTCTCCCCAGCGGCAGAGCCATCCCCTGGGAGAGGAGGTAGTCGTCCTCCTTCCCTGTAAGAATCCCTTCCTGGGAGAGGAGACAGTCGGTCTCTCTCCCCAGTGGCAGAGCCGGGAGAGAAGACAGTCAGTCTCTCTCCCCAGCGGCAGAGCCATCCCCTGGGAGCGGAGGTAGTCATCCTCTCTCCCCTTACACAGAACCACTTCCTGGGGAGGAGACAGTCGGTCTCTCTACCCAGCGCCAGAGCCAGGAGCAGGTAGAGGAGACAGTCAGTCTCTCTCCCCAGCGGCAGAGCCAGGAGAAGGGAGAGGAGACAGTCGGTCTCTCTCCCCAGCAGCAGAGCCATCCCCTTGGAGCAGAGGAAGTCATCCTCCCTCCCCTTACACAGAACACAGGGTTTCGGACACCCCTACCCCCCAATCTTTACCGGGCTGTAACTCCGGTCCCCAGTAAAAAATCACATCGCCTTTTGGACTGTGGCATCTGGGGACCGAGAGCTTTCAAATGACACCCTGGAAGTGCCGACTATGTGGGACTATGGCTGCTATGGAGACATCAGTCTGTCTGGAGGGGCAGGAATGGTGGAAAATATGTGGGATTGTCCAGTGTCTCATCAAGATGAGCTTTGTGTATAAAAGAGTGTGTGTTTTCCAATAAAATCAGTTCATGTTTCACCTGAATGCTAGTATGTCTAGATATTTGGGTGGGCTCCAGCTAAAATCACTTTCCTGGGCTAAATAGCAGCCTGTTCCAGGCAGTGGAAGGACCCTCTTGCAGAGCTACCTAGTCTAGGTAGCCGGAGTCTGCCACAGGATGGGACCCTAAATACTGGTGCTGACGGGCATCAGGAGTGGCTACAGGCTGTGGTCACTTGCCAGCTACATATCTACAGGGAGGAAGCAGGACCCGTTTGACGGAGCTACCCATTCGGGGTAGCCGGGGTATCCGTCACATTGGCTGGCAGCGGTGGGATCTGCTTCTTCCACACGATTCCTGCTGACAGAGGAGAAGGGCCACAGTAGCTGGTAACTATGGAAGTCGAATTTCTAAGAAGAGTACAGGAGGCGCTGGCCCAACTGGATGGTCCTATTTACCTACAGGAAGAGCTGGAACAGAGGGAACTGATTTGCCGGGACCTCTGGTGGGAGGCTCTTCAACAGGAGCGGGACAATGGAAAGGTCCTCCCCACAAATGACACAAGGTTCTGGGTTCGGCAGATGTTGAGAGTGCCTTTCCTGGGAAAACAGCCAAAAGAAGCAATGGCTATCTGTTCTACATAGACTGGTCCAACAAGAAATGTGGGTGGAGGATGGCTTCCGGACCCTCCAATGGCTCGCTATGCAAGCGCAGCCATTGCTGGAGGATGGCTCCCCCACAGAGGGCTTTGGCTTCGTTGGCCCTGGATTACTATTTACAAAACAGGACAGAGGACCCACAGTTTGGGAGCGAGATGGACCAGGGTCTGGAGGATATCTCTGGGCTCCAAGAGGAACTGCTGGATCTCTTGGAGGAATCCTGGCTACTAGACGATCTGGATTTTATAAGTGACCAGAAAGAGGCACTGGTCGAGGAATAAAAGAGGTTGCTTAATCTCGTTAAGCAGTGTGCCAAGGTTATACAGATCTGGGGTGCAGCCCTCTTGGATTCATGGAGCTCGACCGTGGAAGAGTGGCAACAAAGAAAAAGGGAATCAGGGCTGCTGGATCCCGATCAGCAGTCTGGCTCAAAGCTTATGGTCTTGGACCAGGGAACTACCCTAGCAGAAGCGTTGGAAACAGGGCAGAGATCCACCGGCCTCTGCCCAGCACCTGCAACAACTCCAGGAAACCAGGGACAGGAGGTAGGCGTCCTCCCTCCTCTTACACAGAACCCCTTCCCGGGAGAGGAGACAGTCTGTCTCTCTCCCCAGCGGCAGAGTCAGGAGCAGGGAGAGGAGAAAGTCGGTCTCTCTCCCCAGCGGCAGAGCCACCCCCTGTAGTCGTCCTCCCTCCCCTTACGCAGAACCCCTTCCTGGAAGAGGAGATGGTCGGTCTCTTTCCCCAGTGGCAGAGCCGGGAGAGGAGTCAGTCAGTCTCTCTCCCCAGCAGCAGAGCCATCCCCTGGGAGCGGAGATAGTCGTCCTCCCTTCCCGTAAGCAGAACTCTTCTGTTCAGGGATGCATACAACATACACTAACCTTTCCTAACCTCAGTTTCTCTCCTCCTTTGTTATCCCCTTGAACCCCCTTTGCATATAAGCTTATGAGCCCAGCTGTTTGTAGATCACCTTCATGAGAGATGACTACAACAGTGCAACTTTTGGCAGGGACTTCTACCTACTTGATCCCTATAAATGTTACCTTGTATCTCATGCCTATGTTTATAGCACTACGGAATCTTTTGGCGCTCTACAAATAACTGATAATAAATAATAATAATATATTATAATTTATATCATATACCATCATTTATTAAGCGTGCTTTCAAGCTAAAAGAACAAGTCTGTCATATCTAACTAACCCTGTACCTGGTGCAGAGAGCTTCCCATTTAAGTTTGTTTCCTCTTCATCTTCAGGCTCAACTTTTTTCAAAACAAGTGCAAAGAAGGCTGCAAAACCCAGAACCTAAAAAGTAAGATCTGTCAGATTCACTATGAACCAAAATACAATAATAATAATGAGGCTTACTGCAATCAGCTGAATTGATTTATATCTAATAAGCTTTAAACACAATGCTCTGTGATGGAAGGAAGGCAACAGCTGCTGTGACATTGTACTAAGATCTATAGCGTACATTAAAGGGATATTTTGAGGTAAAATAAGGCACAGTGTACTGTAACGTGTTCTCTTCTTTAATCTGTTCCCAATGATCCATTATGCCTGCTGGAGTGTATTAAATTGATTTTGTTGTTTTAAATAGCTATTTATGTTGTATCCCCTACTTTACTATAATACTATGAAAAAAGCAATGTAAACTAGAAGGGTTAGAAAAAAAAACCATGTTCCCAGTTGGGGGTTGGATAGAGAGGTACTAAAATGTTTGTTTTTCATTATTCTCTCAAAGGGATAGAAAGGTCAAAACTGAAATGTGCATAGGTGCATTTCAATGTGAAATAGAAGCGTTTTTGCAATATACGTCCATTAACAAAAATGCTTCTAGTAAAAGTTTTTCTACAGCATACGCACCAGTATTCAATTACCACACCTTCTCAGAGAGTCAGTGGGGGCTTGTGTGACATAAATTACGTCTTCGCAGAAGCAATACAGGACATCTTCAGCTCTCTGAGCTTGAAAACTGGTGCACAGGTCCTCAAAAGGATATGTGCATATGCCACAGAAAAAACGTAAAAACTTTTACTGAAAGCATTTTTGCTAATGACAGTATATAGCAAACATGCTCTTATTTCAAATTAAAGTGCATTTATACACATTATTGTGAACTGTTTTTATGATATTTTAGAGATTGTGAAAATGTATCCCTATTCATAATTTTTAATGAGTTACTATTTAATATTTTCTTTCACCACAAAATGTTTAAAAATTACTTTTAAAGGTTGTGTGATAAAGAGACTCTCAAAGAATGATATGGCCATAGAGATCAGCCACTTGATGGAGCTGTCCTTGCCATAGTGTAAGCCATATAACATAGTGAAGAATCCAGATACACCACTGGTGGCAAGCACAAGAAACCAGCCAATGAAAACGAACCACCAAGGTAACCCTTTAAGCTTTGTCTTCTTCCCGTCAGCTGAAAGGCTTGCAGTAGATGAGCATCTGGAGAACAAAGGAACAGCAGGGTTATGGTCAGGGTATATCTATCGCTGAATATAATGGATATAAATGACACTGTAATGAAATTAAGAGTCCTGCATGTAACACATTTTGTTATCCAAAATTCTTTCAGATGTTGTAGTGAGGTACAAAAGTCTTTATTCTCTTACGGCTAGATTTAGAGTTTTGTCGGTAACGACCCGCGTAGCTAACGCTGGCTTTTTTTGGCCGCACCTTTTAAATACCGCTGGTATTTAGAGTTCACAGAATGGCTGCGTTTTCAGTGCGTTAGGCTCCAAAAAAGGAGCGTAGAGCATAATTTACCGCCACTGCAACTCTCGATACCAGCGGTGATTACGGACGCGGCCAGCTTCAAAAACGTGCTCGTGCACGATTCCCCCATAGGAAACAATGGGGCAGTTTGAGCTGAAAAAAAACCTAACACCTGCAAAAAAGCAGCGTTAAGCTCCTAACGCAGCCCCATTGTTTCCTATGGGGAAACACTTCCTAAGTCTGCACCTTACACCCTAACATGTACCCCGAGTCTAAACACCCCTAACCTTACACTTATTAACCTCTAATCTGCCGCCCCCGCTATCGCTGACCCCTGCATATTATTATTAACCCCTAATCTGCCGCTCCGTACACCGCCGCAACATACATTATCCCTATGTACCCCTAATCTGCTGCCCATAACACCGCCGACCCCTATATTATATTTATTAACCCCTAATCTGCCCCCCACAACGTCGCCTCCACCTACCTACAATTATTAACCCCTAATCTGCCGACCATACCTCACCGCTACTCTAATAAATTTTTTAACCCATAAAGCTAAGTCTAACCCTAACCCTAACACCTCCCTAAGTTAAATATAATTTAAATCTAACGAAATAAATTAACTCTTATTAAATAAATTATTCCTATTTAAAGCTAAATACTTACCTGTAAAATAAATCCTAATGTAGCTACAATATAAATAATAATTATATTGTAGCTATTTTAGGATTTATATTTATTTTACAGGCAACTTTGTATTTATTTTAACCAGGTACAATAGCTATTAAATAGTTAAGAACTATTTAATAGCTACCTAGTTAAAATAATTACAAAATTACCTGTAAAATAAATCCTAACCTAAGTTACAATTAAACCTAACACTACACTAGCAATAAATAAATAAAATAAAATACTTACAAATAAATACAATTAAATACACTAACTAAAGTACAAAAAATAAAAAAGCTGTTACAAAAAATAAAAAAATTAATTACAAACATAATAAAAATATTACAACAATTTTAAGCTAATTACACCTACTCTAAGCCCCCTAATAAAATAACAAAGCCCCCCAAAATAAAAAAATGCTATACCCTATTCTAAAATTAAAATAGAAAAGCTCTTTTACCTTACCAGCCCTTAAAAGGGCCTTTTGTGGGGCATGCCCCAAAGAATTCAGCTCTTTTGCCTGTAAAAAAAACCATACAATACCCCCCCAACATTACAACCCACCACCCACATACCCCTAATCTAACCCAACCCCCCCTTAAATAAACCTAACACTAAGCCCCTGAAGATCTTCCTACCTTGTCTTCACCATGCCAGGTATCACCAATCACTCCAGGCTCCGAAATCTTCATCCAAGCCCAAGCGGGGGCTGGAGATCCATCATCCGGCTGAAGTCTTCTATCAAGCGACGGCTGAAGAGGTCCAGAAGAGGTTCCAAAGTCTTCATGCTATCCGGGCAGAAGAGTAGATCCGGACTGGCAACCATCTTCTTCAAAGCGGTGACAAGCGGCTCCATGTTGAAGACCTCCGGCGCGGATCCATCCTCTTCTTGCGACGTCCTAAGTCCGAATGAAGGTTCCTTTAAATGACGTCATCCAAGATGGCGTCCCTCGAATTCCGATTGGCTGATAGGATTCTATCAGCCAATCGGAATTAAGGTAGGAAAAATCTGATTCAAGTTCAATCTGATTGGCTGATCCAATCAGCCAATCAGATTGAGCTTGCATTCTATTGGCTGATCGGAACAGCCAATAGGATGCGAGCTCAATCTGATTGGCTGATTCAATCAGCCAATCAGATTTTCCCTACCTTAATTCCGATTGGCTGATAGAATCCTATCAGCCAATCGGAATTCGAGGGACGCCATCTTGGATGACGTCATTTAAAGGAACCTTCATTCGGACTTAGAACGTCGCAAGAAGAGGATGGATCCGTGCTGGAGGTCTTCAACATGGAGCCGCTTGTGACCGCTTGGAAGAAGATGGTTGCTGGTCCGGATCTACTCTTCTGCCCGGATAGGAGGAAGACTTTGGAGCCTCTTCTGGACCTCTTCAGCCGTCGCTTGATAGAAGACTTCAGCCGGATGATGGATCTCCAGCCCCCGCTTGGGCTTGGATGAAGATTTCAGATCCTGGAGCGATCGGTGATACCTGGCATGGTGAAGACAAGGTAGGAAGATCTTCAGGGGCTTAGTGTTAGGTTTATTTAAGGGGGGTTTGGGTTAGATTAGGGGTATGTGGGTGGTGGGTTGTAATGTTGGGGGGGGGGTATTGTATGTTTTTTTTACAGGCAAAAGAACTGAATTCTTTGGGGTATGCCCCGCAAAAGGCCCTTTTAAGGGCTGGTAAGGTAAAAGAGCTTTTCTATTTTAATTTTAGAATAGGGTAGGGCATTTTTTTATTTTGGGGGGCTTTGTTATTTTATTAGGGGCTTAGAGTAGGTGTAATTAGCTTAAAATTGTTGTAATATTTTTATTATGTTTGTAATTATTTTTTTTATTTTTTGTAACTTAGCTTTTTTTATTTTTTGTACTTTAGTTAGTTTATTTAATTGTATTTATTTGTAGGTATTTTATTTAATTTATTTATTGATAGTGTAGTGTTAGGTTTAATTGTAGATAATTGTAGGTATTTAATTTAATTTATTTATTGATAGTGTAGTGTTAGGTTTAATTGTAAATAATTGTAGGTATTTTATTGAATTAATTTATTGATAGTGTAGTGTTAGGTTTAATTGTAACTTAGGTTAGGATTTATTTTACAGGTAATTTTGTAATTATTTTAACTAGGTAGCTATTAAATAGTTCTTAACTATTTAATAGCTATTGTACCTGGTTAAAATAAATACAAAGTTGCCTGTAAAATAAATATAAACCCTAAAATAGCTACAATATAATTATAATTTATATTGTAGCTATATTAGGGTTTATTTTACAGGTAAGTATTTAGCTTTAAATAGGAATAATTTATTTAATAAGAGTTAATTTATTTAGTTAGATTTAAATTATATTTAATTTAGGGGGGTGTTAGGGTTAGGGTTAGACTTAGCTTTAGGGGTTAATAAATTTATTAGAGTAGCGGTGAGGTCCGGTCAGCAGATTAGGGGTTAATACTTGAAGTTAGGTGTCGGCGATGTTAGGGAGGGCAGATTAGGGGTTAATACTTTTATTATAGTGGCGGTGAGGTACGGTCGGCAGATTAGGGGTTAATAATTGTAGGTAGGTGGAGGCGACGTTGGGGGCGGCAGATTAGGGGTTAATAAATATAATATAGGGGTCGGCGGTGTTAGGGGCAGCAGATTAGGGGTACATAGGGATAACGTAGGTTGCGGCGGTGTGCGGTCGGCAGATTAGGGGTTAAAATTTTTTATTAGAGTGGCGGCGATGCGGGGGGGCCTCGGTTTAGGGGTACATAGGTAGTTTATGGGTGTCAGTGTACTTTAGAGCACAGTAGTTAAGAGCTTTATGAACCGGCGTTAGCCCAGAGAGCTCTTAACTCCTGTTTTTTTTCTGCGGCTGGAGTTTTGTCGTTAGAGTTCTAACGCTCACTTCAGCCACGACTCTAAATACCGGCGTTAGAAAGATCCCATTGAAAAGATAGGATACGCAATTGACGTAAGGGGATCTGCGGTATGGAAAAGTCGCGGCTGGAAAGTGAGCGTTAGACCCTTTCCTGACTGACTCCAAATACCAGCGGGCGGTAAAAATCAGCGTTAGGAGCCTCTAACGCTGGTTTTAACGGCTAGCGCCAAACTCTAAATCTAGCCGTTAGAAAACCCAATTACTTACACTTATCCCCTTGGGACCTACTGTCAAGCATTTGCACATATGAAATTACCCTGGAGTTTATGTATTTAGCAGGGATGGTTAACACTTTCGCACAATTTTGTTAAAGTAACATTCAATTGAAAAAATAAGTTCCCATAAGATAAACAATGAAAATATATTGCAAATGCGTTTAATGAAAACGATTTATTTTCTCCACTTTTAGGTACTGCTGCCCTTTACTATGAGGCCCTACATGAATATATATTTTTAACCAAAGAGATATAAAATGTGTTAGATAACTATTTGACAGTGAAGAGCTTTATTTGCTATTTAAGAAACCATAAAAACATATATCTCACACTTCACTGGAAGAACTGGAGGCAAAGAGCTGGTTTTCCAAGTGCCCCTTCATGCGCTGCACCTGTGTGACCGCCTGACTATAACTCTGAGGTTTATGGAATTGATGTGGCCCCAGAAATTCTAGTTTTCTTTCCACATGCTGGAGTTGCAGTAAAAGGTAACGATTATGATCAATGCGAGCATGTCTTTCAATCCTTTTCTCTGTTGTTGGGCTCCTCATCTCTGAGAAGAAACAGAGACAATTTTAAGCAAAGAGAGAATCCAGCCTCCAAAAACCAGAGATAATAACCACTTGACTCATTAATACAGCTGACAGCCAGAGTTTGGCATCTTCAGTTCATGCCTTACAGTAGGACTAGGAACTGTATATATATATATATATATATATATATATATATATATATATTACATAGTTTTTTCTTCAATGTGGCCTAAAAGGGACCTTTAGTACTAGATTAATGTATTATATATCTATTATTCTACTTTGATATGCTGACCATCTGATGAGGAGAGATTCAAGCACAGATCCTTATACCTATCATTTGATAATTTGTGATGTTTACCTAAAGGATCTATTGATTGGAAATGTTTAAATAGAAATTTCGTAAGTGATCTCTTGTGTAAGAGTCATAGCAATATATGACCTTGTGTAGTCTCGCTTCTCGCTTTAAGTCATATTCCCATGGTCCAACTGTGGTCTACTATTTTTATACATTGATATACAGTTTGTATGAGAGTCTCTTCCGAGTTGTACGCTAACTCCTGAACCCCTTTGGAATGTTAATGTCTAAAAGTGGCCTCCTATTTATGATTAATTAATTCACTGCTTGTTGGACAGTTTATTACCTCTTTGATATATGTTTAAGTTGAAAAAAACTAAATTTATGCTTACCTGATAAATTTATTTATTTCCGGATATGGTGAGTCCATATCCGTAATTACTGTTGGGAATATATCTCTTGGCCAGCAGGAGGAGGCAAAGAGCACCACAGTTAAACTGCTAAGCATCACTCCCTTACCCATAACCCCCAGTCGTTCGACCAAAGGGAAATGGAGAAAAAGGAGTAACACCAGTTGTAGAGGTGCCTGAGGTTATAGTCAAAAGAACAACTGTCTTAAAATAAAGGATGGGGCCATGGACTCACCATATCCGTAAATAAATACATTTATCAGGTAAGCATACATTTTGTTTTTCTTTCCTAAGATATGGTGAGTCCACGGCTTGAGTAATTAATGTTGGGAACCAATACCCAAGCTAGAGGACACTGATACATAGGGAGGGACAAAAGAGGCAGTCCTAAACAGAAGGCACCACCATTTGAAGAACCTTTCTCCCAAAAGAAGCCTCAGCTGAGGCAAAAGTATAAATTCTTAAAATTTGGAAAAAGTATGTAGAGAAGACCAAATTGCAGCCTTGTAAATTTGTTCCACAGAAGCTTAATTTCTGAAAGCCCATGAAAAGGAAACAGCTCTTGTGGAATGAGCCGTAATTCTCTCAGGAGGCTGCTGTCCAGCAGTCTCATAAGCCAAACGAATTATACTTCATAACCAAAAAGAAAGAGTAGTAGCACTAGCTTTCTGACTTTTACGTTTACTTAAGCGCCTGTAAGTAGAATTTAAGAGCACGTACAACATCCAAATTGTGTAACAAACATGCTTTGGAAGAAGAAGGATTAGGACACAGAGAGGGAACGACAATTTCCTGATTGATATTTCTATTACAAACAACCTTAGAAGGAAATCTAACTTAGTACGAAGAACCGCCTTATCGGCATCAAAAATAAGATAAGGGGAATCACACTGCTGAGCTGAGAGTTACGAGACTCTTCAAGCAGAGGAGATAGCAACAAGAAACAAAACTTTCCAAGACAACAACTTAATGTCTATGGAATGCAACGGCTCAAATGGAGCCAGCTGTAAAACTTTAAGAACAAGGTTAAGGCTCCAAGGAGGAGCAACAAACTTAAAGACAGGCCTGATTTTGACCAAGGCCTGACAAAAAGATTGTACATCTGGCACATCCACCAAATGTTTAAGTATTAAAACAGATAAAGCAGAAATCTGACTCTTCAGGGTACTGACTGACAATCCCTTCTCCAGGCCTTCCTGAAGAAAAGATAAAATTCTAGGAATTCTAATTCTACTCCAAGTGTAGCCCTTGGATTCACACCAATAAAGATATTTACACCATATCTTATGGTAAATCTTTAAAGTAACAGACTTGCAAGCCTGAATCATGGTCTCAATGACCGACTCAGAAAAACCACGCTTAGACAGAATTAAGCATTTAATCTCCGAGCAGCCAGCTTCAGAGAAATGAGATTTGGATGAAGGAAGGGACCCTGAATCAGGAGGTCTTTCCTCAGAGGTAGAAGAGATGACATCTCCACTAGGCCTGCAAACCAGATCCTGCGAGGCCACACAGGGGCTATTGGAATCACTGACGCCCTCTCCTGTTTGATACAAGCAGTGACTCGTGGAAGGAGAGCAAATGGAGGAAACAGGTATGCCAACCTGAAAAACCCAAGGAACTGCCAGAGCATCTATCACAACAGCCTGCAGATCTCCTGACCTTGAACCGTACCTTGGAAGCTTGGCATTCTGACGGAAAGCCATCAGATCTAACTCCGGCACCCATTTGAGGGTTAAGCTAAAGAACTCCGAGTTCCTCCCTGGTGATTGATGTAAGCCACAGAGGTTATGTTGTCTGACTGGAACCTGATAAACTGGGCTGAGGACAACTGAGCCAAGCCAATAGAGCATTGTAAATCACCCTCAACTCCAAGATGTTGATGCGAAGAGCAGTGGAATATGGCTATACCCTAAAACTTGCTTGTAGATGAAATCAAAATTTTTCTTCAAACACCTAAACTTCACCTCCTCCTTGCACCGAAGGCAAAGAGAATGACTGGGGGTTGTGGGTAAGGGAGTGATACTTATAAGTTTAACTGTGGTGCTCTTTGCCTCCTCCTGCTGGCCAGGAGAGATATTCCCAACAGTAATTACTCAAGCCATGGACTCACCATATATTAGGAAATAAATATGATATACATACACATATATATATTTACACACACACATGTATATATATATATATATATATATACACACACACATATATGTATATATACTGTATATATATATATATATATATATATATATATATATTATAGACACTGCGGCCCCACTAACATTGCTCATATTACAAGTAATGTGATATGTGTAGCAAGTGAGCAAAACACATAGGACCAGATTATGAGGGGAGCGCTATTTATCGTTCTCGCTCAAGCGTTAACTCAGCTACAAGTAAGCTTTATCCACACGTCAGATCCTGCACATATTAGAAAGTAAAAAAGTTTTGCTTGTGCGCTAACCCGACACGTGCAAAATGCCAAAATTAAATATCACGATTGGATTAACTTCAATGGAGTGCGAAAAGTGGAAAAAAAACTAACTCCTTACTTTATTCATAAATACATATATTTTTATATATATACATACATATGTGTATATATATATATATATATATATATATATATATATATATATATATATATATATATATATGATGGTTTTTTTGGTACAGTATCTATCTATCTATCTATCTATCTATCTATCTATCTATCTATCTATCTATCTATCTATCTATCTCTATATATATATGTATATATATATATATATATATATATATATATAATATATATACACACAGTATAAGTATAGATATTATAGATATTTAAAGATACTTAGAACATATTCCCCTATGTGAAGAACATTGGAATGTGAAATATTTACAGTAAATGCATAATTAAACACTTTATCAACCCGTTAAGGACCAAGAGCGTACAGGGTACGTAGTACAAAAAAAGTCAGTTAACGACCAAGGACGTACCCTGGAAGCGATCCTGATCCCTTCCAGCCCCTTTCAAGGTATTGCCATGATGCCTTGATATTGGCCAGCGATGGTGCCGATCGCTGGTAGGTGTGAGCAGCTGCAGGGAAGTGGGCGGGTGGCCCATCGCTGGCTAACTTCCGGCCAGCAGTGTCAGATCAGTTCCAGGTGCGTGCGGGAGTGCGCACCGGGGCGGGGGCGTGTGCGCGCAAGGGTGCGAGGGACGTGTGCGCATGCCCACGATCTGCACTTATGTGCATTGGAGTCTTGGTGAGAGCGGGTGTTGGGAGAGGTAGGGGGGAAATTATGTTTTTAAAAAGGGATCTGGGAGGGGTAGGGGGTATTGGGGGGTCAGCTACACTACAGAAAAATAAATATTTGTATAAGTATATGGTATTTCGGTACTGGACTGTCATTGGGCAGGGTCAGACTGATATAGTACAGGATATTTATTTTATGTAATTGGCA
Source organism: Bombina bombina (assembly GCF_027579735.1). Classification (NCBI taxonomy): domain Eukaryota; kingdom Metazoa; phylum Chordata; class Amphibia; order Anura; family Bombinatoridae; genus Bombina; species Bombina bombina. Next base: position 1,239,740,763 of record NC_069499.1, read on the forward strand.
AGAGTCCATGAGCTAGTGACGTATGGGATATACAATCCTACCAAGAGGGGCAAAGTTTCCCAAACCTCAAAATGCCTATAAATACACCCCTCACCACACCCACAATTCAGTTTTACAAACTTTGCCTCCTATGGAGGTGGTGAAGTAAGTTTGTGCTAAGATTTCTACGTTGATATGCGCTTCTCAGCTTTTTTGAAGCCCGATTCCTCTTAGAGTACAGTGAATGTCAGAGGGATGTGAAGGGAGTATCCCTATTGAATGCAATGATTTTCCTAATGGGGGTCTATTTCATAGGTTCTCTGTTATCGGTCGTAGAGATTCATCTCCTACCTCCCTTTTCAGATCGACGATATACTCTCATATTCCATTACCTCTACTGATTCAGTACTGGTTTTGCTATCTGCTATATCTGGATGGGTGTCTTTTGGTAAGTATGTTTCATTTACTTAAGACACTCTCAGCTATGGTTTGGCACTTTATATAAAGTTCTAAATATATGTATGTACTTATATTTGCCATGATTCAGGTTTTCAGCATATTTCCTTTTTGCAGACTGTCAGTTTCATATCTGGGAAATGCATTTTAAGAAAAAAATATTTCTTACCTGGGGTTTAGTCTTTTTCAAATTGACTCTTTTTCTAAATTGCGGGCTGTATTAGGCCCGCGAGGGCGCAGAATGCTAAAATGTATTGCATAATTCTTGGCGCAAGATTTTTTTGGTGCGAAAGTTACGCAAATACATCATTTTCAGCATCTTAGTTGGCGCCGAGTCTTTCATGAGGTTGCGTCATCTATGACGTTAGTGTTTTGTTTCCGGAGGTTTTTGGCGCCAAAAAATATTTTTCTGTTTGTGGTGCGTCATACTTGGCGCCAAATTTAATTTTTTAAGAACCCATTACTTTTGCCTCTGGCCTTTTTTCTATGTCAGAGGGCTATGCTGTTTGCATTTTTTCCCATTCCTGAAACTGTCATATAAGTAAATTGATAATTTTGTTTTATATGTTGATTTTTCTCTTACATTCTGCAAGATGTTTAAATCTGATCCTGTCTCAGAATTTACTGCTGGAATCCTGATGCCTGATATAGGTTCTACCAAAGCTAAGTGCATTTGTTGTAAACTTGTGGAGACTATACCTCCAGCTGTGGTTTGTAATAGTTGTCATGATAAACTTTTACATGCAGATAATGTTTCCATCAGTAGTAATTCATTACCTGTTGCTAGTCCATCAACATCTAATGCTCAGGATATTCCTGCAAATTTAAGAGAATTTATTTCTGATTCCATTCAGAAGGCTTTGTCTGCCATTCCGCCTTCTAATAAACGTAAAAGGTCTTTTAAAACTTCTCATAGAGTTGATGAAATTTCAAATGACCGACAACATACTGATGTATCTATCTCTGATTCAGAAGATCCTGCCTCAGCTATTGACATTGACAAATCCTCTTATTTATTTAAAATGGAGCATATTCGTTCTTTATTAAAAGAAGAGTTGATTACATTAGATATGGAGGAGACTAGTCCTCTTGATATTAAAACTAGTACTTGTTTAAATTCTGTTTATAAACCTCCTGAAGTTATTCCAGAGGTTTTCCAGTTCCTGATGCTATTTCAGATATGATTTCAAAGGAATGGAACAGACTGGGTACATCTTTCTCCAACATAGGTGTGTCCGGTCCACGGCGTCATCCTTACTTGTGGGATATTCTCTTCCCCAACAGGAAATGGCAAAGAGCCCAGCAAAGCTGGTCACATGATCCCTCCTAGGCTCCGCCTACCCCAGTCATTCTCTTTGCCGTTGTACAGGCAACATCTCCACGGAGATGGCTTAGAGTTTTTTAGCCACTGCTCCTAGGATTTTCTCATAGGTACTAGGGTCCCTTCTGGCGGTGCTAAGACCAAGGGGCATTGCTGTAGTACCTTACTTGGACGACATTCTGATTCGAGCGTCGTCCCTTCCTCAAGTAAAGGCTCACACGGACATTGTCCTGGCCTTTCTCAGATCTCACGGATGGAAAGTGAACGTGGAAAAGAGTTCTCTATCTCCGTCAACGAGGGTTCCCTTCTTGGGAACTATAATAGACTCCTTAGAAATGAGGATTTTTCTGACAGAAGCCAGAAAAACAAAACTTCTAGACTCTTGTCGGATACTTCATTCCGTTCCTCTTCCTTCCATAGCGCAGTGCATGGAAGTGATAGGTTTGATGGTAGCGGCAATGGACATAGTTCCTTTTGTGCGCATTCATCTAAGACCATTACAACTGTTCATGCTCAGTCAGTGGAATGGGGACTATTCAGACTTGTCTCCGAAGATACAAGTAAATCAGAGGACCAGAGACTCATTCCGTTGGTGGCTGTCCCTGGACAACCTGTCACAAGGGATGACCTTCCGCAGACCAGAGTGGGTCATTGTCACGACCGACGCCAGTCTGATGGGCTGGGGCGCGGTCTGGGGATCCCTGAAAGCTCAGGGTCTTTGGTCTCGGGTAGAATCTCTTCTACCGATAAATATTCTGGAACTGAGAGCGATATTCAATGCTCTCAAAGCTTGGCCTCAGCTAGCGAGGGCCAAGTTCATACATCAACCATCAGGGGGGAACAAGGAGTTCCCTAGCGATGGAAGAAGTGACCAAAATCATTCTATGGGCGGAGTCTCACTCCTGCCACCTGTCTGCTATCCACATCCCAGGAGTGGAAAATTGGGAAGCGGATTTTCTGAGTCGTCAGACATTGCATCCGGGGGAGTGGGAACTCCATCCGGAAATCTTTGCCCAAGTCACTCAACCGTGGGGCATTCCAGACATGGATCTGATGGCCTCTCGTCAGAACTTCAGAGTTCCTTACTACGGGTACAGATCCAGGGATCCCAAGGCGGCTCTAGTGGATGCACTAGTAGCACCTTGGACCTTCAAACTAGCTTATGTGTTCCCGCCGTTTCCTCTCATCCCCAGGCTGGTAGCCAGGATCAATCAGGAGAGGGCGTCGGTGATTTTGATAGCTCCTGCGTGGCCACGCAGGACTTGGTATGCAGATCTGGTGAATATGTCATCGGCTCCACCATGGAAGCTACCTTTGAGACGAGACCTTCTTGTTCTAGGTCCGTTCGACCCACTCCAGCTGACTGTTTGGAGATTGAACGCTTGATCTTATCAAAGCGAGGGTTCTCAGATTCTGTTATTAATACTCTTGTTCAGGCCTGAAAGCCTGTAACCAGAAAAATTACCACATAATTTAGTATATCTGTTGGTGTGAATCTGCAGGATTCCCTTGGGACAAGGTTAAGATTCCTAAGAGTCTATCCTTCCTTCGAGAAGGATTGGAAAAAGGATTATCTGCAAGTTCCTTGATGGGACAGATTTCTGCCTTGTCTGTGTTACTTCACAAAAAGCTGGCAGCTGTGCCAGATGTTCTAGCCTTTGTTCAGGCTCTGGTTAGAATCAAGCCTGTTTACAAAATTTTGACTCCTCCTTGGAGTCTCAACCTAGTTCTTTCAGTTCTTCAGGGGGTTCCGTTTGAACCCTTACATTCCGTTGATATTAAGTTATTATCTTGGAAAGTTTTGTTTTTGGTTGCAATTTCTTCTGCTAGAAGAGTTTCAGAATTATCTGCTCTGCAGTGTTCTTCTCCTTATCTGGTGTTCCATGCAGATAAGGTGGTTTTGCGTACTAAACCTGGTTTTCTTCCAAAAGTTGTTTCTAACAAAAACATTAACCAGGAGATAGTTGTGCCTTCTTTGTGTCCTAATCCAGTTTCAAAGAAGGAACGTTTGTTGCACAACTTGGATGTAGTTCGTGCTCTCAAATTTTACTTAGCAGCTACTAAGGATTTCAGACAAACTTTGTCTTTGTTTGTTGTTTATTCTGGTAAACGGAGAGGTCAAAAAGCAACTTCTACCTCTCTCTCCTTCTGGATTAAAAGCATTATCCGATTGGCTTATGAGACTGCCGGACGGCAGCCTCCTGAAAGAATCACAGCTCACTCCACTAGGGCTGTGGCTTCCACATGGGCCTTCAAGAACGAGGCTTCTGTTGATCAGATATGTAAGGCAGCGACTTGGTCTTCACTGCACACTTTTTCTAAATTTTACAAATTTGATACTTTTGCTTCTTCTGAGGCTATTTTTGGGAGAAAGGTTTTGCAAGCCGTGGTGCCTTCCATTTAGGTGACCTGATTTGCTCCCTCCCTTCATCCGTGTCCTAAAGCTTTGGTATTGGTTCCCACAAGTAAGGATGACGCCGTGGACCGGACACACCTATGTTGGAGAAAACAGAATTTATGTTTACCTGATAAATTACTTTCTCCAACGGTGTGTCCGGTCCACGGCCCGCCCTGGTTTTTTTAATCAGGTCTGATAATTTATTTTCTTTAACTACAGTCACCACGGTAACATATGGTTTCTCCTATGCAAATATTCCTCCTTAACGTCGGTCGAATGACTGGGGTAGGCGGAGCCTAGGAGGGATCATGTGACCAGCTTTGCTGGGCTCTTTGCCATTTCCTGTTGGGGAAGAGAATATCCCACAAGTAAGGATGACGCCGTGGACCGGACACACCGTTGGAGAAAGTAATTTATCAGGTAAACATAAATTCTGTTTTTATTCCTCCTTCAAGGTTTAAAAAATTGTATCCTTTGCCAACTGATAGATTGGAGTTTTGGGAAAAGATCCCCAAAGTTGATGGGGCCATCTCTATTCTTTCTAAGCGTACTACTATTCCTACGGAAGATAGTACTTCTTTTAAAGATCTTTTAGATAGGAAACTTGAATCTTATCTAATAAATCTTATCTTCTTAGGCCTGCTATTTCTTTGGCTGATGTTGCAGCTGCTTCAACTTTTTGGTTGGAAACTTTAGCGCAACAAGTATCGGATCATAAGGTGTCTAGCATTGTTAAATTAATTCAACATGCTATTAATTTCATTTGTGATGCCATTTTTGATATCATCAGAATATATGTCTTTAGCTATTTTAGCTAGAAGAGCTTTATGGCTTAAATCTTGGAATGCTGATATGACTTCTAAATCGACATTGCTATCTCTTTCTTTCCAAGGTAATAAATTATTTGTTTCTCAGTTGGATTCAATAATTTCAACTGTCACTGGGGGGAAGGGAACTTTTTTGCCTCAGGATAAAAAGTCTAAGGGTAAATTTAAAGCTTCTAACCGTTTTTGTTCCTTTCGACTTAATAAAGAACAGAAATCTAATCCTTCCCCTAATAAATTTGTTTCCAATTGGAAGCCTTCCTCAATCTGGAATAAATCCAAGCCATTTAAGAGATATAAACCAGCCCCCAAGTCCGCATGAGGGTGTGGCCCTCATTCCAGCTAGCTGGTAGTGGGCAGAATAAAATTTTTAAAAGATGTTTGGATCAATTCAGTCCAAAATCATTGGATTCAGAGCATTGTCTCTCAGGGGTACAGAATAGGTTTCAGAGTAAGACCGCCTGTGAGAAGGTTTTTTTCTCTCACGCATTCCAGTGAACCCAGAGAAAAGCACAGGCTTTCCTGAAGTGTGTTTCAGATCTGGAGTTATCAGGGGTAATCATGCAGGTTCCGTTTCAGGAACAGGGTCTGGGGTTTTATTCAAATCTATCCATTGTCCCAAAGAAAGAAAATTCATTCAGACCAGTTCTGGATCTAAAGATCTTGAATCGTTATGTAAGAGTACCAACATTCAAAATGGTGACTATAAGGACTATTCTGCCTTTTGTTCAGCAAGGGCATTATATGTCCACAATAGACTTACAGGATGCATATCTTCATATTCCGATTCATCCAGATCACTATCAGTTCCTGAGATTCTCTTTTCAAGACAAGCATTACCAATTTGTTGCTCTTTCTTTTGGCCTAGCGACAGCTCCAAGAATCTTTTCAAAGGTTCTTGGTGCCCTACTCTCTGTAATCAGAGAGCAGGGTATTGCGGTGTTTCCTTATTTGGACGATATCTTGTTACTAGCTCAGTCTTTACGTTCTGCAGAATCTCACACAAATTAACTAGTGTTGTTTCTTCAAAGACATGGTTGGAGGATCAATTTACCAAAGAGTTCTTTGATTCCTCAGTCAAGGGTAACCTTTTTAGGTTTCTAGATAGATTCAGTGTCCATGACTTTGTCTCTGACAGACAAGAGACGTTTAAAATTAGTTTCAGCCTGTCGGAACCTTCAGTCTCAGTCATTCCCTTCAGTAGCTATGTGCATGGAAGTTTTAGGTCTCATGACTGCAGCATCGGACGCAATCCCCTTTGCTCGTTTTCATATGAGACCTCTCCAGCTTTGTATGCTGAATCAATGGTGCAGGGATTATACAAGGATATCACAATTAATATTCTTAAATCCCAATACTCGACTTTCTCTGACTTGGTGGTTAGATCACCATCGTATTATTCTAGGGGCCTCTTTTGTTTGTCCAACCTGGACTGTGATCACAACAGTTTCGAGTCTTTCAGGTTGGGGAGCTGTTTGGGGATCTCTGACAGCACAAGGGGTTTGGAAATCTCAAGAGGCGAGATTACCAATCAATATTTTGGAACTCCGTGTGATTCTCAGAGCTCTTCAGTTTTGGCCTCTATTGAAGAGAGAACCGTTCATTTGTTTCCAGACAGACAATGTCACAACTATGGCGTATGTCAATCATCAGGGTGGGACTCACAGTCCTCAGGCTATGAAAGAAGTATCCTGGATACTTGTTTGGGCGGAATCCAGCTCCTGTCTAATTTCTGCGGTCCATATCCCAGGTATAGACAATTGGGAAACTGATTATCTCAGTCGTCAGACTTTACATCCGGGAGAGTGGTCTCTTCACCCAGATGTGTTTTCTCAAATTGTTCAGATGTAGGGGCTTCCAGAAATAGATCTGATGGCATCTCATCTAAACAAGAAACTTCCCAGGTACCTGTCCAGGTCCAGGGATCCTCAGGCGGAAGAAGTGGATGCATTGACACTTCCTTGGGGTTATCAACCTGCTTATATTTTTCTGCCTCTAGTTCTTCTTCCAAGAGTGATCTCCAAAATCATCATGGAGCAATCTTTTGTGCTGCTGGTGGCTCCAGCATGGTCTCACAGGTTTTGGTATGCAGATCTTGTTCGGATGTCCAGTTGCCAACCTTGGCCATTTCCATTAAGGCCAGACCTTCTATCTCAAGGTCCATTTTTCCATCAGGATCTATCATTAAATTTGAAGGTATGGAAATTGAACGCCTATTGCTTAGTCATAGAGGTTTATCTGACTCAGTGATTAATACTATGTTACAGGCTCGTAAATCTGTTTCTAGAAAGATTTATTATCGAGTTTGGAAGACTTACATTTCATGGTGTTCTTCTCATAAATTTTCTTGGCATTCTTTTAGACTTCCTATAATTTTTCAGTTTCTTCATGATGGTTTGGATAAAGGTTTGTCTGCAAGTTCCTTGAAAGGACAAATCTCTGCTCTTTCTGTTTTATTCCACAAAAAAATTGCTAAACTCCCTGATATTCATTGTTTTGTACAGGCTTTGGTTCGTATCAAGCCTGTCATTATATCAATCTCTCCTCCTTGGAGTCTTAATTTGGTTTTGAAGGCTTTACAGGCTCCTCCGTTTGAACCTATGCATTCTTTGGACATTAAATTGCTTTCTTGGAAAGTGTTGTTCCTTTTGGCCATCTCTTCTGCTAGAAGAGTTTCTAAATTATCTTCTCTTTCTTGTGAATCTCCTTTTCTGATTTTTTTTATCAGGATAAGGCAGTTTTGCTTACTTCATTTAAATTTTTACCTAAAGTTGTGAATTCTAACAACATTAGTAGAGAAATTGTTGTCCCTTCTTTGTGTCCCAATCCTAAGAATTCTTTGGAAAGATCTTTACATTCTTTGGATGTGGTGAGAGCTCTGAAATATTATGTTGACGCTACTAAAGTTTTCAGGAAGACTTCTAGTCTATTTGTTATCTTTTCTGGTTCCAGGAAAGGTCAGTAGGCTTCTGCCGTTTCTTTGGCATCTTGGTTAAAGTTTTTGATTCATCAAGCTTATTTGGAGTCGGGTAAGACCCCGCCTCAGAGAATTACAGCTCATTCTACTAGGTCAGTTTCCACTTCCTGGGCTTTTAAGAATGAAGCTTCAGTTGATCAGATTTGCAAAGCAGCAACTTGGTCTTCTTTGCATACATTTACTAAATTCTACCATTTTGATGTTATTGCTTCTTCTTTTGGTAGAAAAGTTCTTCAGGCAGCTGTTTCAGTTTGATTCTTCTGCTTATGATTTAAGTTTTTTTCTTTTCAATTATGAGATTAAACTTATGATTTGGGTTGTGGATTAATTTTTTTCAGAGGAATTGGCTGTCTTTATTTTTTATCCCTCCCTCTCTAGTGGTTCTTGCGTGGAGTTCCACATCTTGGGTATTGCTATCCCATACGTCACTAGCTCATGGACTCTTGCCAATTACATGAAAGAAAACATAATTTATGTAAGAATTTACCTGATAAATTCATTTATTTCATGTTGGCAAGAGTCCATGAGGCCCACCCTTTTTATGGTGGTTTTGATTTTTTTGTATAAAGCACAATTATTCCAATTCCTTTGTTGATGCTTTTTACTCCTTTCTTTTTTCACCCCACTTCTTGGCTATTTGTTAAACTGAATTGTGGGTGTGGTGAGGGGTGTATTTATAGGCATTTTGAGGTTTGGGAAACTTTGCCCCTCTTGGTAGGATTCTATATCCCATACGTCACTAGCTCATGGACTCTTGCCAATATGAAAGAAATGAATTTATCAGGTAAGTTCTTACATAAATTATGTTTTTTTCTCTGTGAAGGGGTATAGTGTGCTTAAAGAACATGAACCCTGAGTTGCACTGAAAATGAACAAACACGGAAGTTTTTCTAGCTTTTGTGCTGTCTCAGCTGAGTGCATCTCTCTCTCTTTTTATATTTATGCAAATTGCTCTGGGGTCTCCCTAAGAGTAAAAGGGGAAACCAGACATGGACTCCTTGCACACATGCCCTTAGAGAGATGCGACTGCACCTCACTGACGAGGCCCACAGAAGGCCGAAACGATCATCTGGGGTTCTTGTTTCTCTTGTTCAGAGAAGAATTGCCTGGTATTTCGGTGCTGGACTGTCATTGGACAGGGTCAGACTGATATGCTACAGTATACTTTTTCTCTGTGAAGGGGCATAGTGTGCTAAAAGAGTATGCACCCTGAGTGGCACTGAAAATGAACAGGCATGGAAGTTTTTCTAGCTTTTGTTCTGTCTCAGCTGAGTGCATCTCTCTCTCTTTTTATATAAATTATGCTTACCTGATAATTTAATTTCCATCGTTGGGAGGAGAGTCCACTGCTCCATTCATCACTTGTGGGAAATAAGAACCTGGCCACCAGGAGGAGGCAAAGACATCCCAGCCAAAGGCTTAAATACCTCCCCCACTTCCCTCATCCCCCAGTCATTCTGCTAAAGGAATAAGCAACAGTAGGAGAAATATCAGGGTATAAATGGTGCCAGAAGAACAAAAAATAAATTTGGGTCGGCATACCGGAGAACGGGCAGGTGCAGTGGACTCTCCTCCCCACAATGGAAATTAAATTATCAGATAAGCATCATTTATGTTTTCCATCTAAAGGGGAGGAGAGTCCACTGCTTCATTTATCACTTGTGGGAACAAATACCCAAGCTCTAGAGGACACTGAATGAAGAAAACAGGAGGGTAAAGGAGGCGGACCCTATACTGAGGGCACCAGAACCTTTCTCCCAAAAGCTGATTCCGTCAAAGCAAAGATGTCAAATTTGTAAAAGGAAGGAACCACTATTTCCTGGTTAATGTTACGACTCAACACTACCTTGGGAAGAAATCCCAAACCGGTTCGCAGAATGGCTTTTTCAGCATGAAAAACCAAGTAAGGAGGCTCAAATTGTAAGGCTGCCAACTCAGAGACTCTGCATGCCGAAAGCAATAGCCAATAACAACAGGACCTTCCATGAGAGAATCTTAATGTCCAGAGCATGCATAAGCTCATAAGCTTGAATCTTATCTAATAAATCTTATCTTCTTAGGCCTGCTATTTCTTTGGCTGATGTTGCAGCTGCTTCAACTTTTTGGTTGGAAACTTTAGCGCAACAAGTATCGGATCATAAGGTGTCTAGCATTGTTAAATTAATTCAACATGCTATTAATTTCATTTGTGATGCCATTTTTGATATCATCAGAATATATGTCTTTAGCTATTTTAGCTAGAAGAGCTTTATGGCTTAAATCTTGGAATGCTGATATGACTTCTAAATCGACATTGCTATCTCTTTCTTTCCAAGGTAATAAATTATTTGTTTCTCAGTTGGATTCAATAATTTCAACTGTCACTGGGGGGAAGGGAACTTTTTTGCCTCAGGATAAAAAGTCTAAGGGTAAATTTAAAGCTTCTAACCGTTTTTGTTCCTTTCGACTTAATAAAGAACAGAAATCTAATCCTTCCCCTAATAAATCTGTTTCCAATTGGAAGTCTTCCTCAATCTGGAATAAATCCAAGCCATTTAAGAGATATAAACCAGCCCCCAAGTCCGCATGAGGGTGTGGCCCTCATTCCAGCTAGCTGGTAGTGGGCAGAATAAAAATTTTAAAAGATGTTTGGATCAATTCAGTCCAAAATCATTGGATTCAGAGCATTGTCTCTCAGGGGTACAGAATAGGTTTCAGAGTAAGACCGCCTGTGAGAAGGTTTTTTTTCTCTCACGCATTCCAGTGAACCCAGAGAAAAGCACAGGCTTTCCTGAAGTGTGTTTCAGATCTGGAGTTATCAGGGGTAATCATGCAGGTTCCGTTTCAGGAACAGGGTCTGGGGTTTTATTCAAATCTATCCATTGTCCCAAAGAAAGAAAATTCATTCAGACCAGTTCTGGATCTAAAGATCTTGAATCGTTATGTAAGAGTACCAACATTCAAAATGGTGACTATAAGGACTATTCTGCCTTTTGTTCAGCAAGGGCATTATATGTCCACAATAGACTTACAGGATGCATATCTTCATATTCCGATTCATCCAGATCACTATCAGTTCCTGAGATTCTCTTTTCAAGACAAGCATTACCAATTTGTTGCTCTTTCTTTTGGCCTAGCGACAGCTCCAAGAATCTTTTCAAAGGTTCTTGGTGCCCTACTCTCTGTAATCAGAGAGCAGGGTATTGCGGTGTTTCCTTATTTGGACGATATCTTGTTACTAGCTTATGATTTAAGTTTTTTTCTTTTCAATTATGAGATTAAACTTATGATTTGGGTTGTGGATTAATTTTTTTCAGCGGAATTGGCTGTCTTTATTTTTTATCCCTCCCTCTCTAGTGGTTCTTGCGTGGAGTTCCACATCTTGGGTATTGCTATCCCATACGTCACTAGCTCATGGACTCTTGCCAATTACATGAAAGAAAACATAATTTATGTAAGAATTTACCTGATAAATTCATTTATTTCATGTTGGCAAGAGTCCATGAGGCCCACCCTTTTTATGGTGGTTTTGATTTTTTTGTATAAAGCACAATTATTCAAATTCCTTTGTTGATGCTTTTTACTCCTTTCTTTTTTCACCCCACTTCTTGGCTATTTGTTAAACTGAATTGTGGGTGTGGTGAGGGGTGTATTTATAGGCATTTTGAGGTTTGGGAAACTTTGCCCCTCTTGGTAGGATTCTATATCCCATACGTCACTAGCTCATGGACTCTTGCCAATATGAAAGAAATGAATTTATCAGGTAAGTTCTTACATAAATTATGTTTTTTTCTCTGTGAAGGGGTATAGTGTGCTTAAAGAACATGAACCCTGAGTTGCACTGAAAATGAACAAACACGGAAGTTTTTCTAGCTTTTGTGCTGTCTCAGCTGAGTGCATCTCTCTCTCTTTTTATATTTATGCAAATTGCTCTGGGGTCTCCCTAAGAGTAAAAGGGGAAACCAGACATGGACTCCTTGCACACATGCCCTTAGAGAGATGCGACTGCACCTCACTGACGAGGCCCACAGAAGGCCGAAACGATCATCTGGGGTTCTTGTTTCTCTTGTTCAGAGAAGAATTGCCTGGTATTTCGGTGCTGGACTGTCATTGGACAGGGTCAGACTGATATGCTACAGTATACTTTTTCTCTGTGAAGGGGCATAGTGTGCTAAAAGAGTATGCACCCTGAGTGGCACTGAAAATGAACAGGCATGGAAGTTTTTCTAGCTTTTGTTCTGTCTCAGCTGAGTGCATCTCTCTCTCTTTTTATATAAATTATGCTTACCTGATAATTTAATTTCCATCGTTGGGAGGAGAGTCCACTGCTCCATTCATCACTTGTGGGAAATAAGAACCTGGCCACCAGGAGGAGGCAAAGACATCCCAGCCAAAGGCTTAAATACCTCCCCCACTTCCCTCATCCCCCAGTCATTCTGCTAAAGGAATAAGCAACAGTAGGAGAAATATCAGGGTATAAATGGTGCCAGAAGAACAAAAAATAAATTTGGGTCAGCATACCGGAGAACGGGCAGGTGCAGTGGACTCTCCTCCCCACAATGGAAATTAAATTATCAGATAAGCATCATTTATGTTTTCCATCTAAAGGGGAGGAGAGTCCACTGCTTCATTTATCACTTGTGGGAACAAATACCCAAGCTCTAGAGGACACTGAATGAAGAAAACAGGAGGGTAAAGGAGGCGGACCCTATACTGAGGGCACCAGAACCTTTCTCCCAAAAGCTGATTCCGTCAAAGCAAAGATGTCAAATTTGTAAAAGGAAGGAACCACTATTTCCTGGTTAATGTTACGACTCAACACTACCTTGGGAAGAAATCCCAAACCGGTTCGCAGAATGGCTTTTTCAGCATGAAAAACCAAGTAAGGAGGCTCAAATTGTAAGGCTGCCAACTCAGAGACTCTGCATGCCGAAAGCAATAGCCAATAACAACAGGACCTTCCATGAGAGAATCTTAATGTCCAGAGCATGCATAAGCTCAAACGGAGCCCTCTGCAAGACCATAAGCACCAAGTTTAAGCTCCAGGGAGGAGCCGGATTCCTGAAAACCAGTGTAATCCTAACCAGAGCCTGAACAAAGGACTGAATATCAGGAAGCTCCACAAGCTTCTTGTGCAACAGTACCGATAAAGCCGAAATCTGTCCCCTTAGGGAACTGGTGGCAAGACCCTTATCCAGACCATCCTGGAGAAAGGCCAAAATCCTGGATAACTTGACCTTGGCCAAGGGTATCCTCATTCCTTACACCAGGACAAGTAGGTCCTCCACACCTTGTGGTAGATGCGTCTAGTCACCGGCTTTCTGGCCTGGATGAGAGTGTCAATCACTCGCTCCAAAAAACCTCTTTTGGGTAAGACTAGGCGTTCAAACTCCACGCAGTCAGCCTCAGAGAATAGAGATTTTGATGTAGAAAAGGACCTTGAACTAGCAGGTCCTTGCGACAAGGTAACTTCCACAGTGGATAAGACGATATTGCCACTAGATCCACAAACCACGTCCTCTGCGGCCACAAGGGAGCAATCAGAATAGCCCAAGCTTGCTCCTGCTTGATGCAGGCCTCTACTCGAGGTAGAAGAGGCAACAGAGGAAATATATAGATTAGGATAAAGTTCCAGGGTACCGCCAAGGCGTCTATCAGTTCCGCTTGGGGATCCCTGGGTTGCGACCCATATCTGGGTAGCTTGCAATTGAGTCTGGACACCATGAGATCTATTTCCTGCGTCCCCCATCTGCTGCAGATCTCCACAAACATCTTGGGGTGGAGATCCCATTCCCCTGTAAGAAACGTCTGTCTGCTCAGAAAATCTGCTTCCCAGTTGTCCACACCCAGAATGTGGATCGCTGAGAGCGAACAATTGTGAGTCTCTATATAAACCGGAAAATCTGTACTAATAATAACACAGATCACCTATAGGAGGCGCTATACAACAGTGGTAAAAATTACCCAGGTGTTAGACGTGCATTTTATAACACCAAATACAAATTAAAAAATGTAAAAAATGTAAATAAGCAGGAATAAAAAAAATATATATAAAAAATGTATGCAAATGGATATATATATACACACACGTGGCACTAAGTAATGGCCTATGTGCGAGGTATATGGAGAAAGTCCCACAAAATTCCGTATGAGGAAAAGGCAGCTCTCGGTCTTCACTCCAAAAATGATGTGTCTTCTAAATGGATAACTGTAATCAAAACATAAACAGAGGCGCCACATGTGTAGGTCAATAAAAACCACTGAATCCAAACTAGACAAGATACAGGGTACTCACAAACGTGAAGGCACTCTCTTGTGCCTATTAGGAGCAGGCTGGTATTCAATCAGCAAACCAGCTGGCTGTGCAAAGGAGTCGTGGTGTCCTGTAACCGTGGATCTCCGGAACGGCAAACCTTGCCTGGATAGCTTCCTACGAGTTGAAGAAGGGGAGAAAGGCTAAACAGCCCTTGGGTTACTTGGGAGGAGATTGATACACACACACCAGTCTTTGTAAATAGTAAAACTGATATTTATTATTGTACAAAATAAAAATACCAGCAATGTAACAAATTACAGCTGGGTGTGTTAAAATCAAATCTCCTATACCATACAGAGATAGAAAGTGACGCGTTTCTCGGGTTTAACCCCGTTTCCTCAGGCTTGTGTACTCTGACTGTGTCTTAGTTCCCCTTAAATAGGGCTCAGTAACCACATGTTTTCAATAAACACTCCCCTTCCTTCACATAAACCAATAGAACCCTTCCTTTCCCCACACACCCACTTGTTGCAATGATTAAACTAGTGTTATTAATTAAGAGCCCAATTGTAATCGTTCTCCTATTTCCCTAAGAATAATATTCTACAAGTAGGTGGTCGTGCAATTTTCTAAATTTTATCTTTAGCCGATCATGTACAAATTTTCGGATGCACCTATATAAACAAGCTACGTCAGTGTAGTCTGGTTAGCCAATCGTAACCATATTTTGGGAGGCTTGTGTTATATGTTACATCCGATTGGTCTGTGTCCTAATGGTAAATGGACTACAACTACCATGATGCCTGCATGTTTAATTCATAGGAGTAATATCACCGGAATATGATAGTTTCGATCGCTGTCTAGTTTCCATGGATACCCGCTCAGACGGATGTGATGTAAGCACTAGTGTATAAGACAGGGACTCAATAGTATTTCCCTAGTCTATACATAATGTGCCCAAATAATGATTGGTCAATGTGGTGTGTGTGGCCAGCCATCTAATTGGCTAAAATTGAGAACTTGCAAAAATATGTCATATAGTCACGAAGAGGTGACTGAAAGATAATAATAACTATGTATATATCTATAAATATAACTCGCAAGCACCCCCAAGCAGTGCATGCCTCTATGAAAAAATACACAAAACAATACTTACAAAAATATATGAACAGTGTCATGTGATTATGAATACATAACTAAAAATCGAGTTGTTAGATGATCAACACATGTATATGTAATACATAAAAGAACTCGATCTGTGATATGATATATGTGTATGTTAAACACAATACCCAGGGGGGTAGTGGGCCCTATAAAGTGAAAGTGAATTTTACTGCTGTGCTCGTAATAATTTTATTGGAATATAAAAGGGCATGTACGCAAAGGAAATTAAGGTAATCTTTTAATATGACTAACCATGTCATAAGTATAAAGTGAGTGCATAAATGCATATCGGTGTAGTGCATCTGATGATAATAAGAGAAATATACTGGTGCTATGAGGGATGACCAAGGCGTAGGTGCATAACATAAACAATTAAAATCTGACTATATATATCTCGAGGAACTTCTAAGAAGAAGATGTGAACATACATATTTACATATATGAATAAATAAGTTGTCTAAAGTGAAAAAAAACAACTATTTGTTTTGGTGAAATACACAGAGTGAAAAAATGGGCTATAAATTAATGACCTAAGACCCATGCTGTATAAGTAAATGTCCTAAAGTTCCATTATGTGATATAATTATAATGATCATTCTGATCAATGGTATATAAATAATAATGGGGGTGAATAAACCATATTCATAAAGCTCACTGTTGTATATGATTAAGCAACAAGTGGGGGGTGAAAGTCCAGTATACATAATATCTAAAGAGGCCACAAAATATTATAAAAAACCATATATTTAACTTTCTCAACAGTAATTGGTTGTAAAAATAGGAATCAGAATAATATAAATCACCCCAAAATTTGACCAAATATTGTATAAAATGACTGAAGACATCATATAAATACAGCAGAGTCTATGACCTCATTAAGGCCTGTGGGAAACAGACTATTGAATTTGAAAATCCAATAGGTCTCCCTTTGTCTAAGTTTAGTATACCTGTTACACAAATTGCTTTTCGGAATATTTTCTATTGGAGTGATTTTGAATGAACATTTTCCAGATATGTACTGTTCACAGGTATGTCTGGATACACTATGCTTAGCTGATTTCGCTTTAATGTTCCTCAGATGTTCACTCCATCTGGTTATGACCTTCCTGCAGGTCCTACCTATGTACTGTATCCCACATTTGCACGAAAGTGCATATATGACGTAGCTGGAGTCACAAGTCATTTTACTTTTGATAGTGAATTTTTCCCCATTACTATAGGACACTATACTAGTGGTTCCATGGGTGATATGTTTGCACATGTGGCAGAGTTTCTTACCACATTTAAATACCCCCTTCTTATTGAAAATATGATTTCCTATCTTTTCTCCTAATTTAGGTATATTGGCTACCTACTGTAGATATAATAGAATCCAGGCCCGGGCCAAACAAAACCTTCCCCTTGAATGGAAGGGAAAGCAAGCGAGACTTAGATGGAATGTCAGCAGACCACGATTTTAGCCACAGAGCCCTGTGAGCTAAAACAGAAAATCCTGACGTCTTAGCATTCAGGCGAATAATCTGCATGTTAGCATCACAAATGAATGAATGCGCTACCGATAAGGCTTTGATTGGATCCAAAATCTCCTCGAGGAGCGTCTCCACCTCGACCATTGCAGCTAGTGTGTCACACCAATAGGTAGTCGCACCAGCCACCGCAGCGACAGCTGCCGCTCATTGGAAAATGAACCCCGTCGGTTGGAACATCTTCTGCAACATGCAGGGCCGGATTTACATCTCAGAACAAAAACCTGAAGCACACCCCAACACCCCCCCCAAGAAAAAGGGAAAAAAACATAATTTATGCTTACCTGATAAATGTATTTCTCTTGTAGTGTATCCAGTCCACGGATCATCCATTACTTATGGGATATTAACTCCTCCCCAACAGGAAGTGCAAGAGGATTCACCCAGCAGAGCTGCTATATAGCTCCTCCCCTAACTGCCGTTACCAGTCATTCGACCGAAAACATGCAGAGAAAGGAAAACCATAGGGTGCAGTGGTGACTGTAGTTTAATGGAAAAATTACCTGCCTTAAAGTGACAGGGCGGGCCGTGGACTGGATACACTACAAGAGAAATAAATTTATCAGGTAAGCATAAATTATGTTTTCTCTTGTTAAGTGTATCCAGTCCACGGATCATCCATTACTTATGGGATACCAATACCAAAGCTAAAGTACACGGATGACGGGAGGGACAGGCAGGCTCTTTATACGGAAGGAACCACTGCCTGAAGAACCTTTCTCCCAAAAACAGCCTCCGAAGAAGCAAAAGTGTCAAATTTGTAAAATTTGGAAAAAGTATGAAGAGAAGACCAAGTTGCAGCCTTGCAAATCTGTTCAACAGAAGCCTCATTCTTAAAGGCCCAAGTGGAAGCCACAGCTCTAGTAGAATGTGCTGTAATTCTTTCAGGAGGCTGCTGTCCAGCAGTCTCATAGGCTAACCGTATTATGCTACGAAGCCAAAAGGAGAGAGAGGTAGCCGAAGCTTTTTGACCTCTCCTCTGACCAGAATAAACGACAAACAGGGAAGACGTTTGTCAAAAATCCTTAGTTGCCTGTAGATAAAATTTCAGGGCACGGACTACATCTAGATTGTGTAGCAGACGTTCCTTTTTCGAAGAAGGATTAGGACACAAAGATGGAACCACAATCTCTTGATTGATATTCCTGTTAGTGACCACCTTAGGTAGGAACCCAGGTTTAGTACGCAGAACTACCTTGTCTGAATGAAAAATCAGATAAGGAGAATCACAATGTAAGGCAGATAACTCAGAGACTCTTTGAGCCGAGGAAATCGCCATTAAAAACAGAACTTTCCAAGATAACAACTTGATATCAATGGAATGAAGGGGTTCAAACGGAACCCCCTGTAAAACATTAAGAACTAAGTTCAAACTCCATGGTGGAGCATCAGTTTTAAACACAGGCTTGATCCTAGCTAAAGCCTGACAAAAAGCTTGAACGTCCGGAACTTCTGACAGACGTTTGTGTAAAAGAATGGACAGAGCTGAAATCTGTCCCTTTAAGGAACTAGCGGATAAACCCTTTTCTAAACCTTCTTGTAGAAAAGACAATATCCTCGGAATCCTAACCTTACTCCATGAGTAACTCTTGGATTCGCACCAATATAAGTATTTGCGCCATATCTTATGGTAAATCTTTCTGGTAACAGGCTTCCTAGCCTGTATTAAGGTATCAATAACTGACTCAGAAAAACCACGTTTTGATAAAATCAAGCGTTCAAATTTCCAAGCAGTCAGCTTCAGAGAAATTAGATTTTGATGTTTGAAGGGACCCTGGATCAGAAGGTCCTGTTTCAGAGGTAGCGACCAAGGTGGACAGGATGACATGTCCACTAGATCTGCATACCAAGTCCTGCGTAGCCATGCAGGCGCTATTAGAATCACTGATGCTCTCTCCTGTTTGATTCTGGCAATCAATCGAGGAAGCATCGGGAAGGGTGGAAACACATAAGCCATCCCGAAGGTCCAAGGTGCTGTCAAAGCATCTATCAGAACCGCTCCCGGATCCCTGGATCTGGACCCGTAACGAGGAAGCTTGGCGTTCTGTCGAGACGCCATGAGATCTATCTCTGGTTTGCCCCAACGTCGAAGTATTTGGGCAAAGACCTCCGGATGAAGTTCCCACTCCCCCGGATGAAAAGTCTGACGACTTAAGAAATCCGCCTCCCAGTTCTCCACTCCCGGGATGTGGATTGCTGACAGGTGGCAAGAGTGAGACTCTGCCCAGCGAATTATCTTTGATACTTCCATCATTGCTAGGGAGCTTCTTGTCCCTCCCTGATGGTTGATGTAAGCTACAGTCGTGATGTTGTCCGACTGAAACCTGATGAACCCCCGAGTTGTTAACTGGGGCCAAGCCAGAAGGGCATTGAGAACTGCTCTCAATTCCAGAATGTTTATTGGTAGGAGACTCTCCTCCTGATTCCATTGTCCCTGAGCCTTCAGAGAATTCCAGACAGCGCCCCAACCTAGTAGGCTGGCGTCTGTTGTTACAATTGTCCAGTCCGGCCTGCTGAATGGCATTCCCCTGGACAGATGTGGCCGAGAAAGCCACCATAGAAGAGAATTTCTGGTCTCTTGATCCAGATTCAGAGTAGGGGACAAGTCTGAGTAATCCCCATTCCACTGACTTAGCATGCACAATTGCAGCGGTCTGAGATGTAGGCGTGCAAAGGGTACTATGTCCATTGCTGCTACCATTAAGCCGATCACCTCCATGCATTGAGCTACTGACGGGTGTTGAATGGAATGAAGGACACGGCATGCATTTTGAAGCTTTGTTAACCTGTCTTCTGTCAGGTAAATCTTCATTTCTACAGAATCTATAAGAGTCCCCAAGAAGGGAACTCTTGTGAGTGGAAAGAGAGAACTCTTCTTTTCGTTCACCTTCCATCCATGCGACCTTAGAAATGCCAGTACTAACTCTGTATGAGACTTGGCAGTTTGAAAGCTTGAAGCTTGTATCAGAATGTCGTCTAGGTACGGAGCTACCGCAATTCCTCGCGGTCTTAGTACCGCCAGAAGAGCACCCAGAACCTTTGTGAAGATTCTCGGAGCCGTAGCCAATCCGAATGGAAGAGCTACAAACTGGTAATGCCTGTCTAGAAAGGCAAACCTTAGATACCGGTAATGATCTTTGTGAATCGGTATGTGAAGGTAAGCATCCTTTAAATCCACTGTGGTCATGTACTGACCCTTTTGGATCATGGGTAAAATTGTCCGAATAGTTTCCATTTTGAACGATGGAACTCTTAGGAATTTGTTTAGGATCTTTAAATCCAAGATTGGCCTGAAAGTTCCCTCTTTTTTGGGAACCACAAACAGATTTGAGTAAAACCCTTGTCCTTGTTCCGACCGCGGAACCGGATGGATCACTCCCATTAATAAAAGATCTTGTACGCAGCGTAGAAACGCCTCTTTCTTTATTTGGTTTGTTGACAACCTTGACAGATGAAATCTCCCTCTTGGGGGAGAGAATTTGAAGTCTAGAAGGTATCCCTGAGATATGATCTCTAACGCCCAGGGATCCTGGACATCTCTTGCCCAAGCCTGGGCGAAGAGAGAAAGTCTGCCCCCCACTAGATCCGTTCCCGGATCGGGGGCCCTCGATTCATGCTGTCTTAGGGGCAGCAGCAGGTTTCCTGGCCTGCTTGCCCTTGTTCCAGGACTGGTTAGGTCTCCAGCCTTGTCTGTAGCGAGCAACAGCTCCTTCCTGTTTTGGTGCAGAGGAAGTTGATGCTGCTCCTGCTTTGAAATTACGAAAGGAACGAAAATTAGACTGTCTAGCCTTAGGTTTGGCTCTGTCTTGAGGCTGGGCATGGCCTTTACCTCCTGTAATGTCAGCGATAATTTCTTTCAACCCGGGCCCGAATAAGGTCTGCCCTTTGAAAGGTATATGAAGCAATTTAGATTTAGAAGTAACGTCAGCTGACCAGGATTTTAGCCACAGTGCTCTGCGTGCCTGAATGGCGAATCCGGAATTCTTAGCCGTAAGTTTAGTTAAATGTACTACGGCATCTGAAATAAATGAGTTAGCTAACTTAAGGGCTTTAAGCTTGTGTGTAATCTCATCTAATGGAGCTGATTCAAGTGTCTCTTCCAGAGACTCAAACCAAAATGCTGCTGCAGCCGTGACAGGCGCAATGCATGCAAGAGGTTGCAATATAAAACCTTGTTGAACAAACATTTTCTTAAGGTAACCCTCTAACTTTTTATCCATTGGATCTGAAAAGGCACAGCTATCCTCCACCGGGATAGTGGTACGCTTAGCTAAAGTAGAAACTGCTCCCTCCACTTAGGGACCGTTTGCCATAAGTCCCGTGTGGTGGCGTCTATTGGAAACATCTTTCTAAATATCGGAGGGGGTGAGAACGGCACACCGGGTCTATCCCACTCCTTAGTAACAATTTCAGTAAGTCTCTTAGGTATAGGAAAAACGTCAGTACTCGCCGGTACCGCAAAATATTTATCCAACCTACACATTTTCTCTGGTATTGCAACTGTGTTACAATCATTCAGAGCCGCTAACACCTCCCCTAGTAATACACGGAGGTTTTCCAGCTTAAATTTAAAATTTGAAATATCTGAATCCAGTTTGTTTGGATCAGAACCGTCACCCGCAGAATGAAGCTCTCCGTCCTCATGTTCTGCAAATTGTGACGCAGTGTCTGACATGGCCCTAATATTATCAGCGCACTCTGTTCTCACCCCAGAGTGATCACGCTTACCTCTTAGTTCTGGTAATTTAGCCAAAACTTCAGTCATAACAGTAGCCATATCCTGTAATGTGATTTGTAATGGCCGCCCAGATGTACTCGGCGCTACAATATCACGCACCTCCCGAGCGGGAGATGCAGGTACTGACACGTGAGGCGAGTTAGTCGGCATAACTCTCCCCTCGTTGTTTGGTGAAATATGTTCAATTTGTACAGATTGACTTTTATTTAAAGTAGCATCAATACAGTTAGTACATAAATTTCTATTGGGCTCCACTTTGGCTTTAGCACATATAGCACAGATATCTTCCTCTGAATCAGACATGTTTAACACACTAGCAAATAAACTAGCAACTTGGAAATACTTTTCAAGTAATTTACTATAATATGAAAACGTACTGTGCCTATAAGAAGCACAGAAAAAGTTATGACAGTTGAAAATTAATAAACTGAAAAGTTATAGCATCAAATCTTTGTAAAAAACACAATTTTAGCAAAGGATTGCTCCCATTAGCAAAGGATAACTAACCCTGATAGCAGAAAAAAAATACAGAAATAAACGTTTTTTTATCACAGTCAACTACAATCTCACAGCTCTGCTGTGAGTGATTACCTCCCTCAAAACAAGTTTTGAAGACCCCTGAGTTCTGTAGAGATGAACCGGATCATGCAGGGAAGACAATAAACTTCTGACTGAATTTTTTGATGCGTAGCAAAAGCGCCAAAAAAGGCCCCTCCCCCTCACACATAACAGTGAGAGAGATCAGTAAACTGTCATAAATTAAATAAAACGACTGCCAAGTGGAA
This sequence comes from Bombina bombina, assembly GCF_027579735.1. NCBI lineage: Eukaryota > Metazoa > Chordata > Amphibia > Anura > Bombinatoridae > Bombina > Bombina bombina. Next base: position 1,239,763,166 of record NC_069499.1, read on the forward strand.
AAAAATAGTGCCCAAAACATTTTTTCACCCAGTACCTCAGAAAATTAAACGATTTTACATGCCAGCAAAAAACGTTTAACATTAATAAATTGAGTGTTATTAAAAAGCCTGTTGCTAGTCCCTGCAAATTAGGCTAAAGTTTTATGCATACAGTATAATTCCAGTGAAGTGCCATTCCCCAGAATACTGAAGTGTAAAATATACATACATGACAGCCTGATACCAGTTGCTGCTACTGCATTTAAGGCTGAGTTTACATTATATCGGTATGGCAGAATTTTCTCATCAATTCCATTGTCAGAAAATAATAAGCTGCTACATACCTCTTTGCAGATTAATCTGCCCGCTGTCCCCTGATCTGAAGTTTACCTCTCCTAAGATGGCCGAGAAACAGCAATATGATCTTAACTACTCCGGCTAAAATCATAGAAAAACTCAGGTAGATTCTTCTTCAAATTCTACCAGAGAAGGAATAACACACTCCGGTGCTATTATAAAATAACAAACTTTTGATTGAAGGTATGAAACTAAGTATAATCACCACAGTCCTCTCACACATCCTATCTATTTGTTGGGTGCAAGAGAATGACTGGTAATGGCAGTTAGGGGAGGAGCTATATAGCAGCTCTGCTGGGTGAATCCTCTTGCACTTCCTGTTGGGGAGGAGTTAATATCCCATAAGTAATGGATGATCCGTGGACTGGATACACTTAACAAGAGAAAACTGAGGACATTTTTTTTATTATTATTTAGGACAACTAAAAATAAATATTAGATGTAAAACATTAAAGCTTAAGGTAATTACATTTTCCCTTTTATGGACACACACCAATTGCATATATACACACACCAATTGCAATATTTGTTGTAATGGAAGCTACACCAAAAATCAATATTCACTTAACTTAAATGGCCATACAATTTCTATTATGTATAACAAAAACAAATCATGTTAAACTGTTCCAATCAGCCAATAGAATGCAAGGTCAATCCTATTGGCTGATTGGATCAGCCAATCGGATTGAACTTCAATCCGATTGGCTGATAGCATCAGCCAATAGGATTTTTCCTACCTTAATTCCGATTGGCTGATAGGATTCTATCAGCCAATCGGAATTCAAGGGACGCCATCTTGGATGACGTCATTTAAAGGAACTTTCATTCTTCGTTAGGACTTCGTTTAAAGAGGATGCTCCGCGTCAGCTGGATTGAAGATGAACCCGCTCTGCTCCGGAAGGATGAAGATAGAAGATGCCGCCTGGATGAAGCCTTCTGCCATCTGGAGGACCTCTTCTGCCCCGATCGGATGAAGACTTCTGCCGTATGGAGGACCACTTGTGCCCGGCTGGGTGAAGACGGCTCAAGGTAGGGTGATCTTCAGGGGGTAGTGTTAGGATTTTTTAGGGGGGATTGGGTGGGTTTTAGAATAGGGGTGTGTGGGTGGTGGGTTGTAATGTTGGGGGGGTATTATTATTTTTTTTACAATTAAAAGAGCTGATTACTTTGGGGCAATGCCCTGCAAAAGGCCCTTTTAAGGGCTATTTGTAATTTAATATAGGGAAGGAGAATTTTTTTTAGTTTGGGGGGCTTTTTTATTTTATTAGGGGGATTAGATTAGGTGTAATTAGTTTTAAAAATTGTAATGAATTTTTTATTTTCTGTAATTTAGTGGGTTTTTTTTTTGTAATTTAGTTTATTTAATTTAATTGTAATTAGTTTAATTTAATTTAGGTAATTTATTTTGTATTTCTAACTTTGGTTAGGATTTATCTTACAGGTAAATTTGTATTTATTTTAGCTAGGTAAGTATTAAATAGTTAATAACTATTTAATAACTATTCTACCTAGTTAAAATGAATACAAAGTTGCCTGTAAAATAAAAATAAATCCTAAAATAGCTACAATGTAACTATTAGTTATATTGTAGCTATATTAGGGTTTATTTTATAGGTAAGTATTTAGTTTTAAATAGGATTAATTTAGTTAATAATAGTAATTTTCATTAGATTTATTTAAATTAGATTTAAGTTAGGGGGGGTTAGGGTTAGATTTAGGTTTAGGGATTAATAAATTTAGTATAGTGGCAGCGACGCTGGGGGCAGCAGATTAGGGGTTATTAATTGTAGGTAGGTGGCGGCAACATTGGGGGTGACAGATTAGGGGTTAATAAATATAATGTAAGTGTCGGCGATGTTAGGGGCAGCAGATTAGGGGTTCATCGGTATAATGTAGGTGGCGGCGGTGTCCGGAGCAGCAGATTAGGGGGTTAATAGTATAATGCAGGTGGCGACAATGTCGGGGACAGAAGATTAGAGGTTAATAAGTGTAAGATTAGGGGTGTTTAGACTCGGGGTTCATGTTAGGGTGTTAGGTGTAGACATATTTTTTATTTTCCCATAGGAAACAATGGGGCTACGTTAGGAGCTGAACGCTGCTTTTTTGCAGGTGTTAGTTTTTTTTCAGTCGGCTCAGCCCCATTGTTTCCTATGGGGAAATCATGCACGAGCACATTTAGCCAGCTTACCGCTGATTTAAGCAGCGCTGGTATCGAGGTGAGATGTGGAGCTAAATTTTGCTCAACGCTCACTTTTCTGAGGCTAATGCAGCCATTCAGAAAACCAGTAATACCAGCGTTGTTTTAAGTGAGCTTGTTAGCCCCGCACGGCTCTACCGACAAAACTCGTGATCTAGCCGTTTATTCTTTTTATAAGTAGTAATATTGTCATAGCATGTGGAACAGCTGTGTATAATTGTATACACAATTAGTAGGTTTAGATAAAGAAGGAGTATCCTCCAACATATCAGAGTCCTCCATAGCTTGCGCCTTTAATACGGACCTGATTAATGATTAAATGGCACCTTTATATCCCAAAGGTCGGGGCACTCACCACCTCCTATGACCCGGACTACAAGAAACAGCTTTTGTCTCCTCCAAACACAGGTCAAGAAAGAGGAAGTTACTGAGGCCACACCCGGTCACATGGAGTGCCATGCAGGACCGCCCCTGCACTGAGCGAGAGACATGCCAAAAAAGTCTGCCTCAATCTCTCTCTAACTGTTCCACACTGACAGAGCCTGATCACACACAAGTGCAGCAAAAAACACAATAAACATTATTATGTATATTAAAATCCCCCCTGTTCCATAACCCCCATCCGAGGGTATTGCCCTAGATTCTATACAGATAAAAGGAGTCACACTGTGACCCTGTCTTCTTGCGTTATCTCATATATATATATATATAATGAAACCATCTTACCAAAATCAACACAGTGGAACAGGAACACGGCCCTTCAAGTGTGACAGGTTAGTAGCATCGCTCCTGACATGGACTTGAGAGAATAAAAGCAGGCAGTGAAATGCGTCAATGCTGATTGCTTAAGGAGCTGTTAATATGAGTCAGGATGGTTTCACAGGAGAACTCCCCCTGCATCTCTGGACTCTAACTTTCATCCATGCTCTCACTGAGAGGCTGACAGGACTACTTAAAACTCCAGTCCCATTGCGAAGAGTACTACCCTCCATAAGAGACTACTCTGAATCTTCCTACACTTCTCTGCCAACCTCCTGTGACGAAAGGCTAAGAATGACTGGGGGAAGAGAAAAGTGGGGGAGGTATTTAAGCCTTTGGCTGGGGTGTCTTTGCCTCCTCCTGGTGGCCAGGTTCTTATTTCCCACAAGTGATGAATGAAACAGTGGACTCTCCTCCCCTTTAGATGGAAATATATAATTAAAAAAAACAAATTAAAAAAACAAAACAAACACAAACTTTTTTTTTTATACTGGCAGACTTTCTGTCAGTACTTAAGATGGTGGGGACAATTGTAGGGTGGAGGAGGGAAGAGAGCTGTTTGGGAGGGATCAGGGGGTGGGATGTGTCAGGTGGGAGGCTGATCTCTACACTAAAGCTAAAATTAACCCTTCAAGCTCCCTACAAGCTACCTAATTAAACCTGTCACTGCTGGGCATAATAAAAGTGTGGTGCGCAGCGGCATTTAGCAGTCTTCTAATTACCAAAAAGCAATGTCAAAGCCATATATGTCTGCTATTTCTGAACAAAGGGGATCCCAGAGAAGCATTTACAACCATTTGTGCCATAATTGCACAAGCTGTTTGTAAATAATTTCAGTGAGAAACCTAAAGTTAGTGAAAAAGTTAACGATTATTTTTTATTTGATCGCATTTGGCAGTGAAATGGTGGCATGAAATATACGAAAATAGGCCAAGATCAATACTTTGGGTTGTCTACTACACTACACTAAAGGTAAAATTAACCCTACAAGCTACCTTCAAGCTACGCAACATAATTAACCCCTTCACTGCTGGGCATAATACAAGTGTGGTACGCAGCGGCATTTAACAGCCTTCTAATTACCAAAAAGTAATGCCAAAGTCATAAATGTCTGCTATTTCTGAACAAAGGGGATCCCATAGAAGCATTTACAACCATTTGTGCCATAATTGCGCAAGCTGTTTGTAAATAATTTCAGAGAGAAACCTAACGTTTGTGAAAAAGTTAGTAAAAAAGTAAACTTTTTTTTTATTTGATTGCTTTTGGCGGTGAAATGATGGCATGAAATATACCAAAATGGGCCTAGATCAATACTTTGGGGTGTCTACTAAAAAGTATATATTTTTATATATATATATATATATATATATATATATATATATATATATATATATATATATATATACATACATGTGAAGGGTTATTCAGGGATTCCTGACAGATATCAGTGTTATGTAACATGCAAATTTTGAAAAAAAATGGTTTGGAAATAGCAAAGTGCTACTTGTACTTATTGTCCTATAACTTGCAAAAAATTAGCAAAGAACATGTAAACATTGGGTATTTCTAAACTCAGGATAAAATTTAGAAACTTTTCTTTCATCATATTTTATATTTTTTTTATAGTAAATTATAAGATATGATGAAAATAATGGTATCTATAGGAAGTCCATTTAATGGTGAGAAAGCAGTAAATAATATGTGTGGGTACAGTAAATGAGTAAGAGGAAAATTACAGCTAAACACAAACACTGCAGAATGTAAAAGTGCTCTGGTCACTAAGGAGTTAAATATGAATATTGCATAAAAAATAAGTTTACATGTTTTCATCTATTTAACTTCAAAGGGCTGCAATGCACTTACAAATATGTCTATATATGTATACATACACATTTATGTGTTTATATGTGTTTTACTGTATATTTAATGTACATATTTCATATTTCAATGTTCTTCACTTGCAGGATAATGTCCTTTTTATTTTTAAATACATATTTTTATATTTATGTGTATATATCTATACAGTATAGATATGTATTTTACATAAACAATATTATATATATATATATATATATATATATATATATATATATATATATATATATATATATATATATATATATATATATATATATATATAATAAAAAGTACATTATTTTCTATGTGAAGAACATAGGAATGTAAAATATGCATTTTTGCTCATCTTGTTTCTCAATTAAGATCTTAATGCAGTCTGGGTAACGCACATAATAATTTAGTATTCTTAAGCTGCGTTATTGAAGTATTACAAATAAAATATAAAAAATGAATATAAATTATTAAAAACTAATAAACATACTATAAAATATTCTAAATAATACATAGAATATATCTAGATATTTTACAGTATGTTTATTAATTTTCAATAATTTATATTCATTTTTAAAAATATTTTCAATGGCGCTCAAGCGAACCCGTATACTTTCAACTTACAAACAACAATTGCAAACACCCGAGATAAACCCTTTATTGCTGGCCTGTAACAGTGCTCAACTCGTAATCTAGCCCATAATAGTGCTAACAATGTAGTGGCCTATAGCCCTGAAGTAAACTATTAGGGCTACAATAAACACATGTACAGTACACTATATTAGAATAAAGTATTTCACACACACACACACATATATACATATTAAATGTAATATAAAGGTTTATTATTAATAAAAGTGTTTTAAAAATGATTTTAAAGAGATATAGCATATATTAAGGTGTTGGACTGGGAAGAGCTCAAAGGGGTATATATATATATTTATACAGACGCAATGCAGAGAACTGTTTGCAGAAAAAGGCAAGTAAAAAAAAAGGTTTTTGTTCATTTAACTTAGTTTGATGATGATACAGCCTGTTGTGTGATTAAACACAGGCAGGCTGAAATTAATCAGTGTATAACCAGACCTGAGCAATGGAGACGTTTTTAAAGGAACAAGATCTAGCAGCCACTTCCCTTAGCTGCAGACTCAATGCAGAGAACTGTTTGCAGAAAAATGCAAGTAAAAAAACGTTTTTGTTCATTAAACTTATGTTATTAGGTGCTGTTTAGCAAATGTTTTTGTTCATTAAACTTAGATTGATGCTGATACAGTCTGTGTTTGTGTGATAATTTTATTAGGTGCTGATAGCAAATGTTTTTGTTAATTAAACTTAGTTTGATGATGATACAATCTATTTTATTAGGTTTATAATGCTGTTTAGCATTTAAAGTTTTTATTTCAAAGCTTTAAAAATAATGTATTAGGTGTTATTTATGACAATTTTGATAGGGGTCTTGAACCTAACTCCCTCACTTCCCATTGACTTACATTATAAACCGGGTTTCAATTTACAACGGTTTTGATTTACAACCATTCCTTCTGGAACCTAATATAACATATATATAAATACTTGTAAACTAGCAACACTAAAGATATTATGATGGACTTGTCCTCTTGTTCCTGCCTCTCTTTGCGAATTATTGGCAGGAAAAGGTGCACAGAGATTGTATAATTAATTAATAAATCTTATAAAGTTAGAATTTAAGAAGAAGAAAAAGTAAAGAGAAGAAAGAAAAAAAGAGGAAAAAATCAATCTTTACCAGCACTGAGACAATTGTTGCAAATAAAAGGGAAACAAGAATATACTATCAACAGCAGAGATGTACTGCTTAATAAAAAAACAAATGTAACACTATAGCAGATAGAACAAAATAACATTTAATGTACCAAAGCAATAATATGTTAACCTTATGTTACGTGCTGTTTTATTCCTATGTGTTGCAGTGTTAAGTTTGTTGCCTATCTTTAATATCCTGAGGTCAAGGAAGGTATAAGGTATTTCAGTATCGCTGTATTCATAAGTGAATTTTAAATTATAATCATTCTGATTTAATTTTTCCATAAATTCCTTCAATTCATCACTTGAGCATTCCCATAACACCAGGATATCGTCTATAAAACGAATCCACAAACTAAATAAATTATCTTCCAAATTATACACCCTTTCCATTTCCCAAGATTCCAGGAAAAGGCACGTATATGTTAGGGTACAACATGTCCCCATCGCAGTTCCCAAAGTCTGTTCATATACTTTTTTATTGAACAGAAAATAATTGTGTTTTAATAGAAATTCTAATTGTATCACAAATTTTGTGTGGGATTGATACTTGGTGACTTCCTCCCTGTAACCGACATTGTTTTCTACCTACGGGTCATGTACTTTCAAGGGAAGAGTTGCCATAAGGTTAATTACTTGCCAATGAAGGGATAACTCTACTGAGAGCTGATATTTACGAGAAGTAACTGGGAGTAAGGCCATTTAATTCACAAGCTATAATTATTTGCAAAGAGAAATTGGCCATACATCAACATATAGCTTAGAGGATAGAAGGGAAAGAGGTGACATGATAGAAACCTTCAAATATATGAAGGGGCTTAATAAAATAGAAGCTGAAAGCATTTTTCACAAAAAAATAAATGCCAAAACAAGGAGTCACAATCTAAAGTTAGAGGGTAGCAGATTCAGGAGAAATTTGAGGAAGCATTTTTTTACAGAAAGGGTGGTGGATTCATGGAATAAACTTCCATTTGAGGTGGTAAACACAAAGACTGTAAAGGAATTTAAAAATGCCTGGGACATGCATAAGGCTATCCTAAGGAAAAAGTAACATGTAATATGGGTAGACTTGATGGGCCTTTTTGGTTCTTATCATGTTTCTAACATGATATAGAAATTGACTTTTGGTTTCTACGGAATCATTTTTTCCTCCTTTATTGCCCATACTTCATTGTCGGCTCTGAGGATCCCCAGTTCCTAGTGGAACATTATATTTGAGTAGATCTTTATAATCACATATGTGCTTAGGATATTATTGCTTTGGTACATTAAATGTTATTTTGTTCTATCTGCTATAGTGTTACATTTGTTCTTTTATTTAGCAATACATCTCTGCTGTTGATAGTATATTCTTGTTTCCCTTGAGGGATGTTACTTTTTATTTGCAACAATTGTCTTAGTGCTGGTAAAGATTGACTTTTTCTTCTTTTTTCTTTCTTCTCTATACTTTTTCTTCTTCTTAAATTCTAACTTTAAAAGATTTATATATATATATACAGGGAGTGCAGAATTATTAGGCAAATGAGTATTTTGACCACATCATCCTCTTTATGCATGTTGTCTTACTCCAAGCTGTATAGGCTCGAAAGCCTACTACCAATTAAGCATATTAGGTGATGTGCATCTCTGTAATGAGAAGGGGTGTGGTCTAATGACATCAACACCCTATATCAGGTGTGCATAATTATTAGGCAACTTCCTTTCCTTTGGCAAAATGGGTCAAAAGAAGGACTTGACCGGCTCAGAAAAGTAAAAAATAGTGAGATATCTTGCAGAGGGATGCAGCACTCTTAAAATTGCAAAGCTTCTGAAGTGTGATCATCGAACAATCAAGCGTTTCATTCAAAATAGTCAACAGGGTCGCAAGAAGCGTGTGGAAAAACCAAGGCGCAAAATAACTGCCCATGAACGGAGAAAAGTCAAGCGTGCAGCTGCCAAGATGCCACTTGCCACCAGTTTGGCCATATTTCAGAGCTGCAACATCACTGGAGTGCCCAAAAGCACAAGGTGTGCAATACTCAGAGACATGGCCAAGGTAAGAAAGGCTGAAAGACGACCACCACTGAACAAGACACACAAACTGAAACGTCAAGACTGGGCCAAGAAATATCTCAAGACTGATTTTTCTAAGGTTTTATGGACTGATGAAATGAGAGTGAGTCTTGATGGGCCAGATGGATGGGGCCGTGGCTGGATTGGTAAAGGGCAGAGAGCTCCAGTCCGACTCAGACACCAGCAAGGTGGAGGTGGAGTACTGGTTTGGGCTGGTATCATCAAAGATGAGCTTGTGGGGCCTTTTCGGGTTGAGGATGGAGTCAAGCTCAACTCCCAGTCCTACTGCCAGTTTCTGGAAGACACCTTCTTCAAGCAGTGTTACAGGAAGAAGTCTGCATCCTTCAAGAAAAACATGATTTTCATGCAGACAATGCTCCATCACACGCGTCCAAGTGCTCCACAGCGTGGCTGGCAAGAAAGGGTATAAAAGAAGAAAATCTAATGACATGGCCTCCTTGTTCACCTGATCTGAACCCCATTGAGAACCTTTGGTCCATCATCAAATGTGAGATTTACAAGGAGGGAAAACAGTACACCTCTCTGAACAGTGTCTGGGAGGCTGTGGTTGCTGCTGCACGCAATGTTGATGGTGAACAGATCAAAACACTGACAGAATCCATGGATGGCAGGCTTTTGGGTGTCCTTGCAAAGAAAGGTGGCTATATTGGCCACTGATTTGTTTTTGTTTTGTTTTTGAATGTCAGAAATGTATATTTGTGAATGTTGAGATGTTATATTGGTTTTACTGGTAAAAATAAATAATTGAAATGGGTATATATTTGTTTTTTGTTAAGTTGCCTAATAATTATGCACAGTAATAGTCACCTGCACACACAGATATCCCCCTAAAATAGCTAAAACTAAAAACAAACTGAAAACTACTTCCAAAAATATTCAGCTTTGATATTAATTAGTTTTTTGGGTTCATTGAGAACATGGTTGTTGTTCAATAATAAAATTAATCCTCAAAAATACAACTTGCCTAATAATTCTGCACTCCCTGTATATATATATATATATATATATATATATATATATATATATATATATATATATATATATATATATATATATATATATGTGTGTGTGTGTGTGTGTGTGTATGTATATATATATATATATGTGTGTACATATATATCTGCACACATACATTCATATGCGTATATACTGTATGTACCCACAAAAAATAGTTTAAGACTTTGTGAAGAACACTTTAGCTAAGTGCACCGGGTTAAAGCTTGAGCGTGCCAGACCTTAGTTTTGTAGTGTGCCCCATAGAAGTCTATTAGTAAGTGAGTAAGTGATTTACCTTGGCTGTACTATCCGTACTCCATTTGTTAGCACGCCTCAGGCTGCCGCTAACATTTTAAGGGTTTGCACCTATATATATATGATATTTTATTTATTTAGAACCTCTGCAGTACTCATTTTGCCAAGTTTACCTTGAAAATCCGCAGAATCCAGATTGAGAATGAGAGATTTTTCTTTCTTTTTACAATCTTCATATAACTCATTCCCAGCTCTATTTTGCTGGCAGATGATGTCTTCTACCACAGATAAAAGTTTATTTATGTCTGTTGTTTTGCCCAAGTCTACGTCCAGTGCAGGGGTTTTCTTGCTTTTAAACAGTGAATTGGCAATTCTTCTGATATCCTATGAGTATAAAATAAAGACAAAGGGACAGATTACAAGTGGTGTTCCAACTGCTGATATAAGGTTTTTGTGTGTGTCAGAAATAGGGCGCATATTTAAAGTTGAAAGAAAACACAATCGTCAGAGCAAAATCATATTTTATGATTGTCAGGTTAGCACAACTGAAACTCTCGCATAAAATGTAGTGCATTAAAAAAAGTTGCATAAAACACAACATAAATACATTCACAGTTATACTCATATAAACACTAAATGATAAAAACATTATTCATATAAATATTTTAAAAAAGAAAGTTAGAAGGGTTAAAAGGTATTTGGTATATAACAAGGTGTTTGATGGCAAAGGACTATAATGTATATATGCATGCATATACATGTCTACAAATGTGTATGTATGTATATGTATAGATGAATTTAAGTATTTTAAAAGTCCACTCTACAGGATTAACCTCCTAAGGACATCTGCCTGGGTGCATAGATTTATTAAATAATCCACAAAACAAATGCACTCTCAGGTCTTTGGAAAAAAAGTTCAAATTTAATGAAATGTTTTCGGGGACAACCTCCCCGTTATACGCAAGATTACATTACGTAAACACGTTTATGGTACCACTGATTTGACGACACAAAAAGACCCAAAATCTGATCAACATATTTCATCTGAAACTTCTGATTCAATGTCTTTCCCAGATTGGTGTACTGCTGTAGACTTACAATACATGTTGAGAGATAATGTCTCAGAAACTAACACGTATCATGATAGTCTCATAAAAAACAAAAACAAAAATAAAGGCCACTTTTATCCTATACGCACAAGGACAAAAGCCATAGAAGTCTTTCAAAAAACAGTAGAAGACAAACTAAGGGTGTTAAATGAGAAAATAACTAAAAAGAAAAAATATGCATATTCGAATCTAACTTACAAAGAAAGGCAAGCTATAAAACAATTAGAAAGAAATGCAGACATAACGATCAGACCGTCTGACAAAGGAGGAAATGTTGTTGCTCTAAACACTTCTGATTATATAGCAGAGGCTGAAAGACAGCTAAAAGATGACAATGTATATATCAAACTCAAAGAGAACCCTACACAACTTTACTGGAAAGAATTGGCACAAATAGTACAGGTAGCAAAATATAACAACATTCTAGGATTGTCAAGCAGTGATGGTCTCATTCCACAATTTCCTGTTACACCAGTTTTTCACTTGTTTCGAAAGATTCACAAAAATCCGGACTGTCCTCCTGGACGTCCGATCATTGCAGGCATTGATTCCCTCAATGAACCAATGTCAGAACTAGTGGACACATATTTGCAGCCTCTAGTTAGACAACTGCCTAGTTACATTCAAGACACTACTGACTTATTGAACAAATTGAAACAAGTAGAATGGAAAGCTACATATAGGTTTCTCGTAGTGGATGTTTCATCATTATATACTTCTATTATACATACAAAAGGCATAACTGCAATAGAATATATGTTTGATCGTTATGGTAACTTTGAAACTACTACTAAACAATTTTTACTGACAGCCATAGAATACCTTCTGACACACAACTTTTTCATGTTTCAATGTGACTTCTATCTGCAGAGACTTGGGACAGCTATGGGGGCGAAATTTGCCCCCTCCTATGCAAATCCCTTTATGGGATGTTGGGAGCTGTCCCACGTCTTTGCAGATAAAAATCCATTAAAAAATAAGATTATTTAATACTATAGGTACATAGACAACCTATTTTTTATCATTGATGGAAACGATGATGAAATGAAACAATTTTGTGACTACCTGAATCGCAATGAGTGTGGTATTACATTCATTGGGGAATTTGACACTAAATATGATCTATAGTACATAGAAAATCTACAGCTGGAAATACAATTTTGGAATTTAGTTCCTGCCATCCCAAGCATGTAGTTAAGGGTATTTCAAAGAGAGAATTCATCAGAGCCAAGAGAAACTGTAGTACAGAAGAAAATGATCAACAGCAAACATCTATCATTACCAGCAGATTAATAGATAGAGGCTATAATGTAGAATTACTTGATCAAATTAAGAACAAAGTGGAACAAATTCCTAGAGATAATCTTTTGAGATATAAAGGATCAATCCAATCCAAGAAAGAACAACACAAGACCAAATTCATTACTACTTATAGTAATGATTACTATAAAGTCTGTAATATCATCAGAGAAGCACTTCCCATTTTACACACTGATCCAATTATTAAAGAAATATTGGATAGCGGCTGTGATTTTGTTACTAGAAGAGGTAAAACCCTTGCTAACTCTTTATCTCCCTCTGATTTACCACCTAATTCTAAAAGTAGCTGGCTTAAAAAGAAAACAGGTTTCTTTAAATGCAGACGTCCGCTCTGCAAAACTCATGCACTCATGTCATAGAAGGCACTAAATTTAACTCAAGTAGTACAGACCAAGAACATGATATCAAGTATTTTATCAATTGTTCCACTACACATGTAGTATATCTACTCACTTGCCAAATTTGTTTCAAACAGTATACTGGAAAAACCAAACGTTCTCTGAAAGATAGATTCTTGCAACACTTGAGATCAATAGAAGACATAGAATTTGACACTCCAGTTGCTAGACATTTTAGAGATTTCCATAATTGTGATGTTACAAAATTGTCCATACAAGGCATAGATCACGTCCCAATATGGAGAAGAGGGGGTGATAGAGAGAACAAACTTAATAAACGTGAAATATACTGGATGTTTACTCTCAAAACCAGCAGTCCTTATGGGCTTAATATGAGGAGAGACCTAGATGTGTTTACATAAGTATCCCCTCTAAAATAACATATTAAAATCTGTCAAAATCTATCACTTCTTTCTTGTTCACCAACATATAATAGCATCATATGAAGACACGAATATTAGTGTCCTATTTCTCATTTCTTACAGACATGCTTCTTCTTTTGAATTCTTTCAGTCTTTGTAAATATTCTATAACATATTCGGTCTCGTTCCTTTGATCTCCTCTATATCATACAGTATATATATAATCATTTAAGGCACTATGTTAATTGGTACTGATAGAATTTTCGCTTAAAGATTTATAAATTTAAAATTTTATATTCTCATTAATATGTATATTTTTTATATAATATTATGAAATATTTTCTATCATGAACTTCTGGGCCTTGTAATTAATTTTTATATATGATTGTAGATACACTCAAAGTAAATCTCTATATAGCTTTAAATATGTAAGGGTTTTCCTAATAAATAGAAGGTGTGCACAGGCAGACACCTATGCAGTGATCAAATCATGTTTGCTAGTGCTCCTGTTCACACACCCTGCTTAATTCACTTTTGCTACTTTTTTATACCGTGCAATGGTTATGATTTTAAATGGATTAATAAAATTTGGGATTTTACTTATCATGAGCGTTTTGGATTAAGTGCGTTATTCCTTCCTTGTATCATATATATATATATACACACACACACATACTGTATATATAGGATTATATGTGTGTACAAATGTATTAATGTATTTATATGTGTATATATGTATTTACATATATACACATATAAACACGTAAATATGTATACATATAAAGACACGCATATTACCTTCTTACGTCACGCTTTTAACAAACTGCGATCAGTGTTTTTTTTAAACTTTTTTGGCTCCATCGAAGTCCATGGGGGAATGTGATTTTTGCATTCACAACTTCTCAAAGTCTATTTGTTACCGTGACTTTGTGAACGTAAGAGTGAAAACTTTTTACTTTCAAATCATAATACGAGAATGTGAATCTCAGAGCACAAAAAAATTACTTCAAGAGTTTTTAACACTTGAACGGGAGTCCAAAATACCGCTCCATTTGTAATCTGGCCCTAAATACATTTTATTAGCATAGTAATGAGGTTAGTCACTATGTTGAAATCTATCTTTCACTACATTCCAGTGCTGACATGTTTGCACATATGCAGTAACAAAATGTATTTAGTATCTCTTTAATATGTGAAGTAGCGAATTTATATTTTTCATTGGCCACAACAAAGGAGATAATATAAATATATTTAAAAAGATTTTCAAGGAGTATGCCATGGACAAAATGGCAGTTTTAAATGTTTTTTAAACCTTTATTCTATTTGCAGATCTTTAAAAGTGATTCATTTTTTATGTATATATATATATATATATATATATATATATATATATATATATATATATATATATATATATATATATATATATATATATATATATATATATATATATATAAAATACTTTCATATCCCTTTAATATTTAGGACTACCCTTATACATTCTATAACAATTGGATTAGAACCCATATGCTTCACCAGTTATTCACAAATTCTTATATATTACTTAAGAGTAATAGCATTTTAGAATTATTTCCCAGCAGACTGTAAGACCACTGTATGACTAGTTATGACACATTTATAACACAAAATATTTTAATTTTAAAATGTTCTGACGATTTTATATTTTATCAAGTCTTTCAAATATTTTTAGGGGAACTTCCTAGTCAATAACACAGTTCACTATTTTTTCTCCAAAGTACTCCATCTTGTATCGGATTATCTGTGAAGAACTCAGGTTATTCCACCAACAGGTCAATACCTTCAAAACAGCTTCAGCGGTGAGAGAGAAGCTGGAGATTTCTGGTGGAGAAGGAGATGTATTTGTAGAAATCGTCACACAACTTTCTGTCTTTTTCTCTTTTGATTCTTGTTCTTTTCTTGGACGGACTTTTCTAAAGATCTGAACAATTAGGAGGTTGATGGGGAACATAAGGAGGGAGCTTTCAAATCCAATCATTACCTCCTGCCAAGTGAACTCGATTTTACCTGGAGAGATGCAAAGGAAAGTGTGATGGTAATTTAATGGTTTGCTCACTCTGCAGATGATTGGTTCTCATCCTTATCCTCAGAACACATTAATGTATGTATCACAATCTGAAGCTACATATTGAGATAAGGTGTTTAATAAGAGTATCAGACCTTAATGTGCTTAGTGATATGATATCTTTAGTTACCTAAGGCAGCAGTTTTTGCAACAGTGTATGATATTTTTAAAAACATTCTTGCAAATTCTGCTGTCACAGAGTGCTAAAGACATGTGCACCCCCCGAGCTTCTATAAGCCTAAATAAATTTACTCTTTATATATTTACAAGTTGTTTAATGTAGAAGGTTCTGTCTAAACCATAAAAGTTTAATTTCAATTTTAATTTCCCTTTAAAAAAGGTGGTGCCAATAAATTAAATGTGCTCAATTACCTGTGCTTGAGATGTTTGTGGTCATCAGGGGCTAGATCTAAACACTTATCTATCAGCTTTATATTTTCACTATATCAAGCCAACAGATTCTTTTGAGTCAAAATAAATAATCTAAACAGATTTCAAAGTCCATTACGGAACCAGATTGCTGGAGAGCAGTTAGGATAACCATCAGCTTAGGCTATGATACCCATACTCAAGTAGGGAGATTCTTAAAAACTCATCTGTTAGTTTTTGTGATGCCTGCTAATTGAGCAGCAATATCCTATGAAAACATAAAGACCAGTAACTTTTCTCTAGACCTATCATAGGCCTGTATATGAGTATATGTTTAGATAAAGAAAGATAAATGTCTTGTACTGTTTAATGTTTTTATGCTCAGGAAGGACATCAAACAGACCTGGCCTCTAAAAAGTACACTGAAAGAATTGTCAAAATTAAATTTTCATTATTCAGATAGAGGACAACATTTCAAACAACTTTTCAATTCACTTCCATTATCCAAATGTGCACTATTGTTTTATATGCACACTTTCTGAGGCACCAGCTGCTACTGAGCATGTGCAAGAATACATAGAATATACATATATGCAGTTTGTAATTGGCTGATGGCTGTCACATGATGTAGTGGGAGGGAAAATACAACTAACTTTGAATTTTGTCAGAAAAAAAATCTACTGATGATTTTAAGTTCAAACATTGTGCTTTTGCATTGTCTTTTTATTATGCATGTATTTATAATGCAATTCTACTGTGTTTAGTTGTCCTTTAAGATTCCCTCATTGTTATGACACTACAATAGTAGGAAGTACGGTCTAATATTAGTACTTTGCCCTTGTGTTTATACTGTAAATACCTAGATCCATTTTCTGCTCAGCTGGGTCAGTGGGAACGCCCCAGAACATGATGCTAGTGAGCATGGTACACAGCAACAAGGAGAAGCAGCAGGAGACTCTTTGAACTCGAGTGAATGGACTTCTAGGAGAACGACTGAAAACTGAGTACCAGATATGGCCATCTCTGAAACCTTTAGAAGTCTTCATGAAAAACAGGTTGCTGCAGGGAGAGACAGCTGCATTATGTAGAGTATTACAAATTAGTACCCATATAAATATCAGTATCACATTTTTTAAAGAAATTCATCAGCCCTTTACAACAAATAATGATGATTAACCCCTTGTGCCATTTGGACCAAAGTACTACATTACATAGTACTTGGCCCAGTGTACTGTTTTAAGGTAGTACCTATATCCAGCACTTTGGCGCATGCTGTGGTCCCTGATGTCAGCTTAGACAGCAAAGACTGTAGCTGGTGCTAGAAGGCATCTGCCTTCATATAGTAAGGGAGCACTGATCAGGCTCCCTAACTATATGAAACCAGATCAACGATACAGACTGTCTCTGTCACTGTCTGTATCAAGTGTGTTAGTGACGAGGGAGGTTTTGGAGGGAAGGAGGGAGGCAGGTAGGCGATTCATTGTCAGAGGAGGGAGAGAGGGAAGTGTTCCATACGCTCAGAAATATTTTTAGAAAGGGAAAGGGAGGGGTGGGTGCCTAAGGGGGGCAGGGGGCCCAACAGTGTAATTGCATGAAGAGGAGGTGGGAAGGGTGAGGGGAACACTACAATAAATAAACTCAATCTCCCCCCAGACTGCACAATGACATATTGCCAGTAACAAATATGGATGTGCAGTAGGGACGGGAACTATTTCTGAGGGATCAGGGAGGGATGAACCCTACACTATAGAAAATAAATAAACAAATAAAAAAAAAATGCATACTGGCAGACTGGTGGCTACCAGTACCTAGGATGATGGAAGATCATGATGACCAATGAGAGGGGGTAGGGAAGAGAACTTTTTAGGAGGAATCAGGGAGGTGGTAGGTGTCAGATGGGAGGGTCATGACAGCACTACACTACATTTACCCTTAACTGCTAACTGATTAATCCCTTCACTACCAGGAATTTCAGAAGTGTGGTGTGCATTCTAATTGCGAAAAGCATGCATGTCTGCTGTTTCTGACCAAGGGGGTCCCCAGAGAAGTGCTTACAACCATTTGCCTTATGATTGCAGTAGTTGTGTGTAAATAATTTCAGTGAGAAACCCAAAGTTTGTGATAAAGTTAACATTTTTTTTATTTTATTTTTGATCATATTTGGAGGCAAAAGTGTGGCCTCAAAAATACCAAAATGGGCCTAGATTAATACCTTGGGTTGTCTACTTTAAAAATACAGTATACAGATTTAATAGGTAAATAAAAAAAAACAAAGGCTCTATATCTGTTTAAACTGAGTGATAGCAAAAATGCTAAAAAGTCTCTGGTACCTTGGGCAGGTTTTCCTCTGAAATTCCAGGTAGGGAAGGGGTTAAAGTGATGGTAAACTCTCCCCTTTTTAAAATCAGATCCAGACTGTTAGTTATATTTTTGATGAAGTTTAATTAATCAGTTGTAATAAAAATGCCCTAAAACTTACCTTTTAGGGGGCGATTTGCCCCTGCTTCTTAAGACCGCTGCTCCTTAACTGGTCCGCCTGCTCTGAGGCGGCAGACATCAACGTGCCCGATCTCATACGATCGTGCTGATTGACATCCCCTGCTAGCGGCCGATTGGCCGTGAATCTGCAGGGGGCGGCATTGCACAAGCAGTTCACCAGAACTGCATGTGCAATGATAAATGCCGACAGCATATGCTGTCAGCATTCATCAATGTCTGACGGACATGATCTGCTGAGCGGATTATGTCGGACAGACCGATGATAAATCGGCCCCTTAATATAGATATGAAATTCAAATACCCCAGGCTCAGCTGACCACTTCAAAAGTCAATTTTTCTGTGAGCTAACGATTTGAATTGATTGGACCGATATATATATATATATATATATATATATATATATATATATATATATATATTCCACCCAGGACCAAGGAAATGCTTTGCTTTGGAATGTAATGATCTGAGGAAGTATGTCATTTTTTATTACTGTGATTTTTTTTCTTTCTTTTTATGCTAAAGGGGACACCATGGGTGTCTGGCCTCTTAAGATCTTTAAAACATTTGAATTCAATTGTAGCATCTCTTTTTACTTATTTAAATGTATTTAATTTATTTAATTATCTAAGTATTCATTAATTAAATAATTAATTACTTAGTTATCTTAGAAAATGATCCTCACCAAAAGTATAAACATAAATACAACACAGAAAAGCACAATAGAAAAGAACCTAGGTTAAAGCCTGCTACATTACATAAATTAAAAGTATTTTTCATAACACAACAATATAGATTTGCAGAGGACTAATATATTACTAGTAAACAAAGTCCCTGGACTAAATGAGATCTCAGTCTATAGACACAGAGTGCATGTGGGATCAATTGGGATACAATGGAATTCAGATACTTTCGGCTAGATTTAGAGTTTGGCAGCCATGCTTTTTTTCTCCCGCACCTTTTAAATACCGCTGGTATTTAGAGTTCACAGAATGGCTGGGTTTTCAGTGCGTTAGGCTCCAAAAAGGGAGCGTAGAGCATAATTTAACACCACTGCAACTCTAGATACCAGCGGTGCTTACGGACGCGGCCAGCTTCAAAAATGTGCTCGTGCACGATATCCCCATAGAAAACAATGGGGCAGTTTGAGCTGAAAAAAAACCTAACACCTGCAAAAAAGCAGCGTTCAGCTCTTAACGCAGCCCCATTGTTTTCTATGGGGAAACACTTCCTCCGTCTGCACGTAACACTCTAACATGTACCCCGAGTCTAAACACCCCTAACCTTACACTTATTAACCCCTAATCTGCCGCCCCCGCTATCGCTGACACCTGCATATTATTATTAACCCCTAATCTGCCGCTCCCTACACTGCCGCAGCATACATTATAGTTATGTACCCCTAATCTGCTGCCCCTAACACCGCCGACCCCTATATTATATTTATTAACCCCTAATCTGCCCCCCACAACGTCGCCGCCAGCTACCTACAATAATTAACCCCTAATCTGCCGATCGGAGCTCACCGCTACTATAATAAATGTATTAACCCCTAAATCTAAGTCTAACCCTAACACTAACACCCCCCTAAGTTAAATATAATTTTTATCTAACGAAATAAATTAACTCTTATTAAATAAATTATTCCTATTTAAATCTAAATACTTACCTGTAAAATAAACCCTAATATAGCTACAATATAAATTATAATTATATTGTAGCTATTTTAGGATTAATATTTATTTTACAGGCAACTTTGTATTTATTTTAACCAGGTACAATAGCTATTAAATAGTTAATAACTATGTGTATGTTTTTTTTTACAGGCAAAAGAGCTGAATTCTTTGGGGCATGCCACGCAAAGGGCCCTTTTAAGGGCTGGTAAGGTAAAAGAGCTTTGAACTTTTGTAATTTAGAATAGGGTAGGGCATTTTTTTTATTTTGGGGGTCTTTGTTATTTTATTAGGGGGCTTAGAGTAGGTGTAATTAGTTTAAAATTGTTGTAATTATTTTCTAATGTTTGTAAATATTTTTTTATTTTTTGTAACTTAGTTCTTTTTTATTTTTTGTACTTTAGTTAGTTTATTTAATTGTATTTATTTGTAGGAATTGTATTTAATTTATTTATTGATAGTGTAGTGTTAGGTTTAATTGTAGATAATTGTAGGTAGTTTAATTAATTTATTGATAGTGTAGTGTTAGGTTTAATTGTAACTTAGGTTAGGATTTATTTTAAGGGTAATTTTGTAATTATTTTAACTAGGTAGCTATTAAATAGTTATTAACTATTTAATAGCTATTGTACCTTGTTAAAATAATTTTGCCTGTAAAATAAATAAATAAGTTGCCTGTAAAATAAATATTAATCCTAAAATAGCTAAGATGTAATTATAATTTATATTGTAGCTATATTAGGATTTATTTTACAGGTAAGTATTTAGATTTAAATAGGAATAATTTATTTAATAAGAGTTAATTTATTTCGTTAGGGGGGTGTTAGTGTTAGGGTTAGACTTAGCTTTAGGGGTTAATCCATTTATTATACTAGCGGTGAGCTCCGGTCGGCAGATTAGGGGTTAATTATTGTAGGTAGCTGGCGGCGACGTTGTGGGAGGCAGATTAGGGGTTAATAAATATAATATAGGGGTCGGCGGTGTTAGGGGCAGCAGATTAGGGGTACATAGGGATAACGTAGTTGGCGGCGGTGTACGGAGCGGCAGATTAGAGGTTAAAAAATTTAAATATAGTGGCGGCGATGTGGGGGGACCTCGGTTTAGGGGTACATAGGTAGTTTATGGGTGTTAGTGTACTTTAGAGCACAGTAGTTAAGAGCTTTATGAACCGGCGTTAGCCCAGAAAGCTCTTAACTACTGACTTTTTTCTGCGGCTGGAGTTTTGTCGTTAGATTTCTAACGCTCACTTCAGCCACGACTCTAAATACCAGCGTTAGAAAGATCCCATTGAAAAGATAGGATACGCAATTGACGTAAGGGTATCTGCGGTATGGAAAAGTTGCGGCTGGAAAGTGAGCGTTAGACCCTTTAATGACTGGCTCCAAATACCAGAGGGCGGTAAAAACCAGCGTTTGGAGCCTCTAACGCTGGTTTTGACGGCTACCGCCCAACTCTAAATCTAGGCCAGTAAGTACAAGATTTATTTCTAATGGCAGAAGAGTTCTGATTAGTTTCAAGGCTAAGATTATAAATGTTGTCCTGCTGAAAGAAGTCCCATATTTAGAGAATGTGCTTTTGCTATGATGGAGAAACAACTTAAATTATCAGATGAGCAAAGAGATCAGTCATCATTTGGATACAAGATTAGCATGGGAAATATTCCTTAAATTATGATGAAGAAATTAGAAAGACAAAATGTTATGCACAGCAGATCTGAGAAGGCATTAAAGAGCGGAAAAGGTGGGTGATAATGTTGCTAAATAAAATAATGTGTGGAGGACAATTTGGGTGAAGAATGTTGTTTAAATGACTGTGTGGTTTGATGGATACATGATTAACAATAAACACAACAATGTCTATTCAGTTGCTGGAAGACTATTATGTCTTGTGCCTTCTAAGAGCAGGTAGACATCTACAGTATGCTTTACTCTTCCTGTAAGCTTTAGTTTACTTAAAGGGGCAGTAAAGTAAAAATTAAACTTAAATTGATAGAACATGGAACTTTAAACAACTTTCCAATGTACTTCTATTATCAATTTTGCTTAGTTCTCTTGGTATCCTTTGTTAAAGAGTAATTCTAGATGAGTGGGCCCGTGTATATAGCCATCTGGCAGCCGTGTTTGTAACATTGTTTAAAGCAATGTTATACATTGTTACAGACAGTGCTTCCATAGACTGCTATAGACACGTGCACACTCCTAAGCAACTATCTAGGTTTATTTTTCAACAAATTATACAAAAAGAACAAAGGAAATTGGACAATTTAAGTAAATTGAAAAGTTGTTTAAAATCACATGCTCTATCTAAATCATAAAAGTTTAATTTTGACTTTACTGTCTCTTTAAGTCAGATGAGAATCTATTTTTGTAGTGTGAATAGAGGAAGATTAATTTACACATTTATATAACATTATAAGATTTTATTACAAGACCAGAAACTCATATTTTGCCTATCTTTCTTTTACTACTTAAAGGGAAAGTTTTCCCAGAATTTGTATTACTTAAAAATATAGATAATCTCTTTATTACGCATTCTCCAATTTTGCATAGCCAACATGTTTATATTAATATACTTTTTACTTATGTGATTACTTTGTATCTAAGCCTCTGCTGACTGCCCCCTTACCTTAAGGATTTTGACAAACTTGCATTTTAGCCAATCAGTGCTGATTCATAAATAACTCCACCGCAGTGAGCACAATGTTATCTATATGGCACAAATGAAACAGCACTGTCTAGCTGTGAAAAACTGTCAAATGCACTGAGATAAGAGGTAGACTCCAAGGGCTTAGACATTAGCATATGAGTCTACCTAGGTTTAGTTTTTAACAAAGAATACCAAGCGAACAAAGCAAATTTGATGATAAAAGTGAAATGGAAAATTGTTTAAAATTGAATGTCCTATCTAAATCATAAAAGTTTCATTTTGACTTGACTGTGCCTTTAAATGCAGTTTTTTTTAAAGTGCATAATAATAACATAAACAACTGTCAAAATGTGAACTACACATGAGAGACAAGAGTACAGACAAGAAGCCAATGAGAAGGCTACTCTAGTGAAATTAGCATAAACTGACCAGCTGAATCATAGTAACCATAAACGATGCAATGAGCACCCCAGCGTCCTTTCTTTTACTCATTATTATTCATTATATTTGTGTTATGATAGTACTATAATTTTCTATGTTTTATTTTGTGGTCCTATTTTATTGAAATATTTTGTGCTTTATATTATTATACTGTATCAGGTCTAGGGCACACAAAAATAACTGTGTTTTGTATGCTTTTCTATAACACCACTTCAGATGTAAAGTGAATATATCAATATGAATGACTATTATTTTCTCTCACACTCTCATTATGACATATTTAAATGCTAGTGGGGTCCGTACCAAGGCAATCGTTATGAAAGGATAGGTAAATAAGAAAAAAAAAAACTTCAGCAAAGCATTCAGTACAAGACTTTCTTAGATGAATGCAGAATGCAATCAAGCAAATATAACATGAATTGTAGGCAAGGAAGACTGAATAGCTGCCTAACAAAACAAGACTATAGAGGCTTCATTATGGCTTATCCAAGGATGTAGAGCAATAGAAGAATGAGCCCACAACTGAAAAAAATTGGATTTTTTCTTGCAGCATTTAATAGGTGCTAGTACTGCAGATATCTTAAAGGAATAGTAAACCCAAATTTTTTTATTTCATGATTCAGATAGAGCATGCATTTTTAAGTAACTTTCCATTTTACTCTTATTATCAATTTTTCTTTGTTCTCTTGCTATCTTTATTTCAAAAGGCAGGAATGAAAGCTTTGGATCCGGCCTATTTTTTGTTCAGTACCCTGGATAGGGCTTGCTGATTGGTGCCTGCATTTAGCTATCCAATCAACCTAGGTTCTCAACCTAAAATGGGCCGGCGCCAAATCTTTTATTCCTGCTTTTTCAAATAAACATAGCGAGAGAACAAAGAAAAATTGATAATAGAAGTAAATTAGAAAAAAAAAAATTGGGTTTAGTATCCCTTTAAACGTAAGCAATTTAGTCAAACTTATCTGATCACAGAAGAAATTAAACATAATCAGTACACAAGAACGCCCTAGTGACTTCCAAACAGAATCTGTTCCTATAAAGCTCATGATGCACAGACTTGCTGTGAAAATGAAAAAACAACAAATTCAGCATATACATTCTGCTCTTGTAGACAATCCCCTTATCCCAATTAAAAAAATGTGTAGATTGAGCCCCTCTAACATTTGCCTTATTGTGGTCAAACAAAAAATTACAAACTCCCTAAAGTATGTCCCAAAATACACATCTACAATACACATCCATATGGGTCAAGCCATACATTTATTGTATAATGGCTACAACATATTC
The DNA here is from genome assembly GCF_027579735.1 of Bombina bombina. Taxonomy (NCBI): domain Eukaryota; kingdom Metazoa; phylum Chordata; class Amphibia; order Anura; family Bombinatoridae; genus Bombina; species Bombina bombina. The sequence goes on from NC_069499.1 coordinate 1,239,787,614, forward strand.
CTTTAAACTAATAATTGTATGTTACCTGAATTGCTTCATCTCCTGCTCTGTGGCAACACTGAATACTTTATCCAGCACACAGTCTCCTACTTCAATGGACAACCATGAGTTACAAAGGAAGTACCACTTCTGGTCCCGTTCCACGTCATGAACCAACACTCTATTCACGTACCTGCAACCAGGCAAACAAAAACAAAAGTATAAGTCAAAAGTCAAACCTGCTATTTCCCTGGGACACCACACTACTTACTTTATACCATTAAACTAGAGGCAGACAGAGCGACCACAATGCAATGCTTATAACTTGCATTTCTAGATATGAAAGGTGGAAATATAGACAGAATGTGTGAGTGAGGTGAATATAATATTCTAATGATTTGAACAAATAGCTATTTACCATACAAAAGAGGACATTGTTATTACAAAGTATCTCTGCTCTTTTGTCTTACCAAGACGGCTTGTCTCCAGAATTGTCATGCCAAAGTCGTATACTCTCCAGTTCCCCCAGAGGGAAGAGAGTTGTGAGTAAAAAAACATCAGTATCTCCTCTATCAAACACAGCACCGTCAGCGTCATATAGATGGTGAGGATCACTTTCCCCATCAGAACCATACAGAGTAATGGTCACCTGTAAGCAGCATTTCAGTATTATTATTATCCGTTACAAAATGTCACAGTGTTGCATTACCATACATAATCAACAGAGCTCCTGAGAATATTTAAAGTATGTATAGACTCACTTATTTCAATTCAGTTAATGGGACATTGCACTGTTAAAGATTCTCCTCATTAATGTGTTCCCAATGAACTTTTGTATCTGCTTCAGTATATTAAAATGTTTGCAAATAGCCTTTGCCTTTATTTTGTCATTTTAAATATGTGTTTGTGTCTACTGAACTCACCACCTATGCTTAAAATATAATTGCTACATTTTTCTCTTTAGAAAAGCTATGTCAACAAACAGCAGCAAGAGAAATCAACCTACCAGTGAGGGTGGGAAATGTTGTATATGAAACAGCTGTTTTTTCTCATTGAAACCCTTCACCCATAAGTAACACTTGAATACCAAACTATTGGCATTCTTTTTTATACAGAGAGATAATGTGAGCAGATCACATTTGAATGGGCATGTCCTTAAGAACAATGGTTACTGTGAGAAAAAACTGATATTTAAAATAGAAACAAATATGAAGGTGCAATTTCCCATACATTTAATACTCTGCAGCAGGTATAACTAGTAACTAAAAACATATTAAAGGGAAACACATTTTACAGTACAGAGTTGCTTTAAGTTTAAACTGAATAACTGGAATACACTAAGGATCGAGACCACTATTTATAATTTTCCTATACAGGGGATCTCAGACAATTGATCACACATTGATTCACTTATATTCCCTAATGTGACAGTTGGCCAATCAAACTTTGGATCTCAACACACTAATCCAAGCTCTCCTAGAGCTGTTTGTTGTGCAGGAAAGCTCTTCTGTTTCGCTTAACGTAGTACATGTTGTAGTTTTCTAAGCATCCTGAGATACAAAGTGTGTTGTTGTTTTTTTGTCTGCAGCAGAGCCAGATTATCCTCAAGACAACCTAGACATTTGCATAGGAACCATAAAAAAATCTAAAATTATGGTGCCTTATTGTTTAGCTCACACACAGGGGGCTGTCCTTATTTTTCACTGAGTTACACTATGTGGCGTCTCTTTCTTTTTGCTTGAGTTTCTAGAACTATTATTATTATCAGGTATTTGTAGAGCACCAACAGATTCTGCAGCGCTATTAACATAGGCGGTATACAAGATAACATTTATAGGGAGCTAATGGGTAGAGGGCCCTGCAGAGAATTGCACTGTTGTAGTCGGCTCTTATGAAGGTGATCGACAAACAGCTGGGCTCATAGGCTTACATGCTGAGGGGTTAAAGGGGATATAAATGGAGTTAGGAAAGGTTAGTGTAAGTTTAATGCATTCCTGAATAGTAGAGTCTTTAGGGAGCGCTTGAAGCTTACAAAACTAGGGGAAAGTCTTGTGGAGCGAGGTAGAGCGTTCCACAAGATGGGAGCCAGTCTGGAGAAGTCCTTTAAATGGGAATGTGAGGAGGTAACAAGAGAGGAGGAGGAGAGTAGGAAATTGTGAACAAGGTGAAGGGGATAGGAGTATCTGGAAACAAGGTCTGAGATATAGGGGGGAGGGGGGCAGTGCAGTTGAGGGCTTTGTATGTCAGAGTAAAATTTTAGTGTTTAATCCTGGAAGCAAGAGGAAGCCAGTGAAGGGTTTGGCTGAGAGGTGTAGCAGATGAAGAGCGACATGTAAGGAAAATGAGCCTGGCAGAGGCATTCATTATGGATTGTGAAGGAGCTAGGCGGCAGCTAGGGAGACCAGAGAGGATGGAGTTGCAGTAGTCAAGGTGGGAAAGGATGAGAGAGTGGATTCAAATCTTAGTTGGGTCTTGTGTAAGGAAATGTCTAATTTTAGAGATGTTTTTAAGGTGGAAGTGGCAGGCTTTAGCCAAGGACTGAATGTGAGGAGTGAAAGAAAGATCTGAGTCAAGTGTGACCCTAAGTCATCGGGCATGCAAGGTTGGTGTAATGATAGAGTTGTCAACAGTTATAGAGAAATGGGGGTTGGAGATTTTGGAAGAAAGGGGGAAAATAAGGAACTCAGTTTTGGAGAGATTTAGCTTAAGATAGTGAGAAGACATCCAGGATGAGATATGAGAAAGACAGTTAGTGACATGGGTTAGCAAGGAAGGAGCTAGGTCTGGTGCAGAGAGGTAGATTTGGGTGTAATCAGTATACAAATGATATTGAAACCCATGGGACTTTATAAAGGAACCTAATGATGACGTGTAGATTGAGAAGAGAAGGGGACCTAGGACAGAGCCTTGCGTTACTCCAACAGAAAGTGGTAACGGGGCAGAGGATGCCCTAGAGAAGGCTACACTAAAGGTATGGTTACACAGGTAGGAAAAGAACCATGAGAGAGCTGTGTCACAATTGCCAAAGGATTGGAGGGTTTAGAGCAAAAGAGGGTGGTCAACAGTATCAAAGGCTGCAGACACATCAAGGAGGATAAGCAGAGAGAAGTGGCCTTTGGATTTTGCTGTAAGTAGGTCTTTGGTAACCTTAACGACTGCTGTCTCTGTGTAGTGATGGGGGCAAAATCCAGATTGCAGTGGGTCAAGGAGGAAGTTTAATGTAAAGAAATGGGATAGACGTGCATATACTAGCTTTTCAAGAAGGTTTGAGGCAAGAAGGAGTAGGGATGGGGCGGTAATTGGATGGGGAGGTTGGATCGAGGGAAGGTTTTTTGAGGATAGGTGTGACCAGTGTGTGTTTTAGAGATGAGTGAAATATACCGGTGCTGAGGGAGAGGTTGAAGATGTGTGTGAGTATAGTGATAAGGGTAGATGAGAGGGAGGGGAGTAGCTGTGAGGGTATGGGATCAAGGGGACAGGTAGTGAGGTCAGAGGACAGTATAAGGACAGAAACTTCTTCCTCAGTAACAGGGGCAAAAGAGCTAAATTTATGGCTAAGTGGGTTTTGGATGAGCAAGCTTTTGAAGGGGTGGGTGTAATGCTCGTGAAAAATTCCACTAACAGACCGAACTCGGCCAGTAGTCTTGTTATCCCGGCGTCGAGCCGGAATGATAGGGAATATCCCAGAGCAGAGAAAGTTCGCAAGATGAGGTAAGCAGCACTCACCACAGGCAGGGTAGTACTCAGTGGTAACCGGCAGGAAATCAGGGATAGACCACCAGAAAGGTCAGGCAGTCAGGGTTCTGCAACAGCAAGGCAGTCCAGAAGTACAGGGGTTAAACAAGCAGAGTACTCAGACAAGCAGAGTTCAGCAGCAGTAAATCAATCCAGTAGTTAAGGGGTAAGCAGGCAGAGTGGTCAGGCGAGCAGAGTTCAGCAGCAGTATATCAATCCAGCAGTTAAGGGGTAAACAGGCAGAGTGGTCAGACAAGCAGAGTTCAGGAGCAGTATATTAATCCAGCAGTTAGGGGGTAAACAGACAGAGTGGTCAGATAAGCAGAGTTCAGCAGCAGTAAATCAATCCAGTAGTTAAGGGGTAAGCAGGCAGAGTGGTCAGACGAGCAGAGTTCAGCAGCAGTATATCAATCCAGCAGTTAAGGGGTAAACAGGCAGAGTGGTCAGAGAAGCAGAGTTCAGCAGCAGTATATCAATCCAGCAGTTAAGGAGTAAACAGGCAGAGAGGTCAGACAAGCAGAGTTCAGCAACAATATAACAGTTAGCATGTAGCAAGAATAATACCCAGGAGAACAGAAAGTAACACCTATACTTGGACACAGGTGAATGTAAGTGAAGTACTTACATAGCTGCAGGGTTCGTGCCACAGGAGGAATCCAGACCGGCATCAGAAAGGAGGTAGCGTGCATCGATGACGTCACCGCCACACTCAGACAAGAGCAGACTCCTCCCTAGGCAACGAGCAGCAAGTGCTGTGTCCCTAGTAACAGCTAGAGCGGCGCGACAGTGGGAGACTGGTAGTATGTTAAGAGCTGATTTAATTTCTGATGGAGTCTATTTTATTATTGAAGTGGCTGGCAAAATCTTGAGCTGAGAGAGAAGTTGTATTTGGTAATGGGCGTGGGTGGAGAATTGAAAGTGGAGAACAGATGTTTTGGGTTTGAAGTAAGAGTAGAGAAGTAATGTTGCTTATAAAGATTAAGGGCTGAATAGTAGGAGTTCAAGATTAACTTGTAGTGAAGAAAGTCAGCTGAACTCCAAGATTTTCTCTAGTGTCGCTCAGCAGTTCGGGAACATCTGCATAGTTACTGTGTTAGAGGAGTATGCCAGGGCTGAGGATGAGTGTGTGATTTCCGAGCTATTGTAGGTGGGGCCAGATTGTCAAGGACTTATGTAAGGGTAGAATTATAGTGGCAGATAGCTTGGTCAGGGCATGAAAAGGAGGTGATGGAAGAGAGAAGAGGTTTGAGAGAGCTAGCAAACTGTTGCTGATCTAGTGACTTAGTGCTTCTTTTGAGTTTGGTGTGAGGGGTAGAAGTAGGGAGTGTTGTAGGGAGGGATGTGATGTTACAAGTGAGGTCAGAAAGAGGAAAAGGGGAGTTTGTAAAGTTTAAGATATTGCGTCGATAGTTGAAAATCAGATCAAGGGAGTGACCATATTTGTGAGTAGGAGAGTCAATCCATTGCGACAGGCCGAAAGAGGAAGTGAGTTGCAGAAGTTGTTTTGCAGAGGTGGCAGTGGGATTGTCAACAGGGAGGTTGAAGTCACCAAAAATAGGGACAGGGTGTCTGAGGAAAGGAAATAAGGTAGCCAGGAAGCAAAATGATCTTGAAATTGGGGCCTATCTATCAAGCTGTGAACTGCAAATACGCCGGAATTCCGCAGCGTAACTGTTGCTAGCTTGATCCGACCAAATATTGAAATTGGTGATGTAACATACGATCCACCGGTCTCAATCCGACGCAGATCCATGCTTAAGTCATTACAGATGTTCCGACTCTATTTGACACTTTTTCAAGGTACAATCGTGGCTATTCAGGCCCAGCGTACCTGGTTTTCAATCCGCCACCCTAGAGGCCGCGGATGCCATAGAAATCAATGGGAGTCTGAAAGCACCGAAAGCTTATGTTCGATGCTGCCAGATATCCCATTGATTTCTATGGTTGAAAACAAATTACATTTACACCTATTATTATTATTATTATTATCAGCTAACACCCTAACATAAACCCCAAGTCTAAACACCTCTAATCTGCCGCTCCCCAACATCGCTGCAACCTAAATAAAGTTATTAACCCCTATTCCGCCACTCCCCAACACCGCCGCCACAAAATAAACGTATTAACCCCTAAACCTCTGACCTCCCACATCACTCCCACTAACTAAACCTATTAACCCCTAAACCGTCAGCCCCCCACATCGCCAAAAAATATATTAAGCTATTAACCCCTAAACCTAATAACCCGCTAACTTTAAATTAAAATTACAACATCCCTATCTTTAAATTTAAACTTACCTGTAGAATTAAAATAAACTATATTAAACTATTAATCAGCCAATAGGATGAGAGCTCAATCCTATTGGCTGATTGGAAAAGCCAATAGGATGAGAGCTGCTCAAATCCTATTGGCTGAAAGATTTCAATCAGCCACTAGGAATGCAAGAGACGGCATCTTAAATTGGTGTCACTTGCATTGAAGTTCCAGTTTATGGAGCCGACCGTATGAAGAGGATGTCTTCAGGATGGACCCGCTCTGCGCCGGATGGATGGATGAAGATAGAATATGCTGTCTGGATGAAGACTTCTTGCCGGCTGGATGGATCCTTCAAGCGGGACTTCAATAACTGTAAGTGGATCATCGGGGGTTAGTGTTAGGTTTATTTAAGGGTTTTTTGGGTGGGTTTTATTTTTAGATTAGGGTCTGGGCATGTAAAAGAGCTAAATGCCCTTTTAAGGGCAATGCCCATACAAATGCCCTTTTTAGGGCAATGGGGAGCTTAGGTTATTTTAGATAGGTTTTTATTTGGGGGGATTGGTTGGTTGGGTGGTGGGTTTTACTGTTGGGGGTGTATGCATTTTTTTTACAGGTAAAAGAGCCTATTTCTTTGAGGCAATGCCCCACAAAAGGCCCTTTATAGGGCCATTTGTAGTTTATTGTAGGCTAGTTTTTTATTTTATTTTGGGGGGCTTTTTTATTTTGATAGGGCTATTAGATTAGGTGTAATTCTTTTTTTATTTTTGATAATGTGTTGTTTTATTTTTCGTAATTTAGTGGGGGGTTTTGTAACTTAGTGTTTGTTTTTTTCTGTAATTTAGTAATTTTAATAATGTTTAATTGTATATTTAATTAATTTGAGTAGGGATAGGTTTTTTAATATGTAATTTATTTTATTTAATTGGTAGTTTAATTTAATTGTAGGATAATAGTTAGGGTAGGTTAATTAATAGTTTAATATAGTTTATTTTAATTCTACAGGTAAGTTTAAATGTATTTGAAGATAGGGATGTTGTAATTTTAATTTAAAGTTAGCGGGTTGTTAGGATTAGGGGTTAATAGCTAAATTTATTTTTTGGCGATTTGGGGGGCTGACGGTTTAGGGGTTAATAGGTTTATTTAGTGGTAGTGATGTGGGAGGCCAGAGGTTTAGGGGTTAATGTGTTTTTTTAGGTTGCTGCGGGGTCGGGGAGCGGCGGAATAGGGGTTAGTATGTTTATTTATGTTGCAGAGGGGTCGGGGAGCGGCAGGATAGGGGTTAATAACTTTATCTATGTTGCTCCGAGGTCGGGGAGCGGCGGGATAGGGGTTAATAACTTTATTTAAGTTGCGGCAGGGTCGGGGAGCAGCGGGATAGGGGTTAATAACTTTATTTAGGTTGCAGCGGGGTCAGGAAGCGGTGGGATAGGGGTTAATAACTTTATTTAGGTTGTGGTGGGGTCGGGGAGTTGTGGGATAGGGGTTAAACATTTTAGTATAGTGGCGGCGTTTAGTGACAGGGTATAAATAAGGTTTGTAAAAAGCCGAATAGACGCGAGATTGATGACTGCTAATTACCAACAGTCCAGTGCTCATCGCCCGTACTTGGTGCACATCTTTTTGCCGGCTTTTTTCATAACTAAAGAGAGCGTATTGAGATACGCGGCCGCGATGTTAGGTGAGCGTATTGATGCCGGCGAATGCAACACAGTTGACGGCTTCATAGATATCCCCCTAAGTGTTGAGAAGCCAGGGGGGCGGTATATGACTTCAACACGTATAGAGAGGGGAGGGAATAAGCAAATCATGTGGGTTTCGTATAAGGAAAATGTTAGGGAAGAGAAGGGCTGTATTTGTTACAAGGTGCAAGAAGAGGAAACTAAAATACCTACACCACCTCCTTGTCTATTACAAGAATAATTTGTACCTGTATTGTGTATAGTGAAGCCAAACATCTGATACTTCTCGTGATATATATTTTATAAACTTCATTGGGACTACCCATTTAAGGGACTGTAAAGTAAAAATTAAACTTTCATGATTCAGAAAGAACATGACATTTTAAATAACTTCTCAATGTATTCCTTTTCTCTAATATGCTTTATTATCTTGGTTTATTTTGTTGAGACAAATACCTAGTTAGGCTCAGGAGCAGCAATGCACTACTGGGAGCTAGATGCTGATTGGTGGCTGCACATATATTCCTCTTGTCATTGTCTCAACATATGTGTTCAGCTAGCTCCCAGTAGTGCATTGCTGCTTCTTCAACAAATAATTCCATCAGAATGAAGGAAATTGATAATAGAATTAAATTGGCAGGTTGTTTAAATGGTATGTTCTATCTGAATCAAGAAAGAAAATGATGGGTTTTCCTTTAAGATAAGAATTTATTTTCACAGAGAATTTTACAGTGGTTGTGCGCCCCCTGGGGCATATGCTGTTTGTGTCATTACTTTGTTGTAATGCTTGATGTATATCAGAAGGTTGCACAGTGACACCATAAACATGATGCACACACTACAATCACATACCTTGGATGTTGTTGCTGCCCCTCTGCGGTGACCTGTGAATATTGTGACAAGATACCGATACTGCGCTACTGGATCATTGTCTTCCAATGTTATAATCTTTACCTGCAGTCACAAATACGTTTATTAAAAAAACAATGGCACATTAAGCTTTATGGAATTATATAAAATGGACATTCCAGATTAAACCATCCTGGAGCTACAATGTCCCAACTCACTGGCTGTTAAAAACAAAACAAAACTTTCCTATTTTTTTTTTTTATTTTTTTTTTATTCTGAGAGCTTTGGATTGTTGACTGTCAATCAAGGGAAACTATGGCTGTATATATTCCAAGATCTTAAGAGTTAAAAAAAAAAATAGCTGTCATTAGGACAGTATGTTGCAAAGTCACTATTTTGGGTCTACAGAGCTGCAGAATAATAATGTATAATAGTCAATAAGACAGCACATAAAACACAAACATTAATGATGTTATATATAAAGTATAGCCATGACAGCAAATGGAGTAAAATTATATAATAATTTAAATGGGTATTGTGTTAGAGCAGTTTATTTGTAAACATATGTTTAAAGGAACATTTTTGTTTCATGATTCAGATAAAATACACAACTTTAAACAACATTTCAATTAACTTCTATTATCTAATATGCTTTTTCTATCAGTATCCTTTGTTAGTGGAGCCGCAATGTACTACTGGGAGCTAGCTGAACAGGTTAAGTAAGCCAACAACAGCAGCCATATATGCACAGTCACCAATCAGCAACTACCTCCTAGTAATGCATTGCTGCTCCTAAAGCTACCTAGGTATATTTGTCAACAAAGGATAACTAAGCAAATAGATAAAATAAGTAAATTGAAAAGTTGATTAAAACAGCATGCTCTGACTGAATTATGAAAGTTTTTATTTTGCTGTCCCTTTTATCCCTGCAAATGGGTTAGCCAAAGTTGTGCTGCTTTGTCCCTCTAGATGAGCTTAAACAGGTAGATGAAATACAGCACCCACCAAACACTGAGCACGGAGAGGGTTAACCAAGCCCAACAGAATCAATATAAAGAGAGTTCTCCAGCTAGTGATAATCCAAAAACCTTTATTGTGCATACAGGGTCCAAAATCAGCAACGTTTCGGGCAAAAACTTAGCCCTTTATCAAGCTTGATAAAGGGCTAAGTGTTTGCCCGAAACGTTGCTGATCAGCTTGATAAAGGGCTAAGTGTTTGCCCGAAACATTGCTGATTTTGGACCCTGTATGCACAATAAAGGTCATTTTTGGATTATCACTAGCTGGAGAACTCTCTTTATATTTATTCCCTCCAGATGAGGATACAGCTGGTAAACAAATGTGAAACAGGCATACATACATATGCTCCAATCACTGGCAAAATTCTCAACTAGAGATAAATGGGGGTGTTCCAAGTGTTCAACTTTGACTGTGGTTAACCCTTTGTAGAAGAAAAACATACATTGTTTAAAAATAAAGTGTTTTTCTGTTAGGGGGTATATAACAATCTTTGTCATATATAGTACAAGGCCACTTCAGTCACAAAAAAGATAGTTTTCTAATGGTTATCTTATGATTTCCTATGATTCTAACTAATTATGGTTTTATGGGGGTTGATACCCCAATTGTTTACATTGCACACTATTGCTCAGCAAACCCATGGGTATATAAGTCCTGGGGCACTGTCATACAGCCTTTAAAACTATAGTCCTCAGCATGCCGTGGTCAGGTACTCTTGCACACAGCCAGGACCAGTGCTCTTTCAAATTTTCAGATGTCAACTAAATTGTGATTCCTTGGTGGCTGTGGATGCAGGTTTGTTGGTTTGGCAGCCATA